>NC_084821.1:37563606-37889919 GCF_958449725.1 Rosa rugosa
GAAAATGAACACCCTCCTTCAGCTTGTGCGTCCTGGCTCCTGGGATTCTAAACCTTATTTTTACTACCGCAAGCTCCACGGCTTCCGTTTCTAGATTAAAGGCAGCTAAGATTTCATTTGGCAAGAGCACTCGCAATTAATTATAGAGTTTTTTGGACATTGTATTGAGATTTAAAAGATAAACAACTATTCGTATGTGTCCTAATTATATTTTCATATGAAAATAATGTTGAGATTTAAAATGTTAATTAACAAAAGAAAAACAGGCATGAAGACGAAGACGGACTTGGTAAAAGCCAAAAATAGAGTAATGAAAATCTAGAAAGGGACATACGTATAGGACCATCAATAATTAACCCTAGATTCGTATTTTATATTTTTCATACTTCACCAACCAAACCTAAAGATTGAATGCCCCACACAAAAATTTCCACACAAGATATTCTGGATCAAGATCGAGGAAAGAAGATGAGTATCAAAAAGAAAGAAGACTTTGACTCACAAGTCTCCCACTAATTATTTATCCAGAAACATCATATTATAGAGGATAATTGTTTCTTTATAATTTTATATGTATCCCCTTATTAAACGTAATCAATATTTAACTTATATGTAATGTTGACATAAAGAAATAAAATAAAATGAAAGTATTGACTAGTACATCCACTAAGAGCATTTTTAGCAATGCTAGCTATTTTTGAGTCAAATTTTAGCTAAAGTAGCTAAAAAGTCATTTTGGCCAGCCACTTTAGAAATATGTTTGTACCAATGCTCTCTATTTTAGCTAATTTTGAATTTATATTATTTTTATAGAATATTAAATAATTTAAATGTATTTATAAATTACATAAATTAACTCAAAAGGAATGTTTTAAATTATAGAGAGCCTCATCTCGCTCTCTATATTTAGGAGCGAGATAGCTAAAAGTTATAATAGAAAGTCACTTAGGAGTCTGGTGCAGCTGCTAAAATAGATAAAAAACTAAACATACTCTCTAAAATAGCTAAAGAACCAAAATAAGGAGTCTGCTAAAGATGCTCTAATATATTAGCTAGCTAGCGAATTCTATGCGTGATATATATGTACATGTGCATGTTGCTAGTACTAGAGCTCTCCTCCGAGTAGGGTCATCGATGATATTCGTTTATGGTCAAGTAGCTTAGAGGGTTACTCTAGCTATATTTCTCGGCTGTATTCCTTGTTCGGATCAAACTCTGTAGCTCACAAGGTTGCTAGATCTACCAATCTTGACCTTCCATTCGTAGACCTTAATTTACTATTCTGCTTTAGATTTGAGGAAAATATATTGGTTCGCTTTCATTATAAATAGAGAAAAGAAAAAATCGAACTACATCTAAACTACCTAGCTACTACATTAAAAAAATCAATTTTCGATTGAAACCCAATTATAACTACCCTAATTGGGTAGCTAAAATAAAGCTACTGCATTGTTCCTAATAAAAGATTAAGAGTGGAGTATACTAGAGTGGTTTGGTTAATGTTGTTCCAAACTCCATTATGGTCACTTGTACTGTAAAGAAAGAACCTGGAAGCTAGAATTAGTATTACTGCAACTTCATCCATCTTTCAGGCATTTATATCGTTACAAAATTATAACTAATTAATTATTGAAGATCAGAATACAGTTCCTCCTCAGACTAATTTTTTTTTTTTTTTTGAAAGGGGTTTGGAACCCAGCCTATCTGGGAGGCTCAGCCCCACGCTCGGAGTAATTTTTTGTATTGTTTGGACTTCGAAATCAACCTATTGCAATATGCTACTAATTAATCTTCTGAATCTTCTGGTGGTCTACATGGAGAAAATCGTTAGTTAGAAGGAAGGTGTGTTCTTGGTATAAGAAAGTCTTCAATGAAACGAGATTATCTCTCCATGTATAGAATATATATAGTTTCTCATCCAGAGATTATTGTATGCGGGTCAGGATCAATGGATATATTATTTGACACAATTTTTTACACTTATTTAGAACCTTTAGATATAAAAGCGTTTAATGATCTTGATCAATTCTGACAAATGACATGGCATTTTAGTTTTTCCCCACAAAAAGAAACATAATTTAGATTGAACTTTCTTTCTATAAAAAAATTAAAATAAAAACTAATATGAGAGAAGAACACGATCAAAATATAAATAAGAACTTCATCTTCTAAACCAGATCGAACACTTTCATTCATTTTGTGTTGATGGCACCTTTCTCGAATCTTATATATAGCAATAGAAGAAAATTTTCAGTTTATATAGAATCACAGTTCATATTATCTACAAAGTAAGCATCAATCAAATCTCATCCCATCGCATCTTTGATTTGCTCAGCCAACAAACACTTCCAATTCAGTCCCCATGAAAATTTTGGGTTGATATTCACAGATGTACTGTGCCTAAACTAATTTCAAAGGGTGCCTAGCTAGAGACAATATCAGACCATGCCACCAAGAGTAGTTGAAAGCTTTGAGCCCTTGTAAGGGATACAAATCACCACATAACATCAAAATTTCCATTATTAAACATAACAAACTCGATCAATCACGCACCGAACAAGAACCTTCCTCAAAGATTCAAACTTCGTGGAATAGGAATACAATAAACACACAAAAAGAAACAGATAATAGAAGCTTCATCAATTATATAAAATCATCCCCAACCCTTAAGAAATTACTGGAACCAAATCACCCCCAATTAAAGAACAGACAATTAATTACAGTAGTAAAAATATCAACTTTCTCCCATATTTGACACAAAATGAATGAAAGAGTTCTAGTTTAGAAGATGGAGTTCTTGTTTAGATTTTGATTGTGTTCTTTTTAGTTCTTATTTTAATTTTTTTATAAAAAGAAAGTTTAATCTAATTTTATGTTATATTTTTGTGGGGAGAAACTCAAATGCCATTTCATTTGCGAGAATTAATAATGAACATTAAATGCTTTTATATCTAAGGGCTCCAAATAAGTGTAAAAAATTGTGTCAAACAATGTGTCCATTGATCCTGACCCATTGTATACATGATTACGTTTCAAAATTTCAGATAGTTAAACTTTTTGAGTATGGAATCTCTCTCTCATACATGATTACGTTTCAAAAATTCATATAGTTAAACTTTTTGAGTATGGAATCTCTCTCTCTCTAATCACTTATAACTCTTTCTGTCTCGGATGTTTAATCAAGTGCAATTCGCATGAAAAATCTTACATATTTATTGAATTATGTTATATATTGGATATCTCTTTACACTCTGCCACGTTATTAATAATATGTGAAATTAGTTAAATTTTAGATTTTTTTTTTTTTTGAAAATATTCCGTAATTTTAGTGGATCGTCAAAATTAAAAGAAGAGAAAGTGATATATTGTATAAAGCAAACCACATAATACTAAAATGTAATTAGCCATTTTCAAAAAAAAAAAAAAAAAAAAAGAAGCGTAATTAGCTTTTTCTATTTATTTTACGTGAGGTAAGGGCATCTCCGACAGATTAGCTAAATTCGATTTTTAGTTGTATATAAGTATTTTTGAAGCAAAATTCAACTCCAACAGACTAGCTATAGCTAAGTTAAATTTAACTTTAGCGTGAGGTAAGGGCATCTCCGACATATTAGCTAAATTCAATTTTTAGTTGTATATAAGTATTTTTGAAGCAAAATTCAACTCCAATAGACTAGCTATAGCTTAGTTAAATCTAACTTTAGCTAAAATGACTAGCTATATTTAGATAGAGAATTCTGCATAGTTAAAACAAAAGTTATATTACTCTCTATTCTTTTGTCCATATATCAGTTTATGATTCGATAAAATATAATATATTATTTACAAATAGCAACTATTGCTGGAGGAACATTGTTAAATCAATATCTATATTTCACAACTTTAGCTAAATTTAATTAAAAATTAATTGATACCGTTGGAGATGCTCTAAGAACCCACAAATTGATTGAGGAAGAAAGTTTCCTGCCAATTTCATTTAGAAATTAGTGGTGGACCATGGACTTCAATAATAAAACCGTGTTGCTCTTTCTGCTTGGCCGGTGACTAAAACATCACTTGTCCTTTGTTTTCTAGTGGCGGGTCCCTCCACCTGACTAAAACATCGCTTGTCCTTTACACAGGAAGTCCAGCCATTGAGAAATTTTTTCCATGGGGTAGGTGGGGTTTCATTATTTCACTTAAAAGTAAGTTCAGTAATTGCTCCTCTTTTTAGTTTATCTCTCCGCTCATCATCTTGTGTTCACGGAAAGAAAAGGAAAGAAAATCAATTCTACGTTTTTTATACATGAGAAATTGCAATTTCCATCAATTTTTCTTTTCAGTATTTGGAAAGACTAGAAATGTAGTCAGAATACACCTTTTAGTTTTCATTGCAGTGTTTGGTTCTTATAAGGAAAAGAAACAAAATCCTATCAATTTTTCAATAATACCCTCATACTAATGTGAAAACTTAAAACACTATCAAAATTGAAATTAAAATTCATAAATTTACTTTTTTTTTTTATCACCATCTTAACACATGATATTATCAGGGATTCATGATTTCAGGGTCAGACTAAATAAAAAAGAACCAGAGCATAAACATGATTCCGTACTGAGGTAGTAAAACTGAGAAATATAACTAAAAGAATAAAATTCAACGAGAAAATAATCATATATGAAAATAAACTACAAGCTATTTGAACAAATCTTCTAAATTAAATTCCCACGTTAACTAATGACGTTTATATGACAAATAGCAGAACATACATTAGCTATATGACCATTTAATTGTCTTAAACCAGAAGTAGCTATACATTAGCTATTTTACCGTGTTCGAATATTGCACAACTCTACAAGTATTTGTTCATAGCTATATGACCATTTAATTGTCTTAAACCAGAACACTTCTTTATCTCAATAACAAGAACACCCGTGTGTCATTATAGATGTCCAATGCTCTCTCTATATATATTTTTTGTCAATATCCAATGCCCTATATTGAATTGAAAGAAAGCTTAGCTGCTTCAGTTTTGCATAGGATAGTGCACAAATCATACAAACGACAAGTACAGTTAGTTAAATTAGCAAATAATGATTTTGAGTAGGGACAATTTAGTCATATAATTTTGTAATAATTGCAGGAAATTGGGAGGGAAAGTGGATCCTGAGGGGGGGGGTGGAACACAGGCCGGAAAGGAAGACTTTCCTTTCCTGATACCATGATTCCGCGAAACTATGAACTAGCCTTAAAGTTTTCCCACTATGAACTAGTTTACAAACTAGCGAGCTTATAGCCTATAATCTATCTATGAGGAGATTGGTCTTCTGAGTCTAGGATAGCGAGCTCCTCCATATAATTTACTCTAAATTTCCTGCAGTAGTCAATACGTTTTTTTTTTTGTTTTTTTTTTTGATGAAGTAGTCTATACGTTGATCCATGACTAATTTCAGTCCCTTGTATATATGCGCTTCAGATTTCCACTGACTAATCATAAGTGAGCTTTGCTTGAGGCTTGGAGAGTGATACTTGCTGCTTTACCACCGTTTCATATCGATCTGTAAGCAACCTTCACATCCATAGCTGCTCTCTCTCTCTCTCTCTCTCTCTCTCTCTCTCTCTCTGTGATTTGTTTTGATCGTAGGCAAGCTGCTTCTTATCCAAATTAGTTTCAAATTTTCAATACTGAGAATTCTACCTTGTGAGTAGGGGAAAGGAAAGGATATTACCTAAGAACTAATTTGTTTGCAGGAGCACGCCAGTATGTTTACACAATTTGTTCAATCTGGAACCATGTCTATCCCACAAGCACAACATGTACCACCTCCTGGGATTCAATTAGCCACCGCAAAGGGTGATCCAGGAACTGGTGGGCTAGAAAACCAATCTTCAAATTTCACCACCATCGACATTTTGGCAGATCTACCTAAATCTAAGACACCTTCACTTCATCTACTGGAACACAAAAATAGTATGTACCATCATTCACATCCCTAGTTAGTAATTTTTCGTATTATACGCGAATAAAAGAAGTACTTAAATTTTATTCAAAAATACTTCTGTACTTCATATTTTTAAAAGGGACTCGTTAAATTTCCCATACTTTTGAAGCCAAAAGTATTATACAAGTACTATACACGATTTTTACGTTTTTTTTCCTTATTTTACACATATTATTGAACAAAAATGAATATAAATGAATATTTTTAATTATTTAAAAATATTTTGCCGAACTTTTCAACGAATTATTTGATAAAATGTTCGAATAATACATGTACGTATTTTTCGCATACTATACACGTCCCGTTTTTTACTAACTATGTTCACATCATTCATGCTGACATAATTGGTGAAGCAAATATCAATACAATATGAAGTGGTAGATCCATGTAGTTGTATCTAGAGGTGAACTACATGGACTGTTTGAGATTCATATAACTTGCTAAGTTAACATAATGGAACATATCTCGACCACTCTATATCCAACATATATATCAATTATATTTTCTATATAAGTACCTTAACCTCCTTTATAAACACTACACAGGAGATCTATACCTTATGAAATGCGTGCCTCTCTATAAGTATGCACTAAAAGGTGATTGGGAAGCTGCTGAACAAATCTTGAAAAAAGATCGAACACTTTTGAGTGCTAGCATATCAAGAGGGTGGGACACTGTTCTTCATATTGCAGCAGGAGCAAGACATGTTCACTTTGTGGAGAAACTGGTTGAAATCATGGACAAAGAACACTTGGCACTCCAAGACATAAATGGAAACACTGCGTTATGTATTGCTGCAGCGGCAGGATCAGTAGACATTGTCCAAATTTTGATAAAACATAATGATTCCTTGCTGACAATTCGAGGAGGTCAGAAAATGGCACCACCCTATATGGCTGCTATGTTAGGACAGTCAGAAATGGCATGGTACCTGTACCCTAAAAGTAAAAAGATGATGGAGAAGACTGACCTGGAGAACTTGTTTTTTTCGTGCATCAACAATGGTTTATATGGTAGGTATATCAAAGAACTCATACTTTTGTTTTTCTTATTTTTTATATAACCAAGAGTCTGGAGAAACTGATTGTAAAGAAGTTGTACATGCATTTGATGAACATTATGTTTCCAAATCAAAAATAATGAATGAATGAATAGATGTGTGTACTGGGATACGTTTGCATTCTTGAGTTCTCTGTGTAAATTATGCAGATTTAGCTTTACAGTTGCTAGATACTGATAGAGCATTAGCCAAGGCACGTACTGATCGGCCGAAAAATAAAACCGCCCTGCATATCTTGGCTCGAAGGCCTTCAGTATTTGGAAGTCAAAGTCCAGGAATGTGGGGTAGACTCATGAATTCATGTGAGTGAATTCTTTGAAAATTAATGTTTATTCTTATCATTATTAACCTGGTGCTTACGTTCTTCAAATTATTTTTGTCTCAAGTCCTCGCAGGTTTTAAGTTTGCATTAAAAAGAAATTTAAATCAAGCTGATAAAGCACTTCACCTAGTCCAACGCCTTTGGGAAGAAATTTTGAAAGATGAGCATGATGACGTGATGAGGTTGATCAAATATCCCTCTAATTTAATATTTGATGCAACAGAATTAGGGAATTATGAGTTCCTGGCAGCGCTTCTGAGCTCTTATCCTGAGTTAGTATGGGAAACTGATGAAAAAAATCGAACTATAATCCATGTTGCAGTTTTGCATCGTCATGCAAGTATCTTCAATCTAGTGCATGAGATAGGCTCAATCAAGGATGTCATAGTGACTTATGAGGATGATCAGGGTAATAATATAGTGCATATGGTTGCAAAAGCAGCACCTCAAAACCAACTGAATTTGGTGTCGGGCGTAGCTCTTCAAATGCAGCGAGAGTTAGTATGGTTTGAGGTACTTCTTCTCCTCATAACCCTAATTTACCTTTTATTTTTTATGCATGGTCTAACCAAATAATTATATCTGGTTACTCAGAGGAAATTGCACGTGTGCCATATATGCATGCACAAGAAAATTTCAATGAATCTATTTCATAATTTTATAACCATCTTAATTAATTGCTTTACTTGCTTAAATGTTTTTCTGCTGTTTTTAATTATATATCATTGAAACGGCAGGAAATAAAGAAGATTGTGCAACCTCAATATATAGAGATGGAAAACAAGAAAGGAAAAACACCTCAAGAATTATTCACTGAAGAGCATAAGACGTTAATGCGTCAAGGAGAAAAATGGATGAAGGACACTGCAACTTCATGCTTGCTTGTTGCGACTATTATTGCAACTGTTGTGTTTGCAGCTGCATTTTGTATACCAGGTGGCGCAGATGATCATACTGGAAAGCCAAACTTTTTGAAAGAGAAAGCTTTTTTATACTTTACCGTAGCCGACGGAGTGGCACTCTTTTCCTCTTCAACTGCAATGCTGATGTTCTTGTTCATCCTTACCTCTCGGTATGCAGAAAATGATTTCCTCAAGTCCTTGCCCTTGAAGTTGATGGTAGGACTCACTTGCCTCTTCATCTCAATAGCATCTATGATGATTGCTTTCAGCACTGCCTTTTATTTGTCTTGTCAATATGGATCAAGATGGGTTCCAGATCTTACATTTTTCTTTGCAATTGTGCCTGTTGCTTTATATGCATTTCTACAATTCCCTCTTGTGTCTGATATGTCCTCCTCCACATTTTGTTCAAGTCTTTTATTTCAGCCATGGAAACGTATGATATACTAGATAATCGAGCTTAAATGCTCTACATATTCTACATAGTTAAGCCTTTGGTCCCTAGCTACAATAATGAAGTTATTTATTTCAACTAGAATGAAGTTGTAATTACAAATTGATCATCTATGCTGAACATTTAAGGGACATGCAAAAGGATGAACGTGGTGTTAGTTTTACTCTTCATGATTATTGCAAAATATCCCTTATCATGTTGTAATAGTTGTACATCTTGTGATGTTTACAACACTTCAAAAATCAGTGGCTTTATTTATTAGAACATATATATATTACACACACACACACACACACTTACGCAATCTAAATCACATAAACTGAAACCAATACTAGATCAAATCATGTTAATCTAATTACTATATATTTCAACAGAACATGTATATTTTGATTGGGATTGAAGATGTTGTATCAATCCTAAATCTGCAGAAAACAAGAACACAAGGACATTAATGCAGAAACTTACTCGATGCACTCCCACTGTCCATGATAGCCTTCTCCTGATTTCACCCTTATGTTCTCTTAGTATATGGGACTAAAACAAGAACCACACGTGCATTAGAAGGGGCCAATATGACATATATATAGCAACCTTGCAAATCAGTTTCATCCATAAAGAAACTGCTGCAATACCTTAACTGCCTATCAGCCTTAACTGCTCGTCTAACTGCAAGTTTATTTGAATTTTGAAATAACAGATAAGCTTGTCCCAAATGATACAAGTCATCTGCATATATTTTAATCTAAACTCAGATGAACTCACATATATGTATATATATGTACATAACATAAGTCCTAAGCAATGTATTGTTCTATAAGCAATATAATTTGCTTACATTATTACCATCCCAACCTGTAAAAGAAATAAGCTGAGCTAGCTTTAACACAATACTAAGCTTGACATAAAAAATATGTCATTTGAATGCTGATATTGTAGTACCCCGGAAATTCGTTATTATTTTTCGAGGATTTTCCGGAATCTAAATTGTGGTTATAGGACGGTTTCGTGGTTCGTGGACCGAGCGGAAGTGTTTCGGACGAATTAATTATTTGAAAAGTATGGTTTTAGGGGGGTGCAAAGGTTGACTTTTTATACGTTGGGATTCTTTGAAAACTTCCTTCACGAAAGTTGTAGAGCGCGTCTATACGAGTTCGTGGACATGTGGAACGCGTCAATCGGAGTTCGTATGAGAAAGTTATGGCCATTGGAAGAAGTTTCCATTTTGGTATAAATAGAGAAAATCAGAAAATATTTTCATTTTCCACTTTCGTTTTCCGGAAACCAACTCTTCTCTCTCTTTTCTCTCTCGACTGATACCTTCGGTATCTGGGTTTTTCGACTGACCCGACCCGAACCCGGTATTCCGACCCGGTTGGAACTCCATTCTCCAGCGATCTCCGGCCTTGAAATCTGCACAGATAGATTCGCCTCCCTTGTGCGGTTGTCTCTGTGGCAGTCTCTAACGACGATTCACGGCGGAGGAGGTGTAGCAAGGCGGCGACTTTTGGAGGAATCTGACCCGATCGGTTCGCCGATCTCCTACGTCAGCGAGGCTTCAAATCGAGCTTGGGGAGCTCGCAGCAACCTCCTTGATCGATCCTTGGTGGTTGTTTGGATCGATTCACCGTAAAACTTGGTTCAACTCGGATTGAACAGTAATCCACGACTTGTGAGGTAGTTTTCGATCCTTTATGCTTGTTTTCTGACTTCGAGCTAGTTATGAAAATTAACAAGCATGCTTAGATGAACGGCTTTGATGTTGGGAGTTTTGTGAAATATTGAGTTTTGGCAGGTGGCGGTGCGCCACAGCCTGTGGCGGCGTTCTGGTGGCTTTTCGGCCATGTAGGGAACTATTTTTGGTATTACATATGTTCTACTCGTTGATACGAGCGTTTCGATATATAATATGCAAATTTTGGAGTTCGAATGGATTTGTTATGATTTTTACGGTTTCATACCGGTTGATTTATTCGATCCGTGAGGATTCGAGCTTCCGATCGACTTGTGGTTTGGACATATCGATCGTGAAAGTATTCCGGAGACTTTGGGAGGTCTCGGATGTGGTTTTGCCTCGATTGGCTCCACTCTGGGGATTTTAGTTTAAAGCAGAGGTTTCAGACTTAAATCGTTTGTGAATTGTTACTAAGTTGAACCGTATGTGATTAGGTACTTGACGAAGTATTTTTGGACGGTTACGTTGTGGATTGGCTGCTTTGATCTATATTGAAGACGCAACGGGAGTTTCAAGGTGAGTAAATCTCACGATATTTGTTATGAGCATGATCGATATTCGTTATGAGCAAGATTACCCTATTGTCTTGGAGTTATTAGGTTAACTATGACTATAGTTGGTATTAGTGACATTCCTGAGTGAATGACTGCGTATATATATATATATATATATATATACACGTGAAATATATATGTATTGGTGCAATTGTTGTGATATGGGCAGCATATGACGTACTGAGTTCAGTATCGTTGGATATAGTGAAATTAAGTATTGAATCTTGGTGATGATTTCCCTGTAAAGCTTGTGTAGGAATATTTGTGTAATGAATCGTTGAAATCAGTGTGATGAATCTTTGTGATGATTGCCATGTGAAGCTTGTGTAGGAATATTTGTGTAATGAATTGTTGATATCAGTGTGATGAATCTTTGTGATGATTGTCATGTGAAGCTTGTGTAGGAATATTTGTGTAATGAATTGTTGATATCAATGTGATGAATCTTTGTGATGATTTCCATGTGAAGCTTGTGTAGGAATATTTGTGTAATGAATTGTTGATATCAGTGTGATGAATCTTTGTGATGATCGCCATGTGAAGCTTGTGTAGGAATATTTGCGTAATGAATCGTTAATATCTATTAAATGAATTTGTGTGATGATTGCCATGTAAAGCTTGTGTAGGAATATTTGTGTAATGAAGTGTTGATATCAGTGTGATGAATCTTCGTGATGATTGCTATCTGTGTGCTGACCGGCGAAATCTGTGTGATGACCAGCTGGATAATGACTATCTTTGTGATGACCCGCGGAATCTGTGTGATAATCAGTAGGATAATGGCTATCTTTGTGATGACTGGCGGAATCTGTGTGATGATCAGTAGGATGATGAATATTTGCGTGATGACCGGTGGAATCTGTGCGATGATCAGTGTGATGACTGCTTGGTAGCGGAGCTGAATTGTTATTAAGTTAACGATAATTGAGAAGACTGCTGTGATGGTAGGGATTAACGAACGTCAGAGTGTGGGGTTACGATGACTACTTTGATTTGAATTGCTTGACTTAGTGTGACCTCCTGAACTAAATTATATGCAGGGGTTACTATGAATTGTTTTGTTTGCTGCTTGAATTGTGATTGCCTTGTTTCCTTCTTGATTTCATTGATTGATGGTTTGATTTATCTTAAGGGCCATAGTGGTGACGAATAGTACTCTGTGGTGAGGATAGGAAGGTGATTCATTGCTTTTCACCTTTGATGTCATGTTGATGACAAAAGCTTCCAGTGGGGAGGGAATGAGTGTGATTCTGGAATTCGCCATAGGGCGTTAGGATGGCGTCAAACATTGCTTGAGGAAGTCTTGTTTGACTGAAATTTGTGTAATTGGATGCTAGGATTAAGGATATGAGCATGAGGCTTTAGTCACCAGTTGACTTACGTAAGCACGATATGGAATTGATGGCTGTAGGTGTGAGATGTGTGCTTATCGTTGTTTAGGTTGTGGTGACTTAAGAAATGTGTTTTGCTTTGTGGTTTTGAGTTTACTCATACGAGTTTTCATAAGCTTACCGGGTTTGTTGTGTGGCAACCCGGTGCACTATTCAATGAAATGGTGTAGGGGTTAATCCTGCAGGTCATGGTAATCGTGGCTGAAGCTGAGGTGACATGCTGGCAGCATTGCGGTAGGAAGCCAATTTTGTGATTTTACCGTTGTTATGACTTCCGCTTGTAGTAAACTCTGAGGAGCATTTACGTTTTATTTTGTGATGGCAATTTAATTCGTAAGCTTATGTAATATATGACTCTATGGAGCGGGTCGATATTGGAATTGTGGGTTCAGGGCATCAATATGTACTTGGTTTAAAGGGAAGATGTTTCCATATATTTTGTATTGATGACTGAACGATCATGTATGTATAATTATGGGGTTATATATCGATTTTTATTTGTGTTAAAAATCAGGGGCGTGACAGATATACTAAATGATAAATTATGGGGTTTTATTTGTGAGTGTATCAATAATTTTCTAAAATAAATCAGTTTGGTCCAATCTTGATGTGTTCATCAAAGTTTGGGTTATACATGTTGGATTTTCAATTATATAAATAAGTAATTTAAAAAATCCAATAGAATACATAGCTCATTGGTGAAAAAAGTTCAATTTTAATATTGTTCATAACTATATATATATGGATTAAATAATTGTTACTTCCTATACTTTGCTCCAGAAAACAGTTTAGTCCTTATTCTCCTTAATTCTCACACAACAGGTCCAAAATAATTATTATACCCCTCACTTCCTCTTTTTATTTTATTTTTCTCCTTTTTTTTTTTTTTTAAATTCTTCCCTCTTTTTTTAATTTTTTTTTTTGCCTCTGTCTCTCTCTCTCTCTCTAAAAAGGATTCGACCGGCACACTCGCCAAAAAATCTCACCGAAACCCGACCTCTACTCCACCGTAGTCGGCCGCGGTGATGACAAGTCCAATTTTGAATTCAACTAATCGAGACTAGAAAAAATAGCGGCACGATAATCCCAAAAGCTAGGCAGACCAAGAACCCGATCCATATGCCACATTCATTTACAAGACCAGTGCTCAGGACGAACGGGACCACGATAACTATTCCTCCCTCCGGTCCTCAAACTCCTCCTCAAGGACTTCGGCGACCTCGAGCCTCGCTCAATTAGTTCGACAACGAGGAAGAGAGTGGCGGCGATTTTAGCACGATGATTGTCAAGAACATTCAAAATTGTGTTTGGGGGAGGCAGAGATGGAGATGCGTTCTCAACCCCTCTCAGGCCCTGATCTAAACCCCTCTCCATCTCTGATCTCAACCCTTCTCCGGCCCACCTCCACCGTCTCCAATCTCAACCCCTTTCCAACCCACGTCCATTGGTAACTCCATATTTCAGCCGACCTCCACCGACAGTGATCTCCAATCCAAGCCCACCTCCACCCGACCCGTCTTCCAATCCACCTCCACCAATGCTTGCTTCTAATCCGCCAATATCTGCTTCAAATATAATGTGTTCTATTGAAGAAAATGAAGGTTTCAAAGAAGAAGAAAGAGAGAGAGTTGAGAGGGTTTTAGGGATTTTGTTTTTAGGTTTGGGGGGGGGGGGGGGGGGGGAGGGAGAGAGAGAGAGAAGCAGAAAAAATAAAAAGAGAAAAATAAAAAAAAATAAAAAAGAGGAAGTGAGGGGTATGATAGTCATTTTGGACCTGTTGTGTGAGAATTAGAGAGAATAAGAACTATCCAATTTAATTTAAAAGGCGAGGGTCTAAACTGTTTTTCAAGGAAAAGTTTGAGGAGTAACAAGTATTTAATCATATATATATATATATATATATATATATATATATATATATATATATATATATATATCTATAGTAATTAATTAATTAATTAATAAAAAACCAACGCTTCCATTCATTTTGGATCACGATTTTATTTGTCGCAATTTTGTACATATACAAGATGATTATTTTTGTTTGCATTAATTTGTCTTCATTTTATTTTTTGAATAAAGGGCTGTTGCGGCTCCCCTTAAGCCTTGATTAATGAAACTATCGAATACAAGGGGGAAGGACATTGAGCCTAAACCCGTGATTACAATAAGCGTCTAGAGACTATCCTGAAATGATAGCGGGAGTCTCCACCAAATAATTATATTCAGCGAGGCACCAACTAGCAAAGAGAACTCTACTGACTATTCTATTTGCTTTGATATAGCAGTGACATAACGGAAAGATAACTCAATAAGTAACTCGATTACAATGTAGCTTAATTACCAATAACCTAGCTTTCCTACTATGTTGTCGTCGGAGAACAAATCCGACGACACTTAGCTTCACCCTACCACTAGGCTGTAGCGATCATTTGACAAAGTAAGGAACTTGCCGCCGATCTAGAGCAGACAAGGCACTTTGAGTGCACACACAGACACAAAGCCCGACTAGCTCTACACAATAAGTGTAAGGACTTATTACTCGCAAAATGCACGACCAAACTAAACAACAAAAATAAATAACAACTTCAAAGAAAAAAAAATGTAGGGCAAGGCCCAAGAAATGAGCCCATACCCAACCTCCATCCCAGATAGGGCCCACAAACTGTATCCAGGCCCAAAAGACCAAGAAAGCAAGGACACAGTGTCCATCCCTCTCGGCCCAAAGAAGAAGGTTTACCCACCGTACCACCGCGTCTCCAAAATCCTTGCCCCACCATTGGCGTTGGGACAACACCACCATCATGTCTCCGCAGCTGTAAGAGACGACATCAACTGTCACATCCCGATTTTCAAGCACAATATTAACAAACACAAATACACTAGATGTGATGGTTCAGACATCAACACTAAATACTTGTAATTTTTTTTCTTTTTAAAACAAGTACGCAAGATGCCTTGAACCCCAAATGTCAATATAGACTCATTCTTTAGAGGCACATGCATATTACATTATAAAGAGTTTACAAATTAAATTGAACAACAATTCAATAAGTAAACACACCCACCACAATCACTACACAGTAGAAGACTAAAACCATAAGTACACTTCTACGTCCAAGCTACAACAGCAACAAAGGGCTTCAACAATGGTTACACTGACCTGCACAATAACCCCTACACCATGGAATAGTGCATCGAGTTGAAACAACAAACCCGATAAGCTTTTACAAGCTCGTGTGAGTTTAAACAACCACAAAATCACCTTTTTGACTCACGAAAAACAATTCAACACCATGATTATTCCCAAAATCCAAATCCTTTTCTTTTTAAGGAAAACACAAGTCACCAACTTGACAAATCAAATCATTTGTAATCTGAACAACAAATCCAAGAAATCACTCTTTTTTCCTCTCGACAGGAAGCATTTATCACCACAATGACATGATAAAACATTTCTCAACTCACTACGAGTCTCAACAACAATTGCACTCACAAATTAAACTAAATGAAACCAGTAATCCCTGCATTGAAAAATAGTTCAGGAGATCACCAAAAAACACACAATTCAAAATCATAGTAATCCCTGTGTTGGTGTCGAAAAATTTCGTTGAGGAGTTTGACTCACCAATGAATGCGGACTGGAGCGGGAGCTGCCCGGGAACAATCGAGAAGCTTCCCTCGAGCGTTGACTCGAAGTTTGACCGTCGGCTCGAGGAGGAGGGGGGGTACCTGTAGAAAACTCTCCGATGCCTAAGTCAGTACGTTTCTTAGTAGTGGAGTAGAGTGAATTGGAATTCGATGCATTACCTTGATGTCGAGCAGCTTATTTATAGGCGATGACTTACTTAGGGAGCAAGCCGTCATTATTCCGGCTTTTATGGCTGTATTTATTTACACATTTTATGATGACAATTATTGCTGCACTAATAACAGTTAATCATTGCGTACTTACGACCGTCATTCATTGCGTATTTATGATAGTCATTCATTGCGCACTTATAATCATAATCATTGTGCGTAGTTATTGTCGTAATAATCGCCGCATTCATGACTGAAATTTAACGTCATACTAACTACGGAGTTAATCGCTTTAATTGCGGGCCCAGCAGAATTTGACCACTCCCAAAATGCCCCCAAATTTTCTCTTTGGACACTCGTCCTAAGAGGAAATTTCCATTCTCTGGCTGTTTCGAATCTTGCCTCTATTATTTCCTCGAGCCCTGGCCGTCCCGATTCTTTCCTCGAGCCCTGACCGTCCTGGCCGCCCCGAATCTTTCCTCGGGCCTTGGCCGCCATGAATCTTTCCTCGGGCCCTGGCCGCCTCGATTCTTTCCTCAAGGCGAAGATTCATTTTCAGCATGAGATATGGAATTGCCCCCATTTCCCTTTGAATCTGATCAACAACATTTTATTCTCCTTGGCCACCGGCCTTGGGTATTTACTCTGGCCACCAGCCTTACACATACATTTCAACAACACTAACCACAAATATACTTTGAATGCAAAAAGAAGCGAAAATAAAAAAAATGATTACTAAAGGAAAGAACACTAGACAACGTTACCCGGACTCTTTGTCTCTTTGGGGCTTATATTCCATCACTCCCAGTCCTTAGTGACGGAAATGAAATTTCTTACCCAGACTTTTATCACTTCGGGGCTTGTAGTCCATCACTCCCAGTCCTTAGTGACAGAAATGAGATTTCTAATGGTGCAGCTCCCGCCATCACTTTTTAGGGAAAAGTGCTTCCCACAGACGGCGCCACTTGTTGGTGTCGAAAAATTCCGTTGAGGAGTTTGACTCACCAATGAATGCGGACTGGAGCGGGAGCTGACCGGGAACAATCGAGAAGCTTCCCTCGAGCGTTGACTCGAACTTTGACCGTCGGCTCGAGGAGGAGGGGGGTATCTGCAGAAAACTCTCTGATGCCTAAGTCAGTACGTTTCTTAGTAGTGGAGTAGAGTGAATTGGAATTCGATGCATTACCTTGATGTCGAGCAGCTTATTTATAGGCGATGACTTACTTAGGGAGCAAGCCGTCATTATTCCGGCTTTTATGGCTGTATTTATTTACACATTTTATGATGACAATTATTGCTGCACTAATAACAGTTAATCATTGCGTACTTACGACCGTCATTCATTGCGTATTTATGATAGTCATTCATTGCGCACTTATAATCATAATCATTGTGCGTAGTTATTGTCGTAATAATCGCCGCATTCATGACTGAAATTTAACGCCATACTAACTACGGAGTTAATCGCTTTAATTGTGGGCCCAGCAGAATTTGACCACTCCCACACCCTGCATATAGTTTAGTTCAGGAGACTACATTAAAATCAATTAATAGAAATCCTAGTAATCCTTGCATATAGTTTAGTTCAGGAGATTACATTAAAATCAATCAATAGAAATATCAGTAATCCCTGCATATAGTTTAGTTCAGGAGATTACATTAAAACCAAACAACTCAAATAAAACAAGAAATCAATAAAACAATCAAACAACTCACACTAAAGGCAATAAATCACCCTTTCAACTCAAGGAAAATAACTCACACCTTATTTCCTTTCAAAGCTCAACATCATTTTCTCAAGAGGGAAAGCACATCACCCTATGACAAAATCATAATAATTGTTCACTCAACAAATTAAATATGAAACCCATGTCCCTCTTGGACAACAAGAGAAAGAATACCCTCGAAACTCTCTTTTAAAAAAAAGCGTACTCATGAGTCCTAATAACACAAGTTACCCCTATGCTAGTACTTCAACAAATAGACTAGAGCTCTAACTGATTGTAACCACTCACCCGGCCAAAGGCGTGGTTTCCGATATACTTGCCTCAGTCACTACTGGAGGACATTCAAACAATTTTAGGATGGAACAAGCATCCCAAAGTAATGATTCAACGAGGGCTAACAGTCATGATTGGAAATCATAGTTTGAGAGATTAATTTGACTTTGTCTACTGTTTTGGTGGTCCTATTATTATGGCGTTAATGACCATTGTTTTGGTCATTTATTTGGTTCTATATATAAATTAACTCAACTTTTTTTGAATCCAAGGAGGTCAGATATATTAATGTTCAACAAGCAGTACCAGAAACGACACACCCATAAGGGCCGACAGAAAGAGCCGTCCTGTAGGACATACAAAGGACCTATACTAACAGAGAACCTACGCACTCCCGGGTACACCCACTTTTTAAGGACGAATAAGCACCTTTATTCTTACAAAATCTAGTAGCGCAGAAGCAAGGAAATATAAAAGTAACAACCGAGCTAACTAGATTCTGCGACCTATGAAAATTTAAACATTGCTAGTAGATGAGGGTGCAAATTCCTCATCTACCAGAATAAAATTAAAAACAAAAAAGATAAAAGCAACCCAAACCCTAGCAGAGATGGAAGCCAAAGCCCATGAAAGGGCCCAGGCCCAACCACAGTTGCTAAGGACACCCCAAGCAGATACTTTTTCCATCACCACACCGCCGCCACCGCCACCTGCAGCGCCACCGTCCTCTTTGAATCCCTTCTTGCAACCAGACCAAAACATAGCCGCATCCAAATCCCAAACCCGGAAACCACCGCCTAGAATCGGAGGTTTCGGGCCCAAGGAGAACAAAACAAACCTTGTCTCTAGCCGGTCAGTCGCAATTCCTGCATAGCACCTGGCAATAGTATCGCCACCACAACACTCGATCTGAGATTGGTCGTCTTGCCCCGCAGGACCACCACCACCATCACTCGGCTCCATCAGCACCAAATCGAGATCCACCCTCGATTCGATTGACATCGACAGAAAAAGGAGACAGCAAGAGGCCCCGCTATCCACCCTCCTCCCACCATCATCGATCTGCCCAGCCAAACTCACATCGTTGATATACTCAAAACCATGACACGCCGCTTGCGTAACCGGTATCAGAGGACCACCGCCAATAGAACCCGCCGGCCATAGAGCAAAATTGCCTCTGGTCAATACAAGACGGCCAGATGAAGCAAGATCGGGGACATGATGAAACAAAAATCCATCACCGTCACCAGAAGAGCGAACAGAGAAGAGGGGATAACCCACCTTCTCGATCGTAGGTTTACCGCCGCCACTAGGGTTAGGTAGCCGCGAGCGGACATACTCTCGTGAGAGAGTCAGAGAGAGAGCCATTTTTTCCTTCTCTTAAATTAACTCAACTTGATTTATCATTTATAAGATATTAATTTTTTGTATTTGGTATTGCATTGTATCGGATAGTACAAATAAAATCAAAGTTATTAATAATTCAAAAATGTGGACACGATTTATAGTTGCCTAATTAGCCTCTTAGAAGAGCTTAAGTTCTATAGAATTATTTTTCTGATTTTAGAATTTCTTGGTAGCATATGCTTTTTCAATAATTATTTGATATACGCTGAATATTTCAATCATTAGTGTAACTTTTTTTTTTCAATAACAATTTTCATGGTTATTGAACAAAAAATAAAAATACAAATAATTTTTTTAAAAATAAATAAATAACGAAAATGACCAAATTACACTCACGTGTTTGGCATGTGAAAACACTTAACAGTGGAACTTGACGGAAGTTAACGAAACTATGTATGGGCAAACTTTGGAAAAATTAGTTTGTGATTGGGTAAAATTGATCAGCTAGTGTGTAAATTGACAAAGAGTCAGGTGGTATTTCGACTATTAAGCTTAGTTTAAAAAAATGGCAATTATTTTGTTATTTCCAAACCATTCTTCAGAATCTTCTCTTCTGATTATAAATAAGTCGGTCATTTCAAAACAACACATAATTTTAATAAGAAGTCAATAGTTCTCAAAAACACCAATTGTTGTATTCTTTCAAAACCATCATGTAGAGACTTATACCCCTCATAAATATCACTTAGGACTAGGGTGACTAAATTTTGTTTTCGTAGTCAAAAATTTGAAAGACTTATAAGGCCTCTAAAGGCAAATAGGAAGATGTTGTTTGAACATACTTGGTATTCAAGTCCAACCATCGAATCAATGATTTATCAGAGATATACTATTAATTCTAATCTTGGTGCACTTGTTTTATTTTTCATATTTAAGTTTAGTTTGTTATTATATAGGGTTTTTGTCCATTTACCGCATTTTTAGAGATTTTTTCCCCACTCACCCCATTAAATTTTTTTAATTCCCCTTACCCAAAACACTCTAAGGGAGTCTTCTCTAATACCCCATAAAGTTTTTGTTTTTTTTTTTATACCATTTTATCCTCACCCATGTGTTACTTAGAGAGAGAGAGAGAGAGAGAGAGAGAGAATGGAAGAGAGAGAAACCATACCGGTCGCCGGATTCCTGTCAACTTTCGCCGGATAAAAAAAATCCTGTCACGGGCCGCCGCCCACTGAACTTTTCTGAAAACCTTGTCGGAGGTCCCCAAAGAGGTCGTTGGAAAGGTTTATTGCCCCAATAGACACCTATTGCCCTCTAAAAAAAAAAACTGATTTGGGCACCCAAGTCAACAGCCGACCAAAAGTCATCAGATTGAATCCCCGACAGAGCGATTCAATGACGGGATTAGAGCAACGGCTTCGGATGCGGCTTGGAGGTGAGATCTGATGATGAGAAAAGCAAAAACGCGAGATCTCCGTTGATGCAAGGCGGCACCCGCTCCGCTGCAATTGCAGCCAGTCGTGCTTTTCAGAACCCATTTAGAGTACTCCTCTACGGAGCCCAGTCGTGCTCTTCTCCATCTTCAACCTTCGGCACTCCAGCTTCAACCTCCTTGTTCGATCCAGCGACTGAAACCCACAAGCGGAGCCGGAGACCCAAATTCCAGTAGTACATGGTGCCGATGGAGACGATGGGGGGGCTGAAGCCGCAAGGTCTCTCTCTTCGAGGAGGAGCTGAGTTGGCGATGTCATGGAGGAGTAACCAGTCGTCAGCAGCTTGCGGGACGGTGACTTCTTCAGCTTGCCTCCGGCGCCTCTCATGGCTTAGATCGGAGAGAGAGAGAGAGAGAGAGAGAGAGAGAGAGAGAGAGAGAGAGAGAGAGAGAGAGAGAGAGAGAGAGAGAGAGAGAGAGAGAGAGTGGCAGTTGAAGTAATTGTTTAATTGAGTTGAGGGCAAAATAGTCATTTAGTGTTAATTTGGGTAGGTGGGAATAAAAATTTCTTTAAGAAATTGATCCGTAGCAAGGAGCCAACCACTCTCAAAGAATAAAGAAGAATGTGATGTTTGATACAAAGAAGAAGAAGAATTCCATGAAACTTGAAGTTATCTCTCCGGAGAGTTAACTTATGTAATTGTTCAAGCATACTAAAAATGACATAGTTAGAAATTCATGTATGTTAAATTTATTTCATAAATACACTATGGTATTTTAGTTGTATTTTTTTTAGAGAGCTTACTTTAACCGAGCCAGGCCGTGTTAGGTTTCTCTGTAATGCTACCATATTAGTCTTGTGGCATAAGTCTTCCCTTTGTAAGTGGGAGGCTGTGAGTTCGACTCACAATAGACTAGTTATTGCATAAGTCTTCCCTTTGTTTATTTGATAAAAAAAAAAATTACACAATTTCAACATCAATTATACCATTTTTGTAACCAAAATGGTCTCACTATTTTTTTTTTTGATCAGATAAATAACTCAAATGCTACAACTAATCTTTCGTGAGTTGAACCCACAACCTCCCACTTATGAAGGGGAGACTCTGACACTAGACCAAATGGTACTAGGCATGGTCTCACTAATTCAAAATTACAAATTTTAGTTTTTTAATTGCTTTCTCAATCATACTAAACATTAAATTGTAGTGAAAATCTTAATTTCCAATTCCCATAAAAAACACCGGAGTAATATATTCTCCAAATTTTTATTTTTACATAAGTGAATGTCTAATTTAATTACGATTAACTACATCAATGATTTCTCATAAAATTCTCAATGATCAAGAAAAAAGTTAACCATATTTTTAGTGGGCATAGCAAAAACAAGTGGAATACACCGTTACTTATCATCTTAATCCACGACAATCTTTGAATAAAGAGATGCACATCAACATTTTGGGTATGTCCGTAGTCTTACGTTTTTCGCTCCGAATTTACTGTCTCAATTTCTTCTTGAGTAACACCTTCATTCACAAATTTTATGATGCAGATCAAATATTTTTCTTTGATATGAATCACATGAGTAGTGACATGACTATACCCTTAAATCCTACTTGCGAATTGAGTCTGTGATGATTGCTTGAGTCAATATTGTCTGTGTCACAAACATATATAACATCACTCTTGCAATAAAAAAGAAGATGACATTTGATAAGAACACTTTATAGTTGTCAAAATTATCACTAGCCAGACACTTACACCAACCCTAGGAACATGATTTGAAGAATTGCAGAATTATATATAGACACAAAACAAAAAGGCATGAGTGAATGGTAACTGATTCATGATTATATACCTTTGGAACTTTGGTAAATTATTGATTCGATTGATTTGGAACACTGACACCCTCCATCCATAACATCCTCTTCTTTTTTTCATTTTGGCCAGGCTCAGGAACTTAAGCCATTCTCTCAATGGAACCAAAACTTATCTGTTTTCTATTTAATTGTCTCGAAGAAGTGGTGTTGGAATTCAAAGAGGTGTGAGATAGAAAGAAAGGGAGGGATCACATTTATATGCTCCCCTATTCACGTTTCTTTCTAGCGTAATCAGAAAGTAATGGCCTCACTTTTCCATTCCACCACTCACGTTTTCTTCAGTTTGCTCTCGTTTGTCCAGGCCATGTCAATTGGCTTTTGCCTTATATAATATAAAAAATTGAAAACCATGTATATAGGGTGTCTCCTACTACTATATTTAAAGGAACTTATCCATATTTTGTGGAAGATGTTGTAATTTATTATTATTATTTTTAATTAATTTACTATTGTATCATGATTGCTATTTTTTTTTTTTATCAAATAACTTACTATTATTTAATGGTATTAATTTACTATTGTATCTTAAAGTATCTATTCGGGATTAGATTCAATAATCTCAACTAGTCTCATCTCAATCAAACATACTCTTTGTCCAGTAAATTAGTCATTCAACATTCAATACACTTTTTTTTTTTTTTTTTTGAATTTGAGTAAGTGCGTTGTCTGATTTTGGTGGGCGTTTATTTGTCTGGTATTGGTCTATACCATAATATTCATGAACATATTTCGCACAAGATCTAGTAGCAAATCTATTTCTACAATCATGTGTGATTTGTGGTGTTTGAATGGAGAGGATTGTATGAAACCTAATATACTAATGATTTATCTTTATCCCAACCAGCTATTAATGTTGGAGATGAAAAGTTTGTGTTTGGGTCCTGACCCACCCAATCATTGACAAACTGCCATAATCAGTTGTAGCAAAAAATTTACAGCTTCACTGGGCACATATATATTTACAACGATCTTTACCTCGATCCACCTTCCACTTTACATTATTAAGCAAATCCAAACAAATATCCGGGTCTTAAGATATTGTAGTCACCACATTGTTTGAAATAATAATTTTTTTTTTTTTTGGAATTTCATTCAATATCATTTAGGGATAGGGTTTGATCAATGAACCTCACATAGGTGGCCACATATAGCACATGTTGACTTATAAGAGTCCTATTTGTCGTCCATGTCACATGCTTATGTACAAGTAAGCTGTTTCTGCCATTTGGATGACAAGAAGATGAGGATTTTGACATGTTGTTAACCTCTCGAAATAAGCGAATCAGATGGCCTAATCTTCATTGGAAATGCTGAATGCACTCTTTTCGTTCTGACTTGATAGGTGTTTGAGTAGTGTTGATTAGATTGAGAGAGTGTGACGCAAAAAAGTGAGAGAGGGAGGATACTGGGCAAAGATGATGCTTTCATCTTAACTTCGATTCCAATATGCAGCTTAAAATGACGTTTTTGAACAGTTTAACACATAGAAGTCATTACACAATAAAAGATTATGAACTTTGTGAGAAAAACTCAAGGATGATGTTGTTCTAATTGCCTAGATGCGAATTCATATAAATGAGGCTCAAGTCACTCATATGTTACTCTAGATAACATGCTTGACGTAAATGATCTAAACATAAAATCATAGCAATTAAATCCTAATGTGCTACAATGTTTACCACCAGAATACACAAAACTAGAATTCATCAATCAATAAGCAACGAATTAAGAAACAATCAATATTCAAGAAACTATACAAATTAACTTCAAAATCTCAATTTACACATGAAAGAAAGAAATAAAATGTTAAGAAGGGAGGAGGTGAAAAAAAATGGCTGCAATGAACTAATGTTGTGCGTCTAAAGATGTGTAGATTAACGTGAAATCCTCTTTTTGTAGTGGTGGAAACTTCTCCCTTTTATTTCCATCAAACTAAGACTTCTTATCCTTGTAGAATTAGTGTAAATATTCTCATGAATCTGATTGGTTCTCTTGGATTCTACTTGCTCGATTTGCACGCATCAAGATCTTCGTTGATGTCTATTTATATTCTTTTCATTTCCTTTGCTTCATGAAACCTACAAAATACAAAAGACAAGTAAATGGCTCACAATAGCTAAAATATAAATTGAGCTAAATAAACTTTGAGTATTTGATATAAAAATGTATACCATTATGCATCTATCACTTAGTTTACTTATTTATATTTTAAAAACTACCCTTGGGTGTAAATATTCCTTACAATTAAAAAACAAAAAAAGTTATCATATCATGCATGTGTTCATACTCTTTTCATAGCTACTGAGAAGTTTGATAGTCTTCTACTGAATACTTCTTAGTGCTCGGTAGAGTTTACCGAAGGAATCTACGTACAATGATAAAATTATCTAAAGTGTTCTGCAAAACCCACCAAATAATACAAAAGAGTTCAATAGAACTCTACCAAATAGTGTCGTACCATTTTAGTGAAGTATTGTTGAACAAAATTGCAAACTACAGTATGTTAGATTCAAGAAATCATAAACATGACATTTGATGATGGATGTTAAAAAAGAATATTTTGGGGCTTGGTGATGAATAACGAGATCGATAAAGAAGGATTCATATATGTGCACGTGTTTCGTAGGATATAATAAGTAAAAGAAAATGTAATTTATAATAAATTTATCTTTCCAAATTTTCTCCATAATCTAGCTATGCATGCATAATAATGTCAATATCACTATGTCAAAAATGTAATCAGACGATAGACATCAGACGACAGAAGACATATTTTCTGTTGTCTGAATTTTTCAGACAACAGATAAGTTAATTGTGTTGTCTGAATACACAGAAAAACCATACTTCTTTTATTTTGAAACTATGGTCACATTCAGACAACACTTATATGTTGTCGTAAAAGATGGCAATATTTCATAATTAACTCTAGCAGAAATTTTGAAATTCCCTCCAACCACATCAAGTCCTTTCCCTCTCAAAGGTTCCAAACCCTAACTCAAAAGTCATTAGGTGTGATATTCAGATAACATTGTTAAGAAATTGTGTTGTCTGAGTGAGGTGACTTTAAGTTTTTAAAGTCTTCGTGTTTTTGCCACACTCATTAGTTTCGTCTAAAACTCAAGTCTCAACCTCAAAAACTCTAACCTCCATAGCGTAAAGCCGAAAACTCGGTCATCTCTTAAATCTTAACCCAAAACTTGGCCAGCTCTCAAATCTGAACCTAGATTGAACTCATCTCAATCTTTTCACCCAAACCTAAAATTTCTTAGTCCTTCCTTCATCTATGAACCTTGAGAATCCTTGATGTTTTCATTCACGTGTGGCTTAATGGAGCTGTTCAACAACCACTCAACGTATTAGAGCAAGCTTCACTATTCTATTTTCGATTGGGTTATTGGTAAGTATGTTGCTTCAGTACTATATATTATTTAGTTTAGGGTTTAGATTGGGTTCAATCTTCAATTTTAGGGTTTTTCTAGAAATTGATTTGGGGTTTGCTTGTTTTCCTTGTCAATTCAATTTAGGTGTTAGGTCTTTCTCCGATTTGGAGATGGTGGTGATTAAAATGGATTTGGGTGTTTGAGTTTTGTCTTGGTTGTTGAATTTGGTGTTATTGAATTCATGGATTTGGTGTGTTGTGTTTGTGTCCATTCTGATGATTGTGATTGTAATATGGATTGGAGAATTTAATAGGGTTTTGTGGTTGTGTAGTTTCTGTTGTTGGTCTGCTCATAATGGCGACATTGTTTTTGCAAGAGCTGAGATATTATCTTACATCATATAACTGTTCATCAGGTGAGGAAATTTTAGATACTATGCCTTTGTTTTTCTGTTACTTAATTGAAACGGAACAACTCTAATTGAAATAGCTTATGTTTTTTTAGCAGATGTTTGTGGACTTGAAGCGTGGGGAGACTCCTCCAATTCCCATAAACATGATGTTTCTGGCTTTACCTTGTGATGTTCAGCACTCTTTCTTTTGAACTATATGGTTTTTGAACTATTTCCTTTCTCATTGTAAGCCTTGTTGATGATTTTTATTCTTCATTATATTCAATCAGCCTGTGATACTTGATTACATTGCCAGCAAGACTATCTGTTCTAATGATTTGGTAGTGGTCTCACCGGATGTTGGGGCTGTTGCTAGAGCCCGTGCTTTTTGCGAAAAAGTTATCTGATGCTCCTCTGGCAATTGTTGATAAAAGATGTCATGGGCACAATGTGGCAGAGGTATGAACCATTTCACATGAGGCTGACAACTATTACAGAGTTACAGTTATGTCTTATGAATCCTATGATCTCACAATATCATGAAGTAGTACATGAGAGAAATTATTTTGAAATGTGATAACATTGACATAAAGCTTGATAAACTGGTGACATTTAATGACCACATAAATTTCATGCTTTTTTACACAAAAGGAACTTACGATAATATACTTTATGGACAACTCCAAGTTACTAAGCAATGCTATTTGAGTTCCGTCTCAATAATTTGTCTCTGATAAACTTACCTTTTACTCTTCTTTTATTATTATTATTATTATTATTATTATTATTATTATTATTTTTATTATTTTTATTTTTATTTTTATTTTTATTATTTTTATCTTTATCTTTATCTTTATACTAAAATTGCAACGACGCTTTAAACATTTTCATCATAACTCATTAATATTGTAGGTAAATTTTGCTGTTCTGTTCTGTGGCTCCTGTATAGTGATATTTCTTTGACATTTGCAAAATATGCCAACTAATTATATAATCCTTTGTCCCTTCATCACCCCTTCCATGGAAGTCCATTATATTCTCTAACCTCCTAACCATGCTACTTGAAAGTCTATGTAAAAGAAATGAATGAAGCTAGATGCTACTTGTACCGAGGAATGAAAGTTTTCCTTTAAAAAACATCTATTTGTCACCTGACTATCCTCTTACTCTTTTCTCAAAGCAGTTCTCAAATAATAAATCAACATAGGGTTCAATCTTTCAATTATATTTCCTCTGTACTCTACTTTCTATGATTCTATTTTAACATATTGGAGAAAAATAAGACTTTGATGATTTTTAGTTTGGTACATACTTTACTGCCTTTTCTTTTTCTACTTCGTTGGAAGTTTTGATCTTTGATTAATCTGTATGCTTATTTTCATTGTGATCAAATAAAAATTGTGTTTTTTCTTGTTTGTTATATATATATGGAACTTTAATTAAAGAGTGGTATTATCTAAGCTGCCAATTCATAAGCTTATGATGCTTATCTATTCTTTTTGATGTTTTTAACAGGGTTGGTGGATCTGGTTTTGGACCTCAGAAGCAAAGCAAAGGTAAATTCCCAATAAGGATCAATATTTTTCTTTTTTAATTTTCTATGTACCACTTTATTAGCTAGGTAGCTGGATATTCATTATCAAGATTCCCTTAGTCATTTTCTGGTGTGGTTGATATTCATTATCAGGATGCCCCTATAACTCCAAGAAGCATGAGTGCACTTTGTTTCTAGCTGACATTGTTCTTATCAAGAATGATAACTCAAAGGTGCTAGCTTTTATAGTGAATTGGGAAGTATCTTGCTTCTTGAATTAAGAGTAGGGAAAAGGAAAAAGGAAGCTGGTCATGTGGCTGGGAAAAGAACAAGTTTTGTGTGTAAGCTTTGTGGTACCACTCCATTCACTTCTCAAGTGACCATTAACTTAAGCTGACTTCTTCCCTAGATTTAACTGAATGCATGCATTTTTCATGACTTCACAGCTTTCTCTAGTTTGTGTACATATCAATTATCAAATACATATATAATTAAGTAGTTCTCATTGAACTTTTTAGTTAGATAGATATTGTTAGCCAAAATTTTAACAACTTAAGTTATTGCGACAAGTGGTTTGTCATATATATTGACAGCATGTCTGCAATTAGTAATTGTATAACATAGTTGTTGAGATTTTTCCATTCCTTTTCCTTTTGAATGCTTAGCACTTTGATATGGGTATATAACTATGGTTGGTACTTGTGACCAAGTTAGTCATCCAAATTCCCATGCATCTTCGGATCTTCCTAGAACAGATCAGACATATGTTATATACGTATATATCTTCGTATAATTGATAGGTAGTGATTTCTAGGGAATTAACCATTAGCTGCTTATCCAAGGAGTACAAGTGCTTCAGTAACTCTAAAAGCACTTTTATCCATTTTAGCCAACCTATAGAATGTTAGGTACTTAGGTTACATAGTACTTATGACATTGTCAAGCTAACCCTTGATTAAAAACTGAACTGCTTGTTGCAAAATCACACAAAGTGCTTCTACAGAAGACCTTTAATTAATCTCTAGAATTTCTTTTGGCACCTCCTATATATGCCTATAACTTAGAAAGTAGAGTTTTCTCCAAATGGGATGTAGTATCAGATTAAAGAGTTCATAGCAGTTTCATCTTTTAATTTGCTCAAGTATATTTGCACTTTTATTGAGAGGATTGTACATTATTTCTGAGTGAGAATTGCTGTGAAATATTTTTATAGAGACAGCTATTAGAAATTATTTCCAGCTTGCAAGCTTGTTGCATTGCTTTTGGTAGCTGGGTTGTGGGTTTGCACTTTGTGGTATTTTTGTTTCTTTTCTTAAATATGATATCATTTGCAAATTATCTTTTCTGGCTTCATTTTTTGTGTACACAGTTAGCTTTGTTAATTGAATGTCTATAGTTATAATGTAAACAAGTATCAATCCTTGTTCTGAGCATGAGGCAGCTGCAATGTGATATGTGATTTTGTACTAAGTTTCGCTCTTGAAATATGTCATCTTTGCTAAATTTCTGTGTTTGTGTTGTCGGCAGATTGCAGGAATTATATGGAACAATGGCTGTCTTCTCTTCAAAACTTTGATACCTCAATTAGCTGATATCTCTGGAGGATTATCCACTTGAAGAATTAGAGCTGTTACATAATTGGCTAAATCAAAGCTTCTGCTACTTAGTCGCTCTAGATTAGTATAGTTGTTCTAGATAGTAGTTTTTTGCCTTATGAGTTTATTGAGCTGATGCTCATTAGGTTTATGTATGAAACAATTATGGATGTATTTGCTAGCTGTAATGACAAATTGAAGAATATATGTCATTTGTGTAGTTTCCAGATTACATTCTAATAGGAATATAAAGGACTAAATTCTACTTACCACCCTGTACTTTCAAGGGTTCATCAGTTTAGTCTCTGCACTTCTAATTTAATCAGAAAAATCATTGCACTATCCAATTTCATCAAATCGATCCAATCCGTCACCACTCCGTCAATTTTCGGGTAAAATTTCCAAACTACCCATCTGCATTCACAACACTAACGCGTTGGCGGGCTGCCTAGCGATGGGTAGTTTAGGAACTTTCCCTGTGAGAAGGTCTCACGTCAGCATTTTAACAGCGAAAATTGACGGAATAGTGACGGATTGGATCGATTTGATGAAATTGGAGAGTGCAAGGACTTTTCTGATTAAATTAGAAGTGTAGGGACTAAACTGATGAACCCTTGAAAGTACAAGGTAGTAAGCAGAATTTAATCCGAATATAAATGTGACATCTGAAATACCATGCGACCACTAAATCAAAGCCAAAATATGTTGTTGGAGCTACTTAAGAACAACAGAATTCAGGAAAAATCTATTGTTATTTTCTCACTCAAACAACAGAAAATTGTGGCCTTACAATGAAAACAAAGACAAAAATATATAAATTTTCGTTGACTCAAAACAAAAACAACGACATATAATTGTATCTTGAACGTATGTATAACAACAAATAACTGCCTTGTGTTAGTAGTTTAACTAACAGTTAACTGTTAGTTATTTACCCACTCAAACAACATAAAATTGTGGCCTTACAATAAAAACAAAGACAAAAATATATAAACTTTCATTGACTCAAAACAAAAACAACAACATATAATTGTATCTTAAATGAATGTACAACAACAAATAATTGTCTTGTGTTGGTAGTTTAAATAACAGTTAACTGTTATTAGAATATAAAACAAACAACATCAAACTGTTATTGTAAGTCATTACAAACAACAAATAATTGTTGTCTGAATTCATCTAACATATGTCTTGGGTTTAATCAGACAACAGACGACTTGAAAACCTTCTGTCATCTGATGACCTTCTGTTGTCTGAAAAATCAGACGACAGAGGAAATCTGTCGTCTGATACCCCTAAGAGACGGCACCGTACTAGACAACAGAATTTTTTTGTTATCAGACGACAGATCTCCTCTGTTGTCTGATAGCTTTTGTGGCATAGTGTGCACAAAAACAGATAGATCCTAACTTTGCATATATAATACCACAGACCCTTTGTGCGCACTACACTAACATGCTTCACCCATTCGGACCGAACTTCATCAATATCCTTTTCTGTGTAAACAAGATTTGTTCTTCTTTTCCACTACAAAAAAAACCAAAGTAGTATGATATATCCCACAAATGAAATTACATTCAAACCGTGAAATAAACTGTATAATGGTATTAGAAGCAGCTCATAATATCTATCTGGCAATGGGAAGAATCTAGCAAGTTCTCTTATTATGCCAAACTCCTCTCTACAACCTCATCACACCTAGTCACAACAATTCAAACTCAATACGACACAACGTACACAAGCATTTAAAGTTCGAAACACGCGAACTAAAAACCAAAGACTACGTCCAAGAAGACGAAACTTCCTCCAAGACTTCACAAGTTCTCTGTAACACTCCTCCGGTTAATATATCAAAACTACAAGTCGATCGGACTGCCGGATCCTCACAGATCGAAAACCGAGATAATCGAAACCGATTAAAACCCTAACATGTTCATATGATCTCCGAAAATTACATATCATATATCAAAACGCTCGTATCGACGAGTAGATTATATATAAAACCAGAAACTGCCCCTGACATGGCTAGAAACGCAGCCAAGCACCGCCACAAGCCGTGGTGCACTGCCACCAGCCAAACTCAAAATCGCAACAATCCAACCGTCCAAAGTGTAGAGAATGAAGAGAAGAGCAACTTTCATACATGGAATTAAGTTCGATTCGGCCTAGATCGAGCTAGAACAAGCTGGAAAACGTCCACCGTCAAATTCCAAATCACGATCCCGGTCACCACACTTTGAATCGTCCTTCAAGGCTGGTATGGTTGTGATCTAGAGGAGGAGAGTTTTAAAACGTGACCAGTTTGGAGCTCAGCAGTCGGCGGATTGGAAAATCCGATCGGGTCCGACTGGTTTGAATTCGAGCGTTCCTATCTACAAATTCCGGCGAGAGTTGGTGGAAACTGGTCCAGTGAGGAAGACAGGGATGGTGGTCTGAGTCGGGTGGAGGTGGTAGCTTGGCTGGAGGACGTCAGACGGTGCCGGAATTTCTAGGTCTGGTCGGACGGTTTTTCGCCGGGTCTGGGCTTTCTAGAGGAGAGAACGAAGAAAAAAATTTCCAATTTCGGAAACTTTCCGATAATCAGAAGAAATGATTTTCTAATATCAAAAAATTCCATTTATAGTAATTTTCAAAAATAGTAGAAATTTTTGTTGACCATAACTTCTACATACGAACTCCAAGTTTCGTGTTCCGCATATCCACGAACTCGTATCGACGCGCTCTACAACTTTTGCGAAGAAATTTTTTGGAGAAACTCAATGAATAAAAAGTCAACCTTTCTCCTCGAAAATAAAATGTTTTGAGTAATTATTCGTCCGAAACACTTCCGCTCTACCCTCGAACCACGAAATCGTCTAACAATCATCTTAATAATTTCTAGAAAATCATCAGAAATTAATAACAAATTTCTAGGGTATTATAACATAATTCTGAACTCAAACTCATTAACTTTCTAAAAGAAAATCTCAATATCAATTTCGTAAATCATTAATAAATCTTCGAAAACATAATTCGTAAAATCGATAGTTCAACCATAAATCAAAACTCATTAACTCTCATAAGATTTAAATTATCAACTTTTTGAAAACAAAACCTAAGAATTCAAGTATAGGCAAAAGCTCTAAGAATACTCATAACTCAAGGCCGATAACAACATTCGGAAGGTGAAAATCAATGTCAGACTTCAAGCAACGTTAGATTTTATCTCCATGTCGTCAAAAACATAATATTAAGAATTTCAAGAAATCATAAATAAATCGTAAAATAAATATCAAGTCTCAAGCATTATCAACTTAAAATCAATACAAAAATTTAATAGTCGAAAATATAATATTGCATGCATATTTTATTTAAAAAGGAAATGTCCACTCACATAATTACTATAATGGTCGTTCAACGAGTTTCTCCCCGAGCTTGATGTACAGGTCATCCTGAATAAGATAATGATCATGAATAACTGCTTTCGAGAATAGAAAATAAATCGTTGATAATAAGAATTGGAACTCTAAAAGGCTGACTTGGATATACACCTTTACGCAAGCGTACGTATCACTGTCAAGATAGGGAAGTATTATGCCCAAAGTTATCGTACCACGGGGATTAGTGGCTAACCCACAATCCTTGGGTAATCGGAAATAAAGACACTTAGCAAACAAAAGAAAAAGAAAAAGAAAATAAATAAAAATGCTACTCTAAGGCACCAAGCCTTAGCAATGCTCGGCTTTGGTTTGCACCAAAGCCTAATCAAAACTAAGACCTAGTGATGACTATTTACAATGGGATAGAAATTGTCACCAAAAATAGTAATTTGAATTTCTAGAAACTAGATTGCAACAATTTAAATGAAAACTCAAATAACAACTAAATTCAATAAGGTAATGCAAAGTAAGAAATTGAGATAAATTGGGGGTTGGTAGCTAGGGATGAATCCTAACCCTAATTCAATGCTCTAGATGCTAATTTGATTTACGTGTAATTTATTAAAGATGGTAGAAGCCGTACCCAAGGCTTTTCAAGGCTCACGGGCCGAAATTCCCTTTCATGGTATTCCTACTCCGGTTCAAGGGCCGTAGGAACTCACTTGACATGAATTAGAGCCGGTTCAAGGGTCACTAATTCACATCAAGAGGCCTAGAGTTCGAGGAATGAGGCAACTAAGCTCACCATAACCGCGATCAAGCTAATCATGTAGTGAACCATGCTTGTATTTCCCACGATTATTAAATCGGGGTTCTAGCTCTAAAATCTAAGGATGTCATCCCCTAAATTTTAATCTAGAAATATTAAAACACATACCCAAGAATTGACAATTCCTAAACATGCATTCTAACCAATTATCACAAAACACAAGCATCAAATGATTAACAAATTCCACATATAAATTAAATTAAGCATCCATTACATCAAATTTGGGCTAGGGCACACAACCCTAACCCCCAACAAAATTTCTACTCACTACCCATAAATATATATATCATCAATTCCATCAATTTCATACAAATAAAATAGGGAAAAGTATAGAAGAGGGAAAACAACCAAGACAAGTTACAAATGCTAGAAAGCAAAAATAACAAGCCTTGGAATTATAATTTCTCCCTTTTACCCAAGTGGTGATTAAACCCCTTATGCTTAAAGTGCTTCCCCTTGAATTTTGTGAAATTGATGAGAAGATGGAATTTTGGTGAGGTGAATCTTAGTGAGGAGAAAAAAAATCTTGAGAAGAATGAATCTTGGTGTCTTGGTGAGGAGGATTTTGGTGAGGAGAAGAAAAGATGAGAAGAAGAAATCTTGGTGAGGTTGTGTTGATCTTGGTGAGGAAGAGAAATTGGTGAAGGAAGGGAAAGAGAGCAGCCCAAAGGGCTGCCTCAGTTTTGGTGGTGCGGCTGTGCTGTTGGGTTCGAGACGAGAGAGGGTAGGGAATGGTGTATATATATAACTAGTTAGAGAGCCCGCGCTTTGCTGCGGGTGATATAACTGCATTCTAGTCGTATAACAATTATTAATTGATTTATTTCTAATTGAACTCTCACATATAAGGTCTTGGTGTTCTATTATATACTTGAGAATAATCCGAAGAAACAGGTTTCTTTGCTTGAAGCTACTCTTTGCCCATGTTTTCTGTGCCTTGCTTTCTCGTGCTACCCCCTCCTTGACCTGAAATGAAAATTAGCACCATGAATTTAACAATAGTTGGGATATTCTGAGTTCCATCTCTTCTACCATCTAAACTCTAGAGTATATATATCAAATCAGGCACAAAATGAGAACAAAATCAATTTCATCACCTTAACATCATTATCAAATGAACCCATCCATTTAGAAGTTAGCAATGACTCCATAACAGCTTACTACATGTTCACTACACCAATCCACAACCCCAAGCCAAATGTACACAAAAAAAAGAAAAAACCAACCACATCAGGTGTCAATGCAGGATAATATCCCAAGTATTTTATCGTTACAGGTTCATAGCACTGAAGCTTGGTCTCTGATTGCAGTGTCCTTCCACTTGGAGGTACCTGCAAGGTAAACACCAATTATACAACTCAAACATCATAGCAACCTTATGCAGCCACAAACATTTACACTTAACACTTGGCATGTATAAACAGTTCAAATCCTTTCCAAACTGTAAACAATCACACAGTAGTTTCATTTGAAAGTGATTAGCTAAAGATATCAATAGCTAAACAACAGATGAACAGAAACTGACTACAAAATATAGAATTGGAAAGAAACACTTATGAAAATGAAAAACCTATAAACATTAAAATCGAAATTCAAAAATCACATATATGAAACTGTCCTCCTACGTCTGATTTCCATCGTCCAACAGTGCCATTGATTAAACCAGTCAAATCAATCCACAAAGTTCAACTTTATGAATTATAGAGAAAGTCAAAGAGATAGATATAAACTCATAAACAGAGAGAATTCTTCAATCATTAAAAAACTTGATATTATAAAGTTTAAACCTTCACTCTACCCACTCGCGATAGTCCTCAGGCTCCAAAAAGATGGAAGCTGGATCTATGACTTACATAGCGTATAAACCAACTTTAAGTCTACTTCTTTCCTCATTATAAGCGGGTTAGAGAAATGACGTGTTGTGCAATCTGTACAGAGGTATTGGAGTTTGCAGCTCTCAGAGCCCCTCTAGAACATATCTTCCATTTTACTCTCATCCCCTGTAAAAGAGAAGAGATCGTTATTAACATCTAAGAGTCAATTTGGATTCAATATACTGTCCAGTTCCCACAATAAAATGGCATTACTCCTCATTAACAAATAAAACAACTTACACACAACCCAACTACTGAAGTACACAGCATTTATCAATATTTATATTGAAATTAAATTATCTTTGATATTCTAAGAGGCAAACAAAGAAAGTAAATATACAAATATTATGTGCGTACACAACATGCTAAGCAGTATATGAAAAATGTCAAAGTATCAATTAGGACCTATGATACCTCCAGATTATGAGACAATTTTACAGTAAGAAGTGTTAAAACATTAAGATCAAGCAAGCAATCTCTTATCAGCCAACATAGCAACAGAATGGACGTACCTAACATCTCTTCAATTGCATTTCCAAGGGTTGTCGAATCAAGATCATCTAACAGTAATAACCCTTGCACCAGCCAAGTCTGCCAGCAAAGAAGCATTTTTAAATTGATGTCCTTCAGCAACATCGGGGGACGGTACCTACAAATACAGAAAGTAATAATGAGTTCTCCTCTTGAGCAGAAAATAGGTAAAACTATGGACATTAAGAACATGATCAAAACATGGTTGATAGCGGGCATGTTTTGGATGAGAAAGCAAAGAAATGTTGGCTTTTAGTGGCTGACCTTAAGAAAAAATTGTTTTGGTGTGTAAAAAATATGGTCAAACACATCAAGGTATTAAACTAACCAGTATTTCCCAAGTTTCAAATCTTTAATGAAAAAACTTCAATGACACACATAATGACAGAGTATTAACGTAGATAATCCAGACTTGCAGGAATACTACAGAATTGTAAAAAATAATAATAATAATAATAATAATAATAATAATAATAATAATCCAATGGCTTACTTGTTCCTTGCCTTAACACCATTCCTCTTGTCAGTCCCTCCTTCATCATCAGAACGGTCATTTGAAGCCCTTGGTCACACACTCAAAACTCTTTGAGTTTGGCTCCGAAGCAACACTGCTTGATTTCTTATCAACCCCTCATTCCACAGTAGATTGAGAAGAAAGGATTAACCCAAATAATTGTAGAAGCTAGCTGAATGCATGAAAACACAAATGGAAGTTAAAACCAAAAACCCTGCTATAGAGAATGCAACTCCAGGATGAATAAAATGCTATTACCATCTTCTTTGATTTCTCTACTTCAAGCTTCTTCTTATCTAAGAATTTCAATAACAAAATCCCAAAACTTTCTCAAAAATCCAATCTTCGGCACACCTGAGTTCCTTTTCACATTCAAACATGTACAAAGGAAAAGCAATGAAGAAAAAGGTAAGTACCTGTTCCTTATCCAAACCCATTAGAACGTTGTTAGCAGCCATTGGACTCTGAAAAGTGGGTAAAAGAAAACCTGCTTCAGTTTAGCGGTGAGCTCGATCATACAACTTTGAATCTCCTTGAACACCTGTAAAAGATCGATTGTGGTAAATATATAGCTAGCAAGTAAAGGAATTGGAAAATCTAGAGAGAATGGCAAAAGAGGGGCTTACAGTTCATTCTTCTTCTTTCTTCCTCTTGGTGGGTACAATTGTTCTATCACTCTTTCTCTCTACCCCTCTCACTCTTCTTTTTGTGCGGATCAAAGAAGCAGGTTCTCCTTCTCTGGAGTAAACACATAGAAGTATCGGAACCACCCGGCGCAACACACTGGGAACACCTGTATCGGGGGCAACACGCAAATTACAGAACAAATTCAGGGTAAAACAGTCAAGGAACCATTCATTTTGTTTGTCCTTTTGCTGAATGGGTTTTAGTATAGTTATAATACCAGAAACTAAGAACCTAAAACAAACACATTCACAATTGCAGCTTTTTAGACACATTCAATGTTTTTCAATTACTATGTATCAAGTGTTTAAAATCAATCCTTTCACACCTGCAACATGTATAATGGGAATGATACATGAACGTCAAAAATTACTCACAATACCAAAAAAAAAAAAAAAAAAAAAGAAAAAAAAAGATCGCAAACAGAAGTGAATAGATAACAAAAGAATTCATGTCTCTGACCAAATCATTTTTAAAAATTTGACAAAAAATGTATAATAGGAATCGTACATAAACCACAGATTACTAATTCAGTATTCTAAATCAACACATAGAAGCTTTCATCAAGAACAACAGAAGTACACAAAGAAGAAATAAAATTAAAAAGTATTGATACCGAGTCTTTATCAGTGACTACATCAAACAATCTCTGGATACCAAGCCTCCACTAATCTCTAAACCAAAGCATCACAGAAATAATCAAGCAAAGTCTTAAACTCTCATTGATAAAGAGAAAATGCAGACCAACAACATAAAAACTTTAAATTGTGATTTCTGACCCTCTAAACTTTATTCTATGGCAGCCATTAAGCTCAATCCAATTTGAACAAATTAGTTTACCAATACTGACTCAAAAACTAACAGCAATGAATACCCACGCCAGATATAAAGTAGCCCGTAAAGCTTCCATCTTTACCTAAATAAATCAAACATCCAGCCATAAACAGAACTTCATTATACCTTGAGTGACATTTTGATTACCATCTCCTGATTGCATTTCATTATGACATTCATTAGATCCTCCAGCAATTTCTGGATGAAACAATGAAACAATATGAGTTAATTAACATTGCACAGACACAATTATTTTTCTTCACACCACTTATAAATGTCAATGTTTAAGAAAGCATAAAAGCTATACTCACTTGTTTTCAATCTCTTTGATTTGACACGAATACATTTAGATTCTCCTTGTTCAACCCGGTCACCTGTGGATTGTTCCGAGAACCTCTTTATAGTCTATCCCTCTCTTGGCATTCTCAGCTGCCATCTCTGTAGGTACATATATAATCCAATTAAAATTTTAGATCATAATCCTCATTCATGATAATTTATCAATCAACTTGATCCCAAAAAGTAGGACAATTCTAAGAAGTGATTAATCAGATAATAGATGGACAGATATATCCAGCTAATTAGTCAAATATAGAGAGTAAAACCCCAAAATTAATCAAATCGGCTACAAAGAACTGCAATTTGCACAATTCACTCTATACCCAAACCAACTTTAGCATACAAAGACAATTCTAAAGTCTCCACATTTGGAATTTTCCAACTGTAAAACCCTAGAAACTAAAAATCCAAATGCTTACCGAATATCAGAAAGACAATGAAATTCAACACTGTGCTGTAGATTAATTAATACCCATAGAGGTTTGCCCAATTCTTACTGTTCTTGATTTCAATTCCCCCGCCGAGGTCGGTTGTAATGGTGGCGAGTCCGAGAGCAAGAAGGACGAACAGAGAAGCGGCTGGAGAGACGGTATGGGTAGAGGATTCTGTCGGTGTAGGTAGAGACTTCTAGATCGATGTCGATAGAGGCTTCTGATTGCAATACTAACACAACTGAAACACCAAAATACTTCAATTTATCACGTGTAGTTGAAGAAAGATGGATGATTGAAGGAAAAAAGAAAGCGAAAGACAGTGATTAATGATGCTAACCCAGTCACTATGGAGATTGCCGTTGATGAAGGATGTCAAACAGTGCAAGGACTGATGTCGGTTTCTATGGATAGAACTGAAAATTTCGATTTTGATAGAGATCGTTCTCTATATTGCCTCAAGATGGAGACTTCTGGAAAAAACATGAGGAGGTCGGTTGCCTCATATGGAGACGTCTGGAAACGTATAGAAGCATGGCAACCCGTAATAAAAGAAGAAATGAAGGGCAAAAGCGTCATTCAATTGGGGCTCGAATGAACAGTAGCACCCGAATGAACAGTCCACGGGCTTTAGATAATACTAGGTAGACAGCCCGCGCTTTGCCGCGGGTATGGGCCTTTTTGTTATATACATGTGTTATTGATGAAACAATAGTGATTGCATAATAAATAAACGATAATTGCTGTTTATTACACTAATTCTTTGTAAAATTCAACAATTGCAAGTGGAAATTCCTATTAACAATAGGATAAAGCTCAACTTCAAAGTTGTGCTTTACGTACAATCCAAACGAAAACTGATGACTGGCTCCAGAAGTATTCGTTGCGTACCTAAACCTTTCTGCTGCAATACAAACACTGTATAAGGTATAATCCAAGAAGTTCTAGTGACTGAGAAGGCTTAAAATTTGTTAACTGCCGTCTGAGATGACATTATAGATTGTAAAAAACGGGAAAAAGTATACGTCATAGCAGCTCAGAGAAGCTTAATTTGTAGGAACACTTGATATGTAAAGAAAGTCAGCCTGCAACTAATTGATTTGCATAGTTACATGAATCATGATGTTAAAGAAATGGATGCATTTAGCTTTTAAGTCAAGAGATTGAACCAATTGACAATTACTAAACTGGTATGCAACTATTTCTCTCTCTCTCCCAATCTTCCAGATTCTTATTTGTAGTCTAGAAAAACAAAAACAACGAATTGTTGAGAGATAGAGAGAGTACCTTGTGCCTTCCCAAAGCCAACGTTGTGATGCAGTAGAGCACATGAAAAACTGGTAGCACAAAGACAAATACATAGAAGTGGTGAATCCCATATGCAGATAAAAGGTAACTTTACATATAAATTCAGAGTTGGAGCTTTGAAAATGTTGCATAAGAAGGTCCATAGAAAATTACTTTTTGATCTACACAATGAGTCAGACAGTTCGCATCTCTCGCTTGAAATAGTTGCCTAATGTCAGACAATGTACTCTGGTAAACCAGAAAATCTAGCTGCAGCATGCATTAGTGGTGCAATAGCTTCCTTACATTCCTCAGGGCATTCCCTGCAGTGACAATAATGGAGCAAACCAACCATTATAATGAGTTAATAACTCCTCTGATAAGACGCTTCGGAATCTCTCAACCATGTCATAATTGAAAGGTATAAATCATATTTCGTTTACTGTCATCTTAGCAGCAGTTACTTTTGTTGATCAGAAGATTGGATCCTTCAAAGCTAAAATAGTGCTACAGCATCTTAAATTCTCAAGGTTGTTGAAAGACCAATCGCAAATAAATTTGTGCCTCACACATCACATCACATGAACAGATTGCGGAAACAACATTAGGAATTCAAAAAATCCAACCTGTTTTGGCTGAGATTCTGCTGCAAAACTTATCTCTTCGATTGACTGCCAAAAAAAAAAAAAGGTAATATATAACATCTCTGTCAACACTGAAGAAAAGATCCAATCCAAAAAAAGTGCAAAAATCCACCTTTAAACTACCTGACTGAAGGTCAGCAGCGATCAGAAAAGCCGTGAGGCTTTTGCAAGTCCCAATCCTATTTGAAATTCTCATTGAAACCTGGGAAATTGATAAATGGCAAAGGCTTCAGAAAAAAAAATATTAAAAACTAATGTGCATCAAACTAAGCAAGTAACTGAACAAAACATACATCAGAAACAGCATTAGACAAAGCAGATACAGAGAAAAAAACTTAAAAATCAAAATTCTAATCTAGCTGACTCGATCATTAAACATAGAAAAAAAAATAATGAAACTCCAAATCAATACTGTACAGACAAAGTACAAATACCTACACATTAAAAACTTTGTTATCCACAAATACACAAATTTAGGTTATAACTTTTACTCTAATAAAAATATAGATGATCTAGACTTTTTCAAAATTTATACCTGAATCCAAAACAGTCAAAGAATCTAACTGCAAACTGTTCGCAAAATCTGCAAAATCAAACAACAGTAACAAAGAATCTGATGTTACCATAGTTATACATGCTATAAACTAAAGACACAAATACTCTTAATAGAAGTTTATAGTTTATACCTGAATGACAATACAAAACACAGATAACATCGAGCAGAAAACAAAGGAACAACAGCAGAAAATTAGTCCCAAGACTTTTTCGCATTCGCCTCTTTCGTCCTAACTTAAATAGTTGATCAGCTGGACTTTCAGTAACTACTGGAACAGTCTTTAGTTTTCAAAGAGAAATTATCCTGATAGTATTGACCTGCAACAATTAAGAGCATCATTAAGGCCAAGTAGTTTGTGTATCAAATAAACCACTATACTATCAAGAGTTGCCTAACATGTATTCTCTTTCATTTTGAAATAAAGTAAAAATAAAAAAATAAAACAAATGTCATTGGTATAACAAAACAGGGGCCTCATAATAGTAAGACGATCGTCTTGTACAGCAAAATAATATCGTCATTAATTCATATACACATTATCCCACATGGTAAAGCAGAAGAAAACGCAGCAGAGAAGTAAGTTTGCTTATATTCCCAATCCCTCAAATATCTGGTGATATCTAACTTTTTATGTGTATATAAATAAAAGGGCAGAGAATACCATAGCATAAACTCATCAAGTCAGCAAGTCAAGAACACAAATCTAATATAATTGAAACTAACACTGATAAAATGCAAATCCTAATCAAATTAAAAGGTAATCCTAACCAACTAAACCCTTTTTGGTTTTGATTGTTGACTAATGTAGCCTAATATTGTTTACTGTGTAGAGGGACTCTGTTCTCTGTCACTTGAAGAAAAAGATGAGAGTACTAATATTGGAGCCTGCGATGAAGGCGAACCTGGCACTAACAACGCAGCTGATTTTCAGAATGTCATGGCAGTTTTTGGTAGGCAAAGTATTCCAGAGGTGAAAGTGTTGAGCATGAGTCTTAATTCAGAAATGTGTTATTACTTCAAACAGAAGTAACAGAATAAAGAATGATTAAGAAATAGAAATAAGCGGCATTATAGCCTAGAGAATTGAATAGAGTCACATGACAGAAGCAAGATAGATTTTTTTTTTTTTTTTTTAAACTGATGAAGAAAGGGAAAATAGCCCAAAATATGAAGAGTCAAATCAATACCAATCAATACATCAATAAATCAACCAAATTCAATAAATCAATACCAACCAATCTGATTGAACATGACAAAGTATATATGTGAAATCAAGGCGAGCCACCATCCAATGGAAATTTTCAAATTACCAAACATCAGAAACAAACTTTGAAACCTTTCCAATCAATCACCGAACTCCCAAATCCAAAGACAATCAAAAGCCGTAAAACGTAAAAACCCATAACAATTCAAGACCAACAACGACTAAAAACCCAGCTAACAAAAAACAAAAGCAGAAGAAAATGGCTAAACCTGCGATCCTCACTGTCGCGAAACCCACCAAAACCAGAAATCAGAACACCACAGTCCTTCTACTGCATAAAACACAAAGGTTAATCTAACCAAAAACCAAAGGAAAATTTCCACATGCCTTAATCAAACCAATATTTCAATCGATCATCATATGTAGGCAATTATACACAACCAAAACTAACTGAAATCAAACACACACCTGTTCTTGTGTTGAAAACCTTTTCCCAAACTCGATCACCAAAACAAACCCAAACCCTCCTCCGAAAAATCACCAAAATCCTGCAAATCTCCTCCTCTTGTTCCTACCCCAGCAATCTACGATTGATCCCTGAGCTCGATCTTCTCGGTCTATCTGATAGCTGTGTTGATGACTACACTCAAATAGATGCTTCCCGAACACAACAGAAAACTCGGGCTGAAAACGGTACTCTACCTCTCTGTTTTAGGCCACCGATCTCACCCTGTCTCTCTTCGTGGCAACGGAAAAACAGGACAGATGGCCAGAAAGATACAGCGCAACACTGGGGGGCAATCGAGAAAAAACTCTAAACAGGCAGGGGCAAAGCCGTCACAACACTGTTCATACGGGAATCACTGTTCATAAGGGCGTAGGCGCTTTAGTATATTTAGAATATAATTAGGTCGTGGTCTATGTATATTGTGAAGAGAAATGTGTGGCTGTGCTGAAGAGGAGAAAGAAAGGATGGGGACACGTGGCAGCCCAAGATAGGAAGAGAGGAAAATAAAGGAAGGAATGTACTGCACGGGGGAGGAAAAGAAATCAGCCATGCTGACGTCATCATGACGTCAGCAAGATTCAAATTTATTTTAATTAAAATTTTTTTTTCTTCTTTTCTCCTTTTTCTTCTTCATGCTAATTTTTTTTTTTTTTTTCTCGCTTCTTTTCTCCTCATCTCTTCATGCATTCTCGCACATGCAATTAGAGGCAACCGGATTCCGCTCTCTTGATGGCATTGACCACGGTTGACCCGCATTGACTATTTCGTCTTTTTGTCAAAAACTCCAATTTGCTCCAATTTCGCATAATTTTCTCTCGTTTCCGCAATTCCGCTTATTTTCTACAAAGTAAATAAAAATGGATTAATTACATATTAATTGACATGGGGATTTGCTTATTTATAGTGTTTTAGATATAATTACACGCATATAAATGCGTATAATCACACCCCCACACTTGAACTTTGCTTGTCCTCAAGCAAACTAAATGTAAATTAATAGCCAAAAATCTATTGACTTAAACACATATGCTCAGACATAAAGAAAGCGCGGTATTAGCCTTTCCAACCATAACCCTCGGAGAACTAATTATGTATATGACCATAAAGCTGATAAAGCACAACATAAGACTTACGAATTTCTAAGGCAATTAAGAAGCACATATGAGAAATGCTCAAGTATATGCATGCGTTGACCATGTGTCAAATCAATCCACCACAATCAAATAGGCACATAGAAGACCCGATATAACCCGCTAAACTCACATAGGTTCACTACATATTACCGCTCAAGTGTTTAGGGGCTCTATATGTGTTTCACTCAAAAGTAATTTCACAACACGCGCCGCCATATGCTTGCTCTTCGATCTCATCTCCGCTAGGTAACCCACAACATTCAAGATTAAGAGGTCTTTTATTTGGTTGTAATGGGGCTAAGGGCGAGTGGGTATAAGAAATGAAGGATAAGGAAATACAAAGTCCATAGAAATCGATGAAGCAACTCTCTCTTGTAGAGATTTAAGACTTTTGCTTTCAAATGCTAAGTCACTCACTCTAAACCCAATGTACAACCCACACTACACTATACTATAAACAAAAATAATACTTGCTATTTTTTTTTTTTTTCAACACTTTTTTTTTTTTTCTTTTCTCTCCTTTTCTACTTTCCTTTTCCTTGAACTTTCTTTTTATTTTCACAACTTCTTCTACTTCTTCTTTTTTTTTTTTTTTTGAGAACTTCCTTTTCTATACAAATCACTCACCCCCACACTTATTCTTTTGTAACCTCACACTTTTGACTTTTTCTTTCTTTCTTTTGAAGCACTCAAATATAAAGTCATTCTCTCGAATCGCTTCACCAACTACCATGGAAGGGTAGGATAAAAGTGTTTAGGCTAGGTAGGAATTTGTGGTGCAAATGAATAAAAAGGCTAAAGATATAAATAGGCTCAAAGTGGCAATCTAGTGGTAAATATTTTTGGGCACATGCTTCTTTGGCCATGGTGGTATATAGTCCTAATGCCTCCATCCTTTCTATCATGTCGCAAGCTAAAAGTAGCCTCGAGAGGTCTCAAGCAAGTTCTAGATACGCAATGTCATGAAATTGTACACACATGAAAGAATAAGTGAATGAACAATGCATACACTATAGATATTAGGCTCAAAAGCTCACAAATAAGGCATGCAAGTTAATCGAATAATCTATATGCTTCTCTAACTATGATGAACGAACCTAACATAGGCTATGTGCACACATATAATCAAGCATAGATCACATATACACTTAATCACAAAACAAATTCAAAGTCCTAGATCATGCTTAATCTATCTACAATCATAACAAGTTAAGTCCATGTCTCGTCATTGGGGTTGGAAAAGGCATTAACCACTAAAATCTAAGTACAAAAAGCTAATCTAAAAAATGGAAAATCTTTTTTTTTTTTTTTTTTTAGGACGCCCGATTCCTCACCCCCACACTTAAAACCAACATTGTCCTCAATGTTGTAAGTGAGCTCGAAAGCTAAAATTCATGTCAGATTTAGGCATGAGAGTGAAGTCCGGGAAAAGGCACAAAAATTAACTACGAAAATAAAAATCTAAATGCGGAGAAAAGATACGGAAAACCTCCTTTGTCGACCCTCCATTGCTCACGACCTTCGAAGAAGACCAAAATGAGACACCAACCTCAAGGCACAAGGCCTTGACTTCCTTTACGTATACTCCATAATAGCTCAAGATGCTCATGTAAAGATCAACTCCATTGAGAAAAATATAATGTCCAAAGAGCAATGCGTCACAAATATCCCATCAAAGAATAAGAACAAAGGTCCTCCATTAAGATCATAGGCTTTGCCACCTCCAATACACCCAAAACTGCCCTATAATGGCCTCCATTGAAGAATTGAAGTGCAAGAAGTCCAACCACCTAAGTGAACAAAAACTAGTGAGTGCAGCGAAATTCCAGCAATGACCATTCTGTCTTCAAATACCCATATCTCAAACTCAGAAATAGATAAATAAGTGAGACTTCATGGAATAGAAAGTAGACTTGGAGAACTTTCTATCCATATAAAGTGAGCCACCTATATCCAACTGAGATGAAAAATAAAGATGGTCAAAGTTGTCAGCTTGTAATGAAATCTGCTGCTGATCCTCAGTCACCAAAACTGCAATAAGTTGGGCTCTAGAGGTGCAAAGAGAGTGAGACTAACTGAAAATGAAAGTAGACTCATCGAGACACCTTCTATTAAAATTTCATTGGAAAATCAATTCTGAGTCAAAAATCGTTGGCCTCCAAACTCACTGTTGTGTTCTGCAGTTTCTGCTGTGCCCTGTTTCTGACCTCTGTCACTTGGAACACTATATCTGAAGCTAGGAAGGTTAAAATAAAAAACTATTTCTTCTGTATATAGAGAACATGTGAAGACACATCTCTGAAAAATTTTAGCTCCAAATTGCTTGGGATGTAGAAGGTGTAGCTTCCCAAAGTCACTCTACAGTAGCTGTCTCTGTTTTGACCTTCACAAATTGACCACCAAAGAACTGAAGTTCCAGAGACTCAGAATGGCTCAAATTTTGATACAAGATAGCAGACACACAGTAGAATATCCCCAGAAAATTTCAGCCAAAAATAGCATGTAAAATGGAAGATATAGTCACCCAAATTCAACTGAAATTTCTGGACAGAAACTGCTCACTGCCAAATTTGTTCTCCTTCACATTTCCAATTCCGGGCACCTCCCATCCTCCCAAAAATGACCAAAAAGCTTTATTCACCATAAAAGTAAACTACTAAAGGAAGAAATACTACCGATGATGTGCTAGGGTTGCCTCCCTAGTGAGCGCTTTGTTTAAGGACTTCATTGCCGGTCCATAGAACATGATCTTGTCAAGGTGGATACTTCTCAAGTAAGACCACCCTATTGTTAGGGGCTAAGGGACTCCTTGACATGTCATACAGGCAAGACCAAGAGCTATCCATGAAGATTCCAATGGGTGACCAAAAGTGTAGCTTCTTAATCTTCCTCTTCTTCTCTATTTTTCTTCTAGAAGCCAACCTTGCATTCTCCTTCTCAAGTGATGTAGAAATAATGCTCTTAGGAACAATAGGTGGTAGAAACTCTTGAGAATGATGGGAAATGTTGAGTGCAAGTTTTCCTTTCCAATCCATCACCTCATTGTAGAAACATTGATCACTAAACGGTGGATTGAGAGGTAAAAGTACCTTAAGCTCAATCTTTTCATTAAGTACATAAGTGTTCAACGTTCTACTCTCCACCTTGGGAAGCTCATGATGGATCTCCGTGGATGTGGGAGGAGAGAAAGTCCTAGGCTCTTCAATTTCTTCATCATCACAAGGTATTGAAGGACTCTCTTCCTCCTTGGGAACATCGGCCTCAACAATTAAGGGAATATGGTGTAAGTCTTCAAGCTCCACATCCTCCTCACTAAACAAGCTATTCTCTTCTTCGGAATCAACTTCATATACCTCCTCTTCATTGTGAAAATTAGAGTTCCAATATTGCACCGATTCCTCTGAAATGTAGTCTCTCACCTTACTTGCATTGGAACTTTCATAACCAAGCTCACTTTCTTGTACATGAACACCACCCTCTCGATCTTGAATAGGCAATTCTTGCTCATGATGCTCATAATGCACTCCTTCTCTTGAATTGGGCTCCACTTGATCAAAGAAAGAATCTTGCTCATGACAAATGGTGAATGGTGGCTCTTGTGCAAGACTAGGTTCAAGTTGCTCATTGGAATGTGAAGTAGTTTCTTGAGAAGCTTGCAATTGAGCATTGAAGGCTTCCAATTTAGCATGCAATCGAGCTTGGGAGGCTAGACATTGAGCTTGAGAGGCTTGCAATTGAGCATTAGAGGCTTCCAATTGAGCTAGTTGTTCTTCAAGTGATGGCTTCCTAGGCACAAAAGCTTGCTCTTGTGGATATGCCTCGACCCTCGGGTACAAATGTCTCTTGATACATGCCCAACTTGTACTCATACTCTCGCATAAAATCCGGGTACTCAAATCTCAATGAGCAATCAAAAGGTGAATGCCATGGAGAATTACACAAGGCACAAGCTTGACTGTAACAAGGCCTAGGACTCTTGGCATAGGGATTCCATTCTTGATAACCTTCACCATTATAACTTTGTTGCTCATATCCCCTACGATCATCACATCCATAGCTCCATCGATCCATATCTCAAAGTGATAATAAAATAAGTACCTATGGATTCCCAAGAGTGAGATTAGTAACCAACAATTAAAAAGAAAATAGAAAACTAAGCACACAAAACATAACAACTAATTAGAAATAACAATTTTTTTTTTTTTTTTTTAATAACAAAGAAACAAAAATATGCCAAAGTGACCTAGAACCGATTTACCAAGGGATTAAGGCTATTAAACCCTATTCCCCGGCAACGGCGCCATTGACTTGATGCACATTTACGCAAGCGTACGTATCACTGTCAAGATAGGGAAGTATTATGCCCAAAGTTATCGTACCACGGGGATTAGTGGCTAACCCACAATCCTTGGGTAATCGGAAATAAAGACACTTAGCAAACAAAAGAAAAAGAAAAAGAAAATAAATAAAAATGCTACTCTAAGGCACCAAGCCTTAGTAATGCTCGGCTTTGGTTTGCACCAAAACCTAATCAAAACTAAGACCTAGTGATGACTATTTACAATGGGATAGAAATTGTCACCAAAAATAGTAATTTGAATTTCTAGAAACTAGATTGCAACAATTTAAATGAAAACTCAAATAACAACTAAATTCGATAAGGTAATGCAAAGTAAGAAATTGAGATAAATTGGGGGTTGGTAGCTAGGGATGAATCCTAACCCTAATTCAATGCTCTAGATGCTAATTTGATTTACGTGTAATTTATTAAAGATGGTAGAAGCCGTACCCAAGGCTTTTCAAGGCTCACGGGCCGAAATTCCCTTTCATGGTATTCCTACTCCGGTTCAAGGGCCGTAGGAACTCACTTGACATGAATTAGAGCCGGTTCAAGGGTCACTAATTCACATCAAGAGGCCTAGAGTTCGAGGAATGAGGCAACTAAGCTCACCATAACCGCGATCAAGCTAATCATGTAGTGAACCATGCTTGTATTTCCCACGATTATTAAATCGGGGTTCTAGCTCTAAAATCTAAGGATGTCATCCCCTAAATTTTAATCTAGAAATATTAAAACACATACCCAAGAATTGACAATTCCTAAACATGCATTCTAACCAATTATCACAAAACACAAGCATCAAATGATTAACAAATTCCACATATAAATTAAATTAAGCATCCATTACATCAAATTTGGGCTAGGGCACACAACCCTAACCCCCAACAAAATTTCTACTCACTACCCATAAATATATATATCATCAATTCCATCAATTCCATCAATTTCATACAAATAAAATAGGGAAAAGTATAGAAGAGGGAAAACAACCAAGACAAGTTACAAATGCTAGAAAGCAAAAATAACAAGCCTTGGAATTATAATTTCTCCCTTTTACCCAAGTGGTGATTAAACCCCTTATGCTTAAAGTGCTTCCCCTTGAATTTTGTGAAATTGATGAGAATATGGAATTTTGGTGAGGTGAATCTTAGTGAGGAGAAAAAAAATCTTGAGAAGAATGAATCTTGGTGTCTTGGTGAGGAGGATTTTGGTGAGGAGAAGAAAAGATGAGAAGAAGAAATCTTGGTGAGGTTGTGTTGATCTTGGTGAGGAAGAGAAATTGGTGAAGGAAGGGAAAGAGAGCAGCCCAAAGGGCTGCCTCAGTTTTGGTGGTGCGGCTGTGCTGTTGGGTTCGAGACGAGAGAGGGTAGGGAATGGTGTATATATATAATTAGGTCGTGGTCTATGTATATTGTGAAGAGAAATGTGTGGCTGTGCTGAAGAGGAGAAAGAAAGGATGGGGACACGTGGCAGCCCAAGATAGGAAGAGAGGAAAATAAAGGAAGGAATGTACTGCACGGGGGAGGAAAAGAAATCAGCCATGCTGACGTCATCATGACGTCAGCAAGATTCAAATTTATTTTAATTAAAATTTTTTTTTCTTCTTTTCTCCTTTTTCTTCTTCATGCTAATTTTTTTTTTTTTTTTCTCGCTTCTTTTCTCCTCATCTCTTCATGCATTCTCGCACATGCAATTAGAGGCAACCGGATTCCGCTCTCTTGATGGCATTGACCACGGTTGACCCGCATTGACTATTTCGTCTTTTTGTCAAAAACTCCAATTTGCTCCAATTTCGCATAATTTTCTCTCGTTTCCGCAATTCCGCTTATTTTCTACAAAGTAAATAAAAATGGATTAATTACATATTAATTGACATGGGGATTTGCTTATTTATAGTGTTTTAGATATAATTACACGCATATAAATGCGTATAATCAAAGGCTAATCGTCGAAAGCTCAATATCATATCGAAACGAGCTCAAATTTCATAGGTATGTTGACTCGATAACTATAACAACCTATCGTAAAATAGGGTCAATCCAACGGTCGGATCTTCCAGAATCGAAACCCGAATTTCTGAAACTTCACACCCACAAAGACTCGCCCGAATTGTCAAGATGAATGTCCCTTCGATTTGCCTTTTCTATTGCTATTCGATCTGATTCACGCCCACAAGGAGCAAGAGGGGGTCAAGATGGGACCGGTGTGATGGCCTAGGGTGGTTGGGTGGCAGAGTTTTCGGCCGGGTTTGGATTTTGAGTCGGGTCAGTAACGTAGTCAGTCTCGAGAGAATTTGGGACTCAGGATTTTTCGCTGAAAATGGAAACTTCCCGAAATGGAAAGTTTCCCTTTACAACTTGCTATTTATAGTAAGTTCTTGGAATAGTAACTTTTATTTTTTAGATCGTAGCTTCTGCATACGACTTTAATTTTAACGTGTCGCATGGCCACGAACTCAGTTTAACGTCATCTACATCTTTCATGGTGGATGTTTTCTAAAAAATTGAACCGAACAAAAAGTTAACTTTTGGTCCCTTGATTGAAATGTTTTCTAAACCATCAATTATTAGCTTTTTTTTTTTTTTTTGAAAGGTTTCTTCTTTCTTTTTAATAATTCGTTAATTGTGTTTATTAACATTGTTAAATGATCCATTGTTTGACTTTTTCAAGCAACCTCGTTTTGGGTGAAAATTTGATCAAAAAGAAAATTCGAAAAAGTAGGAAAGTTTTGCTTTTGGCGACGAAGAAGTTCTTCTTCCTTTTTCCTACCCTTTTTGGAGTATATATTTATGCAATTACCTGGGCACAAACTAATACAACCATCGAATCTCGTAATTTTGAGATTGGGCAGCTACCCAGCCTCGCCTCCCGCTACCAGGCGGCGGAATCCCGTCCTGCTTTTCCTTTTGATTGGATTAGATTTTCTTTTTTTCTTCTTTTCTTCTAAAAACAACAAAAAAGAGGAAGCTTCCTTACCTACTTTCGCCTTCTTTAATTATTAGTTCTGGTAAATGGTCCGAGTACTTTACGGTCACTAGAGTAAGGAAATTAAGAAGCAGCTCAAGGAATAACATAAAAGTATACTTCATGATCTTTGCAGACTAATTTGTTGGATTGATTATATGCTAATTAAATTTGCTTTTGCCCACACAACCTAATTTGCCCATAATTAAAGCTTCAATGTTCTCTTTCCTTTTTCTTTAGGTAGATTGTCTCCTAGCGGCGCGCGGCGCGCTAGTATCTGCAGGGATTAATAACACAAACTGTCAAACTGTGTGCCTGGATTCTCTAGATTTTAAGTGGTCTCCTCATACTTCCCCAAGTCCTGCATCTATAATTGTTCTGTTATCTCTTTTTTTGGGTCAACCTATTGATCACATCGTCAATGAAATAAAATTATAATATTCAGAAGCGAAGTTTCAAAGCAACTTCGTTTAGACGAATAATTGAGCACTTTGGTCTTCGTCTTCTGGTTCTCGTTAGTGGTGAAGCCTGTTATTGAAATGGGACGACGTTGTGTGGTACATGAGGTACCATTATTTATGATTAATTGCTCTCACTCGTGCTATGACTAGTCAAGTCATCATCAAGGAATCAAATATTCCTTTTTTCATGGCCTGTTGATGAGGTCCATGTCCATCTGACTCACTTTAGCTCTATTATTCTCTATTCAAACATGTGACTACATTCAAAATCCCTATATTACGAGAGAAAGAGAGTATTTAGTGCACCGATATGCACTTATATCATCAACAGAAATAAATTGTTGGATAACAATAAGTATATATATATATATATATATTTTTTTTTTTTATTATATAAAAAAATTTATATAAATAACAACGGCTGAAATCTACTGGATTTGCTAATTCACTTACACCGCCAGTGCATAAAAGAATTTTCTCCTATTACGCCCTCCAAGTTTCTACATGCTCTTAGCAGAAGTGAACCAGCTGCACAAGTGTTGCTTTGCTTAACTATAAGTAATATCTCTCTCTCTATTTGTTTTATCTTGCAAAGAATTTCATGACAGTTATTTTTATTATTTAACCAAATTTTATGAATCTGGGAGTATATTTAAATGATCAATTTCATAACCATTAATTTTTTGGTAACTGTATGTGCTCGATCTGGTCATTTTCAATTCCAAACACCGATATGCACAACCTGGGGTTTGGTGAGTTGCCATGCTTTACAGGGGGGAGGATTCAATGCACCGACATAAATGGATAGTTAGATTATATTAAATACACTATTAGGTTATTAATAAAAATATTAATTATAAATATCAAGGGTAGAGATCATCTTATAAGTGTTGGGTCGCACCGTCGGTGTATAGAATAATTTCCATGCTTTACCGTCACTAGTTTCATTTTTTTTTTTTTGAAGAAGGCAGTAGCCAATATATTGATCAAAATCCAGAATGGTCATTACTTATCATTCCGCTGTCATGTAAAACAGGCAAGAAGATGTGTTAGTACCCAAAATGGTACATAGGAACTAGGTCACTCATTTGACCTTGAATACATCATAAACATAGCGGGATCCCCCTTTGGTACTACGGCGGAGGCGCTAGAAAAGTAGAAGGATCCGGCTCTCCCAACCTAACTCGAAAAACAGTAAATCTAGTCGCCTAGAGACCTCAATTGGTGTACAACTAGATATACTGAGAATTAAGTCGACTAGACTAAGACCCAATACTACAACTAGATAGGAAAAAAACCACTAGATTGCCAAAAAAAAAAGCCTACAGAAACTATAAAATAACATAAAGGAGTAAAAAGACCAGCCCACAGATTCGGCCCAGTAGCCAAAGGAAGACCAAAGACCCAGAAACCAAGCCAAGGAGCGCGGGTCGGAGCGAACCCACCTGTGTTGTCGGACCAGCACCTCGGCTTTCGACAGACCATCGTCGCTGCACCGAACCGCCACCAACTGACATCGTCGGCCGGATAGTCGTAGATCACGATTCCAAACCGAAATATGATCCGATACAGGTTCGATCGCCACAGCCTCCGTCCTCCGTCAGACCTTCTCAACCTTAAACCAGGGGACCCGCAATGATAACCCGCCTCCGCCGAGCACCGGAACCCCTCCGTTGCACCAACCTTGCTAAAAAAAAACCTCCGCCGCGCAGATCGAAAACGAAACAAGGAGGAGCCCCTCTGCTTGTCGTTCTCTCTCCAAACGCGACCCAGTCACTCCCAGCCCTCTGTTTCTGCCCAAAACCTCCTGGACCTCACCTGTGGACTGACACAACTAGTTCACCCGTCCGACGACGACATCCCATGGACGCGCCGCCGGACGCGGCATAGAAAATTTTCTTAGGGTTTTCGCTGCTCCGACTTTCTTAGAGCTCTCGGGGATTAGTTTTTTATATTTTGGCCAACACGGTTAGTCACTAGTTTCATATGCACACCAAGTGTGGTGAAATTTGGATGTCTAAAAAAGTTTGTTTTGAAATTTTAAATTGTTCTACTAAATTACCGTGATCCTATTCAATGTCATTTCGTGCAAATGTCTCTTCAATCTCTTGGATCTCCAATGGAAACATGGAAGAATTTGGAAGTTTAAGATGTGGTGTGGTGACATTCCCATAGAGACTGTTGACAACTTCGAAACAACGACGAAGTATTTTGAGATTTTCTTAATTTCAAGTGTCTCCTTGTGTTTCAGCTAATCAGATACTTTCCATTATGTATATTTTGTTATTATAGTTTTGCACTTGCTTATTAATGGGTTATTTCTAATGCAACTATTTTTCTTCTTCCAAATTAAGAATGTCAATTATAATAAAGGGAAGTAAGGTTATCTCACAGAGGACTAATGGATCTAAGTGTCTTGAAAGTTTTTGGAGTGATTTGGATTGAGAACTAATAAATTAATAACAAGAAAATTAAAGATTTGAAAGCTGATTTGGTGTTGAGAGAACACAATCAAGAGAAATAGTTAGGAGTACTGCTTCTACCCCTAAACAATCATTCCAAGGACAATTTACTCTAAGCTAAATGCAAACAATTGGATGATTACGCTCACGATAAGCCTAGGGTGTTAACGTCAAATAGTATTACGTTTTCTTACTTGCCTTGCTATGTGAAGGGTGTTATCAATTATAGCTCTATTCGCCATTAGTTGACCTAGAAGAGTGTTATCTAAAGCCTAATTAACTGAAATCATGAAGTTCTAAACATGTGTGAGTCGATAGCAAAAAGCCTAGGACAGGGTGTCAGATACTAGGTCATTAGGAACTTGGTTTACACAAACATGGCTGAATTGTTTGGTTGTTTTTTGCAAAAATTCTTTTCATTGGGCTTTTCTGTTTCTCGTCCCAGTCTGCAGAGTAGTAGAGGTCGAGCTTGCGTAGGTTTCAAGGCATAGTGACCACCGCTTCCATCTTCTTTGTAGGTTACATGTTAACCTACTTGTACTCTATTCTAGTCCATTTGTTTAGATTGCTCTGATGACCATCTTTTAGTTGTATTAGTATGAAAGATAAATTTGCTATTGGTCTTGAATTTCAGTTTGGTTTTATGTTTCCTATTGGAGAGTTGGGTATGATTTATGGGGAGCAGATATGCTCTAGGAGTTGAGGACAAATTAACCTACATGGCAACATGTACTCTATTCCAGTTCATTTGTCTTGATTGCTCTGATGACCATCTTTTAGTTGTATTAGTATGAAAGATAAATTTGATATTGAGTCATGAATTTTAGTTTGGTTTTATGTTTCCTATTGGAGAGTTGGGAATGATTTGTGGGGAGTAGGTACGCTCTAGGAGTTGAGGATTGATATGTTTATTAAGAAGTGCAAGAATGTTTCTACAGGTTTTGCGTAGTCCACTTTTAGGGGAAGTTCGGCCAAATTTTCGGTGAATTTCTTCTAAGATGGGCCCTGCAGGGTTACTCCAGATTTTAGGGTGAAATCTGGTTTGGTTCCTGTTAGATACCCTAGGCCCAAGACCTACCGGGCACATACAAGAACTAGGGCAAAGCGGATCCACCCATTGCTCCCAGCCGAAGACCGCTTCTACACGTGCAACACTGCCACTATCATTATTTTTGCATGACTAACACGCCGCCGCCACTTTATGACCTCAATACCGTCACCGACAGGGAACCAACAGAGATCGTCCCCCCGAAACAAAACCAAGAATCTAATATTGATTTAACCTAGTTAGAAGCCGCCAACTCTCTCTCAACCTAGGGTTAGGGTTTTCGGTTTCTTTGCTTCTCCTTGTCAACAAGATGAGCTCTGTTGATGCCATGGCTGCTAGACTAGCCACATCTCTTGCTATCGCTGAAGGCAAGAGGCAGATTGATTTGCGCCCAACACATGGCCAAGGTTTAAGACAAGCAAACGTGTTCTTGGTGGGCAAACTTCTCACAGCCCGCGACTACAAGATCAAGTCTTTCATGGGAATATTCCGCAACGCCTGGAGGATTAATGGAGCGTTGCAAGTGGAGGAAGCGGAGGAGCAGAGAGTGCTGTTCACGTTGTCGGACCCTGCGGATCGAATGCGGGTCTGGCGTGGTGCGCCATGGGGTTATAACCATGCTCCAGTGGCGTTGGCGTGGTATGACAGCATCATGCCAGTTGCAAAAGTCCCCCTGAACATGGCGTCCTATTGGATAACCCTCCAGGAGATCCCGTCGGCGTTCCGGTCGGAAAGAGTTATTACTATGATTGGCTACACCTTGGGGGATTTTCAGAAGATCGACAAGAATGACAAGAAGGCCGGGAAGCTTCGGATTAGGGTTGAGATCCCATTGAATAAACCATTGCCGTTCAAGCAATGGTATCTAGTCGAGGATGAAGTTGAATTTCGGGGCAAGTTCCGGTATGACAAGCTGATGGGGCGGTGTTCCACTTGTGGCCTTGTAACGCACGTTGGACTGCTGTGCTCCGGGTCGGCGCTGGATGAGGATGATGATGATGCTGAGCGGACTGTGTTGGGGTCCCAGGGTTTGCCTCCAGAGGCGACTGGTGGTATGCCAATGCAGGGGTGTCATCTTCTGGCACCGCAAGCAACGACGGGGTTTTTACTGGTATGAGGGCTAAGGTTTCTACCCCGTGCCTGTCATTGGTGTTTAGGACTCCAGTTCCTGGTCCAATTGGAAAGCCCTAGTTGAGTGCCTTGTTTCCGAAGCAAAAGCGACAGGTGATGGTGCGTGACCTCCAGGAAACAGCCGGAACTCCATAGAGCCTCACTAGTAAACGTCGTGGACGTGAAGATGGCTTGACCATCTCCCTTAAGAAGTTGAAATTGAGTTTGGCTGTGGGTAAGAGAAATGTCATTCTGGATTCTGAAAACCTTGGATTGGATCCGGTCTTGCAGGTAGAGTTCGCTTCTGGCAGCATGAAGAAGAAGAGAGGACGACCTACTGGTAGTAAAAATAGGTCATCTTCTGGTGACAAGACTACGGCCTCAAAGCATGAGGAGGGCCATGCGCAGCACAAGTCTCCCAACAGGAAGCAGTCTGTGGGTAAACACTCCAACTCGAAAGGGAAGGAGATAGTTATTGTTTAATCTTTGTTATTGGGGTGGAGCTTATGTGAGAGTGCATGGACTTCTATGACGTTTCTAGTTCCTTGCTTGTACCACAATTGCGTGATTGGCAAGGGAGGACTAGTTGAATGATTTCATTTCCGTAGAAAGCGAGGTTCTTACATTCTTAGATAGGCTTGCTTAAAAGTGAGCGTCCCAGAGATTTTAATGATCTACTTTAGCTTAGATAGTTAGTTCGGTTTTTTTTGCCGAGTTCGGCTTATGTAAGTTATGGTAGACTCTACCTTTTGGCTGTTGATCTAATGAATTCAACTTCTATTTAAAAAAAAAAAGGACTAAATACTATTTAGTCCTTGAGCTTTTGACCATAAAACACTTCAGTCCCTGACCTTCTAATTTCACACGTTTAGTCCCTATACTTCAAAATTTCAAACCAATAGGTCCTTGCCGTCTACAAGTCGCGGCGAAATGTCTATTATGCCCTCAGTTCTTTTTTTTTTAATAAATTTATTCCTTTCTCTTTTTTTTATTTATTCTTTTTTCTTTATTTTTATTTATTTATTTTTTTGGAAAAGGAATTTTTTTTTCCCTTTCCTTCTTTCTGTTTATTTTTTTCTGTTTTTTTTCCCTTTCTTTCTTTCTGTTTGACAAAAAAAAAAGAATAAATAAAATAAAGAAAAAAGAATAAATAAAATAAAGAGAAAGGAATAAATTTATTAAAAAAAAAAGAACTGAGGGCATAATAGACATTTTGCCGCGACTTTTAGACGGCAAAGACCTATTGGTCTGAAATTTTGAAGTACAGGGACTAAACGTGTGAAATTAGAAGGTCAGGGACTGAAGTGTTTTATGGTCAAAAGCTCAAGGACTAAACAGTATTTAGTCCAAAAAAAAAAATAGAGATTGTCCCCCACCACCTCAATCCCAAAACTGGGGATCCCAATTCCAGAGTCATACCTGCACTACACCAAAAACAGTCTTTTACCGCCCACATTGTGCGCCGTAAATACCCTTTTACGGCGCACAAAAGTAGGCTGTAAATGCCGGAGCCGTAAAAGACATTCCTCTTTAACGGCGTTCATAAGCATGCCGTAATTGTGCATCCAAGCAGGCCGTAAAAGACATTCCTCTATAATCCAATTTGATTTATGGGATGTTTGCACGCCGTGAATGTCAAGAAAGCACGCCGTAAATGACCTTTATGACCACTTATTTACGGCACACTGGGCATGCCGTAAAATACTCTATTTACGGCCTACAACGAATGCCGTAAAAGACCTTTTTTATGGCACACTTTTGCATGCCGTAAAAGTAGTTGCCCAATTTTTTTAAGGCCCAATTTGCACGCTGTAAAAAGCTTTTCTGTCAATTTTGATATGTCATTCACGACGCACATAACCTGCCATAAAAGTCTTTGTGGCAAAGAGGTTTCCTGGCTGCTCATAATCCAAAAATGATCAACTAACAAAATGACTTGAGCAAAAATAATATTAACCTCAAAGTACAGGCCGGTGAATCAGCATATATATCATAGATAATAGAAAGGGTTTTAACAAACTTTTTATATCCAATCTGTTACAGACCAAGTACAATTTCTAGCAAACTTGAGTTTAAACTTATGTTAAGAATATAGCATATTACAAAATATACTACATCATCTTTTGAACATTTAACCATCCAAATGCACGAATTCACCTTGGGTATCCAATCTTGCAGTCTCTCCTATTTGTCTTAGGCTGAAAGGTTGGTTGGGATTTGGGTAGAGTTTGTGTGGTTACCTCCAGCATCCAGGTTTCTGGATTGTACCCGCTTGGAATCGGAGTGATTCCATTAATCTCCTGCAGAACAAAACGGTAATGAGGACAAACTCTCAGAGAAACACTATATATTATTCCAATTTGATATAGTAGTGAACCCATTAGATTGTGTACCAAGTAACAAAAGAAAATTTTACCTGAAAGTAGTTTATCATTGTCTGGGAGTGCTGGCCTAGCTTTCCTCCATATATAACTTGCCCCCCTCGTTTCATAAGAAGAAGCTGTGTATGAAACCAATCAGAAATTCAGATGAACATCATATTTGAAAGTGGACAGAGCATCATATTTAAAACTGTAAGATAATAATCTAACGTACCTCGTCAAATGCCTCAAAAATGTCGATACTTGGTTGGTGTATAGTGCAGACCACCGTTCTTCCTGTATCAACAGTATTACGAACAGTCCTCATCACAATGGCTGCTGCCCTTGCGTCCAGTCCAGATGTGGGTTCATCCATAAAGATAATTGACGGGTTCGCAACAAGCTCAACAGCGATTGTTAAGCGTTTTCTTTGCTCTGTTGATAAGCCTGAACTGCCTGGCACACCAACCAAAGCATGCCTTAGAGTATCGAGCTCTACTAGTTCCATTACTTCTTCAACAAACACCTGCAATGTTAACATAGTAAGGTTATGTGAAAAATAAATTGCAACAACGAGGGGAAGCAAAACGAATATAAATATCATAAGTTGTATGCAGCAACTCACGAGTCTTGTCTCTGTGCTGACTTCCTTTGGAAAGCGAAGAGCAGAAGAAAACCATAGACTCTCCTCAACTGTAACTCGAGGAGAATGTATGTCATTTTGCTCAACATATCCTGCTACTCTAGCAAAAGTATGTTGCTCTCTCAGGTAACCAGATATCTTAATATCTCCTTCTATGTATCCACCAGTTTTCCTACCAGCAAGGACGTCCATCAAAGTGGTCTTTCCAGCTCCACTAGACCCAACTAAAGCTGTAAGAATACCTGGTGAGAATACTCCGCTCACATTCGACAAGAGTTGCAACTTCGATTCTGGTATACCTTGTGACTTCATCTCCTAAAAACATTAAAGATGCCAGTTTGCATTATCTGTAATGTATAGGACATAAACTTGAAGGGCTACAAACTAGGTCTCATCAGCTAAAAGAAAATAAAGCTGAAAGGATACGCACCTTTGGCTTGTGAACAGAGTAGGTAACATTGTGGAAAGTCATTGTTAATGGCTGAAATGGTAAGATCATTCCCTTTACTGGGCTGTTAACTCTAGCTAATTTTGGGCTAGACACAGTCTTATTTTTACCCCCTGCATAATCAGAGTATTAATTGTAGTTATTACAAGTCAACTGAATCTCCTAAATATCTAAATATATTAATACATGAGGTAGATGGTGGAGTTGCGACTGACCATCTGCAGCAGGACTCCCTTCTGTGTCATCAAGTGGAAGCACTGTCTGGTACTTCCTTAGTGCTGTGAAGAACATGTGATGAACAACATTCTTAGAGATGATATACAAATATAACATGAACAGAAAACAATATATTTTTTTGATTTATAAACTGAATGCATTAACTGGACTACTGGAGATACAAACATACAAATTTCTTTCAAACTTACGATTTAGGTACGTCAAGGCCAGAGTCACTCTGCAATTGAAAAGCAATGCATAAGCTAACAAACCACCAACTCCAATCCAATACCAATAATCACCATTTGGTATGTTGTGTTCTTGGAGGACATTTTGCCCAATTGTTCTGTTTGTTAAAGGAGCTATCTGCAAAGGTCCCAAAGCATTAAATAATGGATTCATATCTCATGAATATCATTTTGATCATTTGATTCCAAATTGACAAAAGCATACCTTGATCCACCTTACAGCAGTAAATTCATTGACAGAAAGAGCGCGTTGTCCATATGATAGTGGTGATACCCAAAAGGCCCATTGCCACCATGGCTTAATGCTATCTGAAAAAGAAAAGGCAGGCTGGTCAGTTACTAAAACATATAACAAGGCAAATTACTAATAATAACCAATCTCCTAACCATGCAAAAGATTTTTGTACCTTTGGGAATAACGAATCCACCCAACAAAAATATAACAAGTAATGCAGCTAATCCAAATGCAGCCAGAGCACAAATAAGTGAACTCACAAGCTTTGAGGAGTTCCGCAATACAGTTGCAAGCTGGGAATGACTACTTACGAGGGCCTTAATCTTCTTGAAAGATGCAACAACAGATATTGGCACTATATCAGAATGAATAATAAACAGTTAATAGTGATGAAAACTCAACCCACTAAATTCCAATGCAAAATCAATATACATCCTTGCATATAAAACTGGTTTGTAGCACCACAAACAAATAAGGTATTTCTGCAGGGACAAATCTTGCCCTTTAACTTGAAAGGTAAGCATCATATTAAGTATATTACAGAGCCCAAAAACACTGAATCTAACTCTCTCACACACATTTAAAACCATAACAGTTCTCAAAGGAAAGAAACAGTACAAACAGATTAGTAATTACCAAATCCTTCTGGGTCTTTGTTTATGAACCTCATAAGATGATCAGTAGTAGCTAAGTTCAGATCACTGAAATAATACTCCACCTGCAAATGTTAGGAGAACCAAAAGAATATCAGGTAAGGTAAAGAGTAGGGAAAGTTGAGATTACAACTATTATATTAGATACTAGTATGGTACCACCAAAAACAGTATTCCATTTTTAGATTTTCTCAAACACATCATAGGAGTCAAACCCTGCATACGTTCTGGAACACATGTTATCGAATTCCATAAGGACCAACTTCATCCCCATTTCAATTCATCCAATGTCAAATTAAGTTTGCAGCCAACATACTTTTAGACACATATATGAACACTATTACATAGCATATAATCCGCTATAATAGAAAAATCAAGTAGGGTATACCTTTAGAAGTAGGGAGCTCCTTGCCTTCTTTAGTAAAAAACTCCCTCAACGACACCTATGGTTTCCCCTTGAACTCCTGAACTGTCACCTTCCTCTTATGCGAAAGCTGCGTCAGCACAAACAATACCCCAAAAATCAAAAATCAAATAAAATATCGAATCCAAATTAGCAATAAGCAAGACCCGGATTTTGGCATACCCTACAAATCATGAGATCGCCATTTATCATCTTGTTCATATGATCCCATTACTTAATCAGTCTGTTAGGACTCTGAGTTTTCCACCATTTTGATTCGTTCATATATAAACGGGTATATACAATTATATATATGTACGATTAATTATAGATATAGAAATACATGGAGCTATTCAATAAACCAAGATCAGTAATTGAAAAGCAAACACCAGCTAAGATGAAGATCACTTACAGGTATGTAGACTAAGCAAACTCCACCCAAATCCCAACCAACCTTTCAGCCTAAGACAAATATATGAATTCCATTAGTACTCAGCATTAACTCCCAGATTTCATTACCAATTAAACTGCCCAAAATGGGATTCTTTAGAAACCATTAAAATGATAGGAATCCCATAAACCCAAACCAAGATCAAAATTCAATGCATTAATTGAGTACCTTCCAAACAAACAAACACCAAACCAAAATCAAAATTCAATGCATTCGTCCCTAAAATTCAATGCGTTATCTCTAAAAACCAAATTAAACAACCACAATTTCACAAAACAAAACAAAAAAAAAATTGAAAACTTTCTTCCAATTAGAACTAGAACGAACACAGAGTGCATCTCTAAAAACGAAATCAAACAACCACAATTTCAATAATTAAATATGAAACAAGTCAAACTTACCAGAATTTAAACTCGGGGAGCCGTCGAACGAAGGGGCGGAACTCGTCGGATCCGCGGGTAGGGAGGCCGGGGCCGTCGGAAAGGTCGTGGATCTCCGGGTCGACCTGAGGAGAGAGAAAGCCGATGAGCAAGTTGAGGAGGAAGATCCCCAAGCCGTACGACACGATGTAGAATCCCTGGAGAAGTAGACGCGGAGGACGTAGACCAAGGCCACGCCGAGGGTCGCGAGCCAGCGGTGATCAATCACTTCAATGTTCTTTAATTTGGAGCTCAATCGATCCACGGCATCTTGATGACAAGAGCAGAAAACGTGGTGGTGGTGAGAGGTGGCCAGCGACTCGTGGAAAATTGAGGTCTGTCGGGGAGAGAGAAAAGTTTTGTTTTATGAAATGAAAAAACAATAGAATTAGAAAGTGTAGAGGGAAGAGATGGGGGGAAACAAAAATTTTAGTGAAAATTTCGCGCCTTATACTTTTACGGCACACATTAATGCATGCCGTAAAAGGCTATATTAAAACAACATTAACGGCGCACATTCTTGCAGGCTGTAAAAGACCAAATAAAAATTGACATTAACGGCGTGCATCAATGCATGCCATAAAAGATCAAATGAAAATTGACATTAACGGCGTGCATCTAATGCATGCCATAAAAGACCAAATGAAAATTGACATTAACGGCGTGCATCAATGCATGCCATAAAAGACCAAATGAAAATTGCCATTAACGGCGTGCATTAGATGCACGCCGTAAAAGACTATATCTGAAAGGGTATTCACGGCATGCCGTGAAAGTGCGCCGTAAATGTATGTCTATTACGGCACTCATCGATGCACGCCGTAAAATGTGCGCGGTAAAAGAGTCATTTTCTTGTAGTGCTGGCACCGAGACTTCCTCTGTTGCTCTCCCCAATCCCTTCATCACCATCCAAGAGGAAGATCAACGCCAGCACCTCCGTTGAACAACATGTTGTAAGGTCCGACTCTACGCCACAATCAACCTCCAATGAATTTGCAACAAGATCCAATCGAATCCAATCACAGACCCATAATACAGATCAGATATGATACCCAGCCACAAACCCGGCCACCACTATCTGCCGTGAACCCTTTACTTGTGCAGACACCGTCTTAACTAGAAAGCAAGTCCGACTGGACCAGCTCAGCCCCCCTTTCCGACCACCAGAAACAACACCTATGACAACCTCATGCTAGTGAGGCTAGAGCCCTGCGCCAACGTCGCGATGCAGTCGGACGGGAATGAGAAGGAACAGCGACAAGGGTTTCGCTAAGGTTTGCGAGTGGAGTGTGTTCATTTACTAATGTAATTTTTTTGTTGTAAGTAATTTAATCCCTGATTTGGCCTTCTTCTTTTTTTCCTTTGTAAAGTTAAAGGTTCATTTCGTATGAAATTAGACCACATCGGTGTTGAATGTGCCTACACTCATTAGTTGAGGCTTTAGTCTTGGATTGACACAATATGATCTTATGGTTGGAAGTGCATTCCACGCAGTCTAGTTTAACATAATATATTTAACAACAAAGTCACTAAAGGTATAATCAAATCAACGGGGAGTTCTTTACTTGTACTAAACACATTGCATGATGCATGTAAGAGATTGTTCTTGATAGTGAATGGCTCAAGGACTTAAATATCCTCGGTATCATCGATATTTCCTCTAAATTTCTATTTTTTACTAATATTGATATTAATTTTCACATCTTTCCGATATTTTATTTGTTACTATATTTTTAGTTGATTATACAACTTTTATCCAAAATCTTGGTAAAATTTCCATCGATATTCGATATTTCTATTATTTTTTTTTTTTGGACTATCGATATTTCCATGAGTATCGATAGTTTATTTAGTCATTGAAATGGCTTGCTGCGTTCACCAATGTTTTAGAAATGTGCTTTGCAGCATGTTCAATACAAGAGCAACTATGTTGCTTATTAGCTTGCAGGTGAAGGTTGCTCTTTAATCTTGTTGCTGGTTTGTACAACTTCTATAGCAATTTGGCTGCATGATCAAAATTGTTTCTAATAATGTAACAAAGACTTGACTCATAAGTGAGGAGTGATGTACTCTGTTTCCTAGTGGCGAACCCAGATAGGGCAAGACTTAAGCTAAGGAGCACCCAAAACAATGTGAAGAGTGAATATATAATTTAACAATTTATTTTAAATGACCTATTGAATGACTAAATTAATTTTTATGTTCTTCCTATTTTAAACGATCAATTATTAACTTTTCTTATTAAAAATCAATAGCTGCTCACCTAAGGCCCCCCCCCCCGGTGGGGGGAGAAACCCTAAAGGTCGGCATCGGCTTCAACTAAGAGATCGCTCTAATATGGCGGCGGCTATAGCTTTTAGGCTGGCTTTTTGGCCTCGCCAATGCCACGTGGTCTACTGCCGGACGGGGCTTGATGCTAGCGTTCTGAAAGCTCTAGTGTGGGTGTTGCTCGAAGTTTTGCAGGTGGTTTTGGCTCCATCCTGATGGAAATCTCTCAGATACAAGCAGTGCAGTTGGTGGGTCTCGGTTGCAGATCGACTTCAGCGTTGGTGTAGGATCGCGGGGTGCTAGGTCATGGCGGTTTCGTGGTGACACAATTAGTGGTGGTAGGGTTCCGTGACGATGGGAACTACTCAGCGTGGGCACAGTGGCGACTGGGGACTGCTGTGCTTGCTTTGCGTGTTTGGAGATGGAGGCTTGCTATTGGAGTTTCTTTGGACTAAAATTTTTTTTTGGGCTAGGGTTTTCTGCTCTAGGCTCATCCATATGTTTTTAGTTTTGTCTAATTACAATAATTTCCTTGTATTAGGAACATAGGCACTTGTGTGCACTCTAGCTATCTCTAGTACATTCGGTGCAATATCAAAGGAGGATCTTCGCTATCTCTGCGTATTTGAATGTATAATGAGTATGTTTATTTCTATATACCACTGTGGGTACTACCACTATCTTCTTATTTGTCTATAGATGGCAGCAGAATGATATGCAACGGTGTATATGTTAAAAATGTTAAAAAACATAAACAATGAATCAAACCTTCTTTTTCCTTTTTCCTGCCCTTTTCGGAGTACATATATTTCTGCAACTACCTGGGCACATACTTATGCAACCATAGAATCTCAAAATTTTGAGATTAGGCAGCTGCCCAGCCTCTGCCCAACCTCCGTCCCCGCCCCCAGCGCGGGAATCCGTTCCTGCCCAATCTACCTCAAGATTTTTTTCCTTCTGAAAACAACAAAAAAGGAAGATTCCTTTACCTATCTTCACCTTCTTTAATTGTTAATTCTGGTAAACGGTCCAACGACTCTATGCCTTTATTTATTTATTTATTTTTTTTGAAAATGACTCTGTGCCTTTATGGTCGCTAGTGTAAGGATTTCGCTCGAGGAATAACGTAAAAGGATAAGTCATGATCTTTTAGTTGGATTGATTATATGCTAATTAAATTTGCTTTTGCCCAACAACCTAATTTGCCCATAATTAAAGCTTCAATGTTCTCTTTCCTTTTTCTTTAGGTAGATTGTCTCCTAGCGGCGTGCGGCGCGCTAGTATCTGCAGGGATTAATAACACAATCTGTGTGCCTGGATTCCCTAGATTTTAAGTGGTCTCCTCATACTTGGGGAAGTCCTGCATCTGTAATTGTTCTGTTATCTCTTTTATTGGTCAACCTATTGATCATATCATCAATGAAATAAAATTATAATATTCCGAACCGAAGCTTCAAAGCAATTTCGTTTAGACGAATAATTGAGCACTTTGGTCTTCGTCTTCGCGTTCTCATTAGTGGGGAAGCCAGTGACCAAATTGGGACGGCGTTGTCCTTTGTTTTATTTGTCCGATTACATGAGGTAATCGTTCTCACTCTGGCTTTGACTGTACATTCATCAACAAATCGAATCTTTCTATCTTTCATGCCCGTTGATGATGTCCATCTCTGTCTCCAAGTTTCCACAGATATATGAATACTTTAGCTCCATTCTTTCCTAACCAAATCTTAAAGCTACCCTCAAAGTTTCTACATGATCTAGCACGAGAGAATTAGCTTCACAAGAGTGATACTTTGCTTAACTGTAAGCAATCTCTCTCTCTCTGTTTGTTTCATCTTGCAGAGAATTTCAGAGCAGTTATTTTTCTTATTTAACCAAAATTTTAACCTGGGAGTCTATCTAAAAGATCAATTTCATAACCATCAAGTCTTTGGTAAATATATTTGCTCTTTTCTTTTTCTGTTCCACACACCCTTGTATGCATGTATGACCTGTAGTTTTTCATTCATATCATCCCCTCCACACATGCACTAATTCTAGTAGGATATTAGTGGAAAATGAAAATTAATGTAATTAGGAAGAGTAGCATGAAGTGTAGTTGGAGTACAGCTAGAGGATGAAGATGGGGCAAAGCAAGATATAGTAATTGATTATTTACTTTTATTTTCATGAGTGCAGGTGGAGGTTCAATTTGGAGCCAATGTCTAGCCCACAAGCACACAATTCTGTACCGCCTGGAATTCAATTGATGGCTACTGGAAATGGAGATCCAATAGCAACAGCACATTATGTCATCAACATTCCCTCAATACCTTCGCTTCTTTTTCTAGAGAACGACAATAGTATGTACCCAATCTTCCTCTTTAATCTTACCTAGATTGTGAGAGGAACCTACTATATGTGTTAATTATCATGCATGCTTCTCAAGTTCTCATACATGAATACATGAAATTATTTTACCACTTCGACAGGAAAAGGTTGAGGTAAATAAAGTCTACACTAGAGTAAAATAACTAGGTTCTCGATTGAGCAATTGAGTTCTAAATTGCATGTGTGCCATACAGAAAAGTATAGTAGGATTTTGCAGAGATTCGATCACCTCCAGTATTTGAAACAAAGATAAAGATGATAGCTATTAAATATTCTTCTGCGTTTCGAATGGATCTAATTATGTATATTCAACAACTTAATTACAGAACCTGATCAATTTTCTTTTATAAAATCCTACACAGGAGAGCTATACCTTATAAAATGTGTGCCGCTCAATAAGTATGCACTAAAAGGCAATTGGGAAGCTGCTGAACCAATCTTGAGGAATGATCCGAGGCTTTTGACTTATAGCATAACAAGAGGATGGGACACTGTCCTTCACATTGCAGCAGGAGCAAGACATGTTCACTTTGTGGAGAAGCTGGTCGAAATGATGGAAGAATTGAATGGAATGGAAAAATGTTCACAAGACTTGGCACTGCAAGACAAGAATGGAAACACTGCCTTCTGCATTGCCGCTGCTGCTGGAAGTATTGAAATTGCAGAGATTATGATGAAGAAGAATAAGTATTTGCCGACAATTCGAGGCGGTGAAGGAATGACACCACTCTATATGGCTGCCTTGTTGGGACAGTCTGTAATGGCAGATAACCTGTACTCTGGAACAAAGGAAATGTTGAAGGAAGCCGACCGCGGAGGGTTGTTTTTTACTTGTATCGATAATGGTTTGTATGGTAAGAAATACTAAACAATTCATCCTACACATATTCAATATAGTGTTTGCCTTTCTAATTTCTGTTAATCTGTTTCTTTGTAAATTATGCAGATCTAGCTATGAAGATGCTAAAAAGTGACAGAGCATTAGCTAAGGCTCGTAATGCAAAACAGGAAACAGCTTTGCATATCTTGGCTAGAATGCCTTCAGAATTCAGCAGCCAAAGTCCAGGAATGTGGAGTAGACTCATCAACTCATGTGAGTGGTTCTTTAAAAGTTAATTTTACCTCTGTGCATGTCATTTTGAAAGCTGTGGCTTATGGTTTTCAACCTTTTGTTCATAAGTTATCCCAGGTTGGAAGTTCTCATACAATGGGAACATGAAACAAGTCAATGAAGCCCTTGAACTAGTCCAATGCCTTTGGACAGAAATCTTGAGAAATGATCATGACGATGTGATGGGACTAATCAATCATCCTTCAAAATTACTGTTTGACGCTACAAAATTAGGAAATTATGAGTTCCTGGCAGTGCTTATTAACTCTTATCCTGATTTAATATGGCAACTTGATGACAACAATCGGAGTATAATCCATGTTGCTGTTTTGCATCGTCATGCAAGTATCTTCAATTTAGTGCATGAGATAGGCTCCATCAAGGATATGATAGTGACATTTAATGATGGTGGTGAGGGTAATAACATTTTACATATGGCTGCAAAATTAGCACCTCCAAATCAACTCAACCTTGTATCAGGAGCAGCTCTTCAAATGCAGCGAGAGTTGGTATGGTTTGAGGTACTTCAATCTTCCACTAAGCCTACAATTATTTCATACTAGCTAGTACATTCACTTTGACATTTCTCAATTTCTTAGCTAAATTGTCATGCATTCTTTTTATATCTTTGATGTTTCAGGAAGTAAAAAAGATCGTACAACCTAACTCCATAGAGATGAAAAACAAGAAAGGAAAAACACCACGAGAATTGTTCACAAGTGAGCATAAAGGGTTGTTGCACAAAGGAGAAGCATGGATGAAGCACACCGCAAATTCATGCATGATTGTTGCGGCTCTTATCGCAACTGTTGTGTTTTCAGCTGCATTTAGCGTACCTGGTGGTACATCTGATAATACAGGACAGCCAAACTTTCTAAAAGAGACTGCTTTCCTATTCTTTGCCATAGCAGATGGAGTAGCACTCGTTTCCTCTTCAACTTCAATACTGATGTTCTTATTCATCCTCACATCACGTTATGCTGAAGGTGATTTCCTCAGATCATTACCGTTGAAGCTGATGATAGGACTCACATCACTTTTCATCTCTATAGCATCTATGATGGTAGCTTTTAGCACAACCTTCTATTTAGATTGTCACTATGGATTAGGATGGGTCCCAAATCTTATATTTGTATTTGCATTTGTCCCGGTTGCTTTGTTTGCTTTTCTGCAGTTTCCTCTCTTGTCTGATATGTTTTCTTCAACATATTGTTCAAGTCTTTTATTTCAGCCATGGAAACATATGATCGACTAGAAAGTCAAGGTTGTATTGTTGTACATATATTAGAGAAATGGAGCTGTTTTAGTTCAAGCACATTTATCATATCATATGTAGAGATATACAGGAGTACAGGACAAATGAAGTCATATAATTGCAAAGCATGGCGATCAAAGACGGCTATAATCCGGAATCAAAGATTACTTAAAACGAACCAGAAAAACACAATACTTTTAGCTAGGTTAGAGTAATTTATATACCCAAAACTATTCTCCAATGTAGTCGGTCAACTATCATTGTTTTTTGTGTGACCTTGTCGGTTCCAACTAGGTACATTTTAGGATTATCCACAAGCCAATTAGTAAAGACTAGTAGCCGTTCTTGATTACTTTGGATTAGCTAGATGTGTTTGAATCAATTCAACACGGTTTTTAGTTGTCGTTTGGTTCTTCCATCATACTTTCTTAACATGGTTAGGGCATGGAAATTTTATAAAATCCTAAATAACATTATGGTCAGCTTGATGTATCTCTAATAAGCCACATTGTGAATCTCGTGACACGTACCATTGAAGACTTCAAGAGATAGATGTTTAAGAGATTATTAAAATATTTTTCTTTAAGATTCTAAAAGGTGATAAATCATTTATTTTATATTCATATGACTGTTCGTATCTGTAGCTATTGTTATTTGTCTACATAAAAGAAAAAAATACGAGAATCTTAACAACTATATTTGTACGTGTGCTAATTATATTTCAATTATGAATGAGATTTGTGTTCTACATCGTTTGCCTCCAAAGAATTTTTAATTACAAAAGAAAATCAAACCTCTGATTTAACCTGATCCTAACTAATTTTCAACCCATCCTCACCATATGGGTTAGCCTCAAGGGCAATCGTTTGTCAATGAATAGTTAATATTGTCTAATCTATCATTATCAAAGAAAATTATATTTTTAATTATGTATTGTAGAAAAAGTTAACAAAAGAAAAACAGGCATGAAGACGGCTACTATAGCCATGACTATTGTTTGAATAAAGTAACGATAATCAAGAAAGGGAAGTTCGTGTAGGACCACCTATAATTTATATAAAATAATATTCGTACGTCCCGACCAGAAACTTCAGTCTTTAGGACCACACAAAATTTTCCACAAGATATTTTGGATCAAGAAAGGAAGATGTGAGTATCGGAAAGAAAGTAGAGGCCAGTTAGAAGACTTTGACTCACAAGTCTCCCACTAACTCTTTATCTAGAAACTTTATATTATACAGGATACTATCTTTCTTATTTTTTTTTTGAAATGTATACTATCTTTCTTATTAATTGTATACAGATTTGCTCACCTAAAGGACAGTTTTAAGGGACTGTAAGGGACAAATGCATCTCAACCACATGTATTAAATATAAAAGCAGAAATTATAACAACTTAAAACTGTGCATTTATTTTCAGCCGTCAGATTCACTTGTCCCTCACAGTCCCTTAAAAACTGTCCCTTAGGTGAGCAGGCCTGTAATTGTATATGTATCATGTAAACCTAACCAATATTCAACTTATATTTCACGTTGAAACAAAGAACTTGAATCGACCATTAAAGTTTCATGAAAATGAATATTTCAAGTATTTACTAGTACATCCACCATTATAGTTGATCCTTCTCTCTTCCCTAGTATCCTTCACTGTTTGAATACAGTTCTATGAATACAGGAGTATTTGTGTGAAGGCCAAGAGAAAAGGAATGTACTGCATCTATTAGCAAGCAAATTCTTTAGGTGATCTGGACGTGTGCGTGTTGGTAGTGCTGAACAAGCTAACTAGACCTCTCCTCGAGCAGGGTCATCATGATATTGGTTTCTTGTTGATCGTCAAGTAGCTTAGAGGGTTACCTAGCTATTTCCCGGCCGTATTCCTTGTTCAGATCAAACTTTGTAGCTCATAAGCTTGCTAGATGTACGTTATTAATTATAACGCTGTATTCGGAGACCTTTACCATTCTGTTTTAGATTTGCGAAAAATATAGTTGCCTCGCTTCCATTGTGATTTGCAAATAAGAAAAAGAAAAAATGAACTATACCTAAACTACCTACTACATTAAAAAAAAAAAATTTCAATTTTCGATTGAAATCCAATTACAAAATAAACCAACTGTACTGTTCCTAATAAAATATTAAGAGTGGAGTATAGTCAAGTCTTCTTTTGGTGGTTAATTAGTTAGAATGAAGATGTTCCTGGTAGTAAGAATGAATACGCCCAAAGAAATCAAGCAGATCGAAGAAAAAGGCTTCAATTAATGCATAAAATTTGCTATTGTCATTGACCCCGGGATTGTCTCTCCATGTACAAATGTTACTCGTTGCTGGAATTAGTTAAACTTGAAATTCTTTTCGGAAGTTTTCTTTAGTTTTAGTGGATCGACATAATTAAAAATAGAAAGTAATATGAAGCAAACTACAGACAGTTAAACGTAATTTGTCTTTTTTATTGATTTTATTTTGGGAAAAAAATACAAACAGTACTCCAATTATGGCCCATTCTAAATTTTTATACCTAACTTTCCGAAACTATCACAATGGTACCTGGAATTCCCAACCCGACCCAATATTCGTACCTGTCGTCCATGACGGCGTTAAGCGGCATGCCAGGTGGCATATCTTAAGGGATATTTTGGTCACTTCATTCACTTAGACTTTTTTTAATATTTTTTTCTTTCCTTTCTCAATTTTTCTTCTTCTGGTGATTTCACCAGACCTATCCTCTCTCTTTTGGGTCCCTATGCTCAGCTCTCAAACCTTGAGCACCACTGCCATCAGTTGGAGGAACACCTTCCTCCATGCCACCACACATACGGCCATACCCATGTCAGGAGCAGCGCCGTTTAGCCATTGGATAGCCTACTCGATTGCGTCTTCAATCTTCTTCTGGTCTTGTGCCTTGAGCATGGAAGCAATCTTCTCATCTTTAATGGTTTTCCTCACTTGAATCTATAGCTTTGGAATCAGGATCTTCTCGTGTTCGCAATTGAGGCCGGAATTGGCACCTCCCAAGCTTCCACCTTTTAAGCTAATCAAAACCCAAAATTTCCCACAACCCACTTCATTTCTCCCCTAAAATCAACCGACCCAAAAACGATCAGCCCCAAAGCAAACAATCTCAGAGCTATTAAACACTACCTTCCCCAGATTTCTTCTTGCAATCCCTTCTTTTACACGCAACGGCGAAAACAAGAGCAGAAGACAAAATCGGATTAAGTGTGAAGAAAGTGATTGTGAGAAAAATTAGAGGAAAACAGATAAGAGGTTGTCGAGGTCTCTCAATCGGCTCCGTTGGAGCTTAGACTCCACCATTGCTGATTGCTACTTCTCTTTGGTGTCAGAAAGTGATTTTTGCTATTAATTCACTATTTCACCATCGTTAATGGGTGGACTCCACCATTGTTGATGGCATGTTTCCTCCACCTTTGTTGATTGTTTCTGGGTTTGCTGGATTTGAATGGGGACGAGAGAGAGAGAGAGAGAGAGAGATAGACAAAAGAGGCAAAGAGAGAGAGGGAGAAAGAAAAGGGACTAAAGAATGGAGCTGGGTAAGTAAATGACACAAATACCCATCAAATATGCCACGTGGCATACGTGTTAACCCCGTCATGGACGGCGGGTACGTATATTGGGTCGGGTTGGGAATTCCAGGTACCATTGTGATAGTTTCGGAAAGTTGGATATGAAAATTTAGAATGAACCATAATTGGAGTACTGTTTGTATTTTTTTCCCTTTTATTTTATTAAGTGCAGTGTTTATAAAACTATAAAACTATACAAGGGGCCCCAAATTGATCGGGGATGGAAATTTCTTACCAATTTCCTTTAGAAATTATTAGTGGGAGACTTGAATAATAAATTTGGTCGTCGAGTTACTCTTTCTTGGCTGGTGATGATGCTTACTTTGTCCTCTATTGTTGTGGTCGCGGTTCCTCCACCTCAGAGGCATTATTATTACTCACACAGTTAGTAAAGCCATCGAGAAAGCCATGGAATATGGGGTTTTATTACTTCACATACTTTTGTCCACACCTACCACTAGTTCCTTTCACAGTTTCACTGGTGAGGTCGCTATTATATCTCTTTCTAGCTATTTTCTCAGTTGATCATGATGTGGTCCATTCATGTCCGAAAGTCTTTCCACTATGCACTAGTTTAGAGACTAGCTTATAGGCTATAATCTGTGAGAGATTGATCTTCCTGGCTTTATGGTAGCGAGCTCCATATACTTAAACTGTAAATTTCCTGCAGTGCTCCATACGTTGATCGACGACTACTTTCAGACCCCTAGCCTATATATATGCGCTTCAGGTTTTTACTGACTAAGCAAAAGTGAGCTTTGCTGCAGGCTAGGAGAGTGATACTTGCTGCTTCAGCACAGCACCATTTCATATCGATCTGTAAGCAATCTTTGCAACCATAGCTCTCTCTCTCTCTCTCTCTCTCTCTCTCACACACACACACAGACACAGATTTATTTTGATTACAGGCAAGCTGTTTCTTATCCAAAATAGTTTCAAATTTTCAATAGCAATTTCTTATATCTAAAGCAATCTTAGATTTCTGATGAGGGGACAGGAAATTATATTACCTTCAAATTTGTTTGTTTTTGGTTATATATATATATATATTACCTTCAAATTTAATGATTTCCATAGTTTTTCTTCATGCAATTTTTATTTTATTTAAAAAAATATGAATATACATAGGACTGATCACGTTATTATTATATATATATATATATATATATATATATATATATATATATATATATATATATATTACCTTCAAATTTAATGATTTCCATAGTTTTTCTTCATGCAATTTTTATTTTATTTAAAAAAATATGAATATACATAGGACTGATCACGTTATTTTAATGATGTGTTTAATTTCCGTATAAGCTGAATGCATGATCTGCATATTTTTACTTTTTCGTGATCCTTCCCTTGTAGTCAATTTTATCATACGTCCTCTCTCTCTCTTTCTCGTGTTAGACTCACTTTTCTATCACATTTCCGCAAATCAATTGTTAGATGTTTAGATATTTATGTGTAAATTATTTATGCAATATTTTAACCAAATTGAAAATCGTTAAAACATTCATAATTGTGATTTATCAGTTATGAACATGACCAATTCATGTTTGGCAGATTTGGTTCGTCCATTGATTTGATCCAGTTCGATAACTTAATGATTAGCAATTTGGAAGAAAAATTTTAGAAGTCATCTGCTTATGCATACATAAACAAATAACGGTTAATTTATCGTAATGTAATCGAAAAGTGGGTCTCCCAAACTGTTGATTAGAAAGTTCTCAACTAGTATAATATTAAGACACACACACATAGGGCCCTTCCACTAAGGGATCCCTTTTTTTTTATCTTTTCTAGGGATAGGGCATTAAACAAACTTTTTGATCACATTTTGGCATCTCAACCGTTCAGTTTTTAGGCATAATATGTAGATCATTTCTGCAAATTTTCTGCCAAATCTGTGATAGTTAAGGTATCAAACTAGATGAAATCAATGGACGAACCAAATCTAACAAACCTGAACCGTTCATACTTATAATTTTAAATCGCCGTTTTGAACGCCTTAACGATAATCAATTTAGCTGAAAGTTTTTAAAAGTGATCTATACATTAGGATCTAAAAACTGAATGATTGAGATGTCAAATTATAACCGAAAAGTTGGTCTAATGCCATATTCCTATAAAAGGCCAAAAAAGGGATCCCTCACTAGAAAGACCCTCTGTGTGTGTGTGGGGGGATGATTTCGAGAAGACCTCTTTAAACTTGAAATGTGAGGTTGTTTTTATGTGTAACATATAGTTTAATCATCTAAATCATTCATTCTCTAGTTACATACACATGAGTTCTACAAAAAATTTAACCATTTGATTATAACAATGTTCGTTTTCTTTTTATCCAATAGACTACATTTGTTTACACAATTTTGAATGACCAAATGATTATGGATATGGTTGATTTTCTGAAGACACATTCTTGCATAGGAATCTAAAGAATCAACGGTTGAAATCGCTGAATTAAGTGGTGTACTAGTGAAAAGTAGTAAAAATCTTTAAATTTTAAAAGTAACGGAGCTATATATTCCTTTTGCATTTTTTTTTGTTTTTGAAATGGGGCTGGTGCGGCTGCCCTCAAGCCTTGATTAATGAAATTGCAGAATACAAGGGGGGACGTAGAGCCTGAACCCCAGATTACAATTATAAGCATAAAGAGAACATCCTGAAATAATACCAGCTATATATTCCTTTTGCATTTTACTTGTTAAAGGAAATAAAAAAGCAACAACAAGAACAACAACAATTTTCAGTGACCCTAAAAAATATATAATCCCTTTTTTTATACTATTTGATCACTTGTTTTTCTTCCTGACTTTCAATTAAAGACAAGAATGTGAATTTTGGTTAACTATTCCTATTAAAGCTCACTAGAAATAATTTGTTTGTAGGTGCCCGCGCTGGTATGTTTACACAGTAGGTTCAATCTGGAATCATGTCTATCCCACAAGAACAACATGTACCACCTATTGGGATCCAATTAGCCACCACCATCGACATTTTGGCAGATTTACCTAAACCTAAGAGACCTTCGCTTCATCTACTAGAACACAACAATAGTATGTATCATCTCTAGTTTAGTTTCCTTTCATATCATTCATACTGACATAATTGGTAAAGCAAATGTAGCAATACAATATTAAATGGTAGATCCATGTAGTTGTATCTGACGGTGAATTGCATGGACTATTTGAAATTCATAAAACTAGCTAACTTAATGTACTGCAACATATCTTGACCACTCTATATCCAACATATCAATTATATTTTCTATATAAGGACCTTAGCCTACATAATGAAACTACACAGGAGAGCTATACCTGAAGATATGTGTGCCTCTATATAAGTATGCGCTAAAAGGTGATTGGGAAGCTGCTGAACAAATCTTGGAAAAGGATCGGAGACTTTTGAGTGCTAGCATATCAAGAGAATGGGACACTGTCCTACATATTGCAGCTGGAGCAAGACATGTTCACTTTGTGGAGAAATTGGTCGAAATCATGGACAAAGAGGACTTGGCACTCCAAGACAAAAATGATAATACTGCGCTATGCATTGCTGCCGCGGCAGGATCTATAGAGATTGTCCAAATTTTGATAAAACATAATGATTCTTTGCTGACAGTTCGAGGAGGACAAAAAATGGCACCACCCTATATGGCTGCCATGTTAGGACAATCAGAAATGGCATGGTATCTGTACCCTAAAAGTAAAAGGACGCTGGAGAAAACTGACCTCGAAAACTTGTTCTTTTCGTGCGTCAACAATGGTTTGTATGGTAGGTATACCAAAGATATCATATTTTTGTTTTTCTTATTTTATATTTAACCAGGTCAAGAGAAAATAATAATGAACAGATTGTAAAAAAAAAATTATACATGCATTTGGACATTATGGAATGTTCCAGATTAAAAAACAATGAATGAACATATGTGTACTGGTTTACGTTTTTATTCTTAACTTCTTGTGTAAAATATGCAGATTTAGCCCTACAGTTGCTAGATACTGATACAACATTAGCCAAGGCACGTACTGATATGCCGAAAAATAAAACAGCCTTGCATATCTTGGCTCGAAGGCCTTCAGTATTTGGAACCCAATGTCCAGGAATGTGGGGTAGACTCATTAAATCATGTGAGTGAATTCTTTAAAAATTAATTGTTTATCCTTATCATTATTAACCCTTTCCTTATGTTCTTCAAAATTTTCAACTCAGCCCTCCCAAGTTTTAAGTTTGGATTCAAAGGAAATTCAAATCAAGCTGATGAAGCACTTCAGCTAGTCCAACACCTTTGGGAAGAAATTTTGAAAGATGAGCATGATGACGTGATGAGTTTGATCAAATATCCCTCAAATTTAATATTTGATGCAGCAGAATTGGGCAATTATGAGTTTCTGCAAGTGCTTTTGAGCTCTTATCCTGAGTTAGTATGGGAAACTGATGAAAAAAATCGAACTATAATCCATGTCGCAGTTCTGCATCGTCATGCGAGTATCTTCAATCTAGTGCATGAGATAGGCTCAATCAAGGATGTCATAGTGACTTATGAGGATGATCAGGGTAATAATATAGTGCATATGGCTGCAAAAATAGCACCTCAAAATCAATTGAATCTAGTGTCGGGTGTAGCTCTTCAAATGCAGCGAGAGTTAGTATGGTTTGAGGTACTTCTTCTTCTCGTAGCCTTAATTTACCTTTTATTTTGATGTACGTTCTAACCAAATAATTTATCTGGTTACTCAGAGGACGAATTGTATCTGCCATATATGCATACATAGAACCAAAAACCAATGAATTCATTTAAAATTTTATATCCATCTTGATTGCTTTACTTGGATAAATGCTTTTGTGACTTCTTTAATTATATATAATTGAAATGGCAGGAAGTAAAGAAGATTGTGCAACCTCAATATATAGAGATGGAAAATAAGAAAGGAAAAACACCACAAGAATTATTCACTAAAGAGCATAGGACGTTAATGCGTCAAGGAGAAAAATGGATGAAGGACACTGCAACTTCATGCTTGCTTGTTGCGACTATTATTGCAACTGTTGTGTTTTCAGCTGCATTTAGTATACCAGGTGGCACAGATGATCATACTGGAAAGCCAAACTTTTTGAAAGATAAAGCATTTTTATACTTCACCATAGCCGACGGAGTGGCACTTTTTTCCTCTTCAACAGCAATGTTGATGTTCTTATTCATCCTCACCTCACGGTATGCAGAAAACGATTTCCTCATGTCCTTGCCCTTGAAGTTGATGGTTGGACTTACTTGCCTCTTCATCTCAATAGCATCTATGATGATGGCTTTCAGCACTGCCTTCTACTTATCTAGTCAATATGGATCAAGATGGGTTCCAGATCTTACATTTTTCTTTGCAATTGTCCCTGTTGCTTTATATGCATTTCTGCAATTTCCTCTTATGTCTGATATATCATCTTCAACATTTTGTTCGAGTCTTCTATTTCAGCCATGGAGACGTATGATATACTAAAAAGTTGCGTTGATATGCTGTACATATTCTAGCTAGTTAAACCTTTGGTCCCTAGCTACAATACTGAAGTTATATATTAATCTAGCTAGAATAAAGTTGTAATTACATATTGATCATCTATGTTGTACATGTAAGGGACAAAAGGATGAACATGGTATCAGTTTAACTCTTCATGATTTTTGCAGAATTTCTCTCATATTGATGTTGTAATAGCAGTACATCTTGTGATGTTTATAATACTTCAAAAATCAGCAACTTTATTCCCATCCCAACCCATAAAGAAACAAGCTAATTAAGTTAGCTTAAACTCAGCATTGAGTGAGCTTTAACTCAACACTAAGCTCGACATTTAAAAAAAATGCCATTTTGAACATTGATACACTAAATCATTAAATTACTCGTGAGCATATCAATAATTTTCTAAAATAAGTTAAGTTGGTCCAATATAAATAATTTATTTAAAAACTCCAAAGTGTTTAAGGAAATCTCTCTTTTATGTGTTTGGCCCAAACTCTAGGTTACTTGACCTAGTGGTAATAGGGTTTAATTAGAAAAATCTAGAGATTATCTTTCCTTGTATGATTCAGACTCTATGCATTGTAATCCTCTATATAAAGAGGCCCCTATTATCAATGAGAATACACAACAATTTCCTCTCAATTTCAGTTTCTCTACAACACGTTATCAGCACGAAGTCCTAACCCTGAAACCTAAATTCATAGCCTTCAAATCCCAGAAACCACCGCTGCCCACCTTGACGATCTCAACTCTAGGAGCCCAGAACCGGCGGCCCCACCCCCAGAACCGGCCGGAAAACAACCAAACCGGCCCCCGGAAGTGACAAAAACTCCTCTGCCCGGTTCAAGGCTTTTTCCTCCGCCTATGACATCCGTACTACACCAACTGCAGCGCACCGATCCCAGACATCCGGAACCGGAAAAATTATTCCCGGAACCGGCCTGAAGTCACCTGAACCGGCCACTAGAAGCTACTGCCTCCCCAAACCGCCACCTGCATCTCAGCCTCTGCTCCAACTCGCTGATAGAGGTCCAGTCCAGCCCAGAAGAAACCCTAGGCCCAGAAGCACAACAAGATCTCGGCCCAAAGTCTGAAGCCCAGAAGCCCAACAGCCTGAAGCCAACTGACGTCAGCCTTGCGTCATCTACCACGTCAGCACCCACGCAGGCGTCCAGTCAGCAGCCCACGTCAGCGTCAGACTGCCACGTCAGCGCCGCACTGCCACGTCAGCAGCCCGGTCAACTCCGGTCAACGACCGCCGGCGACTTTTCCGACCCACTTTTTCCTGCGACTTTTTCCGGCCAAATTTTCCGGCGACTTATTTCGAGATATTTTTTACTAAACGTTCCCGTTTTTTAGAGTTTTTAAATTCAATTTCTCTTCTTTTCTCGGGGACTTTCAACTTCCCTTCTTCTACCCTCCTTTCTTCTTCATAGGGGAGACCAAAAGCCGAACTGTGGGGGTTCGTGCTCACTCCAAGCTTCGAGCTTGTAGAGTCCTCCAAACTTAAGAGTTTGTTGAGAAGAAAACGATCGACCACACAAATCATTGTTTCGATCTAATCCAACCCCTCTTGGAATTGAATTTCTTGGAAGCGACTACGCTCGGAAATTCCTAATTTCTTGGAAGCGACTACGCTCGGAAATTCCTATTTTATTGGAAGCGACTACGCTCAGAAATTTTATATGTTTTCGTGGTAGCCTTTCACGCTCCGAAACTAACCTTAATTTCTTGTTCTCTTTCAGGATGAGTAACCTGAACAAATTGGACTTTGCTCCATTGGGAACAACTGGCTCTGAATATCACAGGTGGGTTCGTGATGTCCGCTAGCATCTCAAGGCCGATGGAATCCTGGATACGATTCTCGAGCCTAGCCAGGACGTGCTAACTGTTGAGCAAGCTCAAGCTTTGGAAGCAAATAGAGCAGCCTTAGAGGCAAATAAGGCGAAAGCCATCATCCTAATGACTCGTCATATGGATGATTCGCTCCAGTACGAGTGTATGAATAAAGAAGACCCCAGAAGGCTGTGGGTCTCACTCGAAGAAAGATTTGGCAACGTCCGTGACTCCTTGCTTCCTGACCTAGAAGTGAGATGGCATAGCCTCCGCTCCTATGATTTCAAGTCAGTTCTTGACTACAACTCGGAAGCACTTAGCATTAAATCCTTAATGGAATTCTGTGGTAAAGAGATCACAAATGCGATGTTGATTGAGAAGACTCTCTCTACCTTCCCCGTTTCTGCATTGATGGTTGCTAAGAACTATCGAATTGATGTTACTGCAGGACGGATCACAAGGTTTCATGAGCTCATTGGAGCTATGAATGTCACTGAAAAGTATGACAACATCCTTGTGAAGAACTATAATTCGAGATCCGTGGAAATAGAGCATATTTCGGAATCCAATTATAGTCGTGCCCCTAAGAGAAGGCGCCAAGAGCAAAACCCTAACATTAGGGATACTTCTGGACTTTCTGGTCCATATAATCGCTCTACTTGGGAAGGTAATCGCCAAAATAGGCGAACACAGAACCGAAGAGGTCAACGTGGAAAGAGAGAGGGAGGCAACGCTCTGGCCATGTTGGTGGCTCCACCAACACTAAGAGCCATCTTAATGACGCTTTCAAAGCGCCTCAATCAATGGAGTTTGAGCAAAGAGATGTATGTTCTCAATGTGGAGTGTCTGATCATTGGGCACACATTTGTAGAGCTCGTGAAGAACTTGTCACCGCCTACAAAGCATATTTGTGAAGCAAGAGAAGCTCACTATGTAGAACAAGAAGATCAAGAAGATGATCTAGAGTGAAGGGTTGAAGACTACGAATCTAGCTGGGATCAATAGATCGCCAATTCTGTTTAAGTCTTTATTTTCCAAGAGATGTAGGCAATTGCCATATTATTTTTGTAGTAGATGCCTATGGTTTAGTCTTTCTTCAAAGTAGGCGTACTCAATGTAAATGTGATGTCTAGGAAGGTTTTGAGATAAGTGGTAATTAAGCGAGCTTTGCTCCACCGACATCTCCCTACTCACCTGGTCACATTTGCGTTGGAATTACCGAAAGAAGTTAGACGACTACCATTGTTTTGCATTAGCTAAGCATTTGGATTAGATTCTCCTAATGGTTAAGAGACAATGATGTACTTCATTGGCTTATGAATAAAATTTTGAGTTTTTTTTCATTATGACTCCATTTTGATTCATGAGCATGTCACTTTGTGACTACGATGGCTGGGTCATCGGTATTAATTCAAGGACATGGAATAGCCCAAGTTCTCTTTGCCAAATGGCACCTTGATTAATGTCACAAAAACTCTCTACGCTCCTAGGGCAACTCGCACCTATGGATAGCCAACGGATTCCATGCAAAAACGCATGTAGAGAACAGAAATAAGTTCCTTTGCAATGCCTCTAATGATTGCGAACGAAGGCGCATCTTAGAGAAGTTTATGTGTCTCTCTAGTGGACTCTATGTCACTATTCGAGCTATTAAATCCAATAAAGTTATGAGAGAAGATCTCTTGGATTTAGACACATATTGGCTTTGTCTCGACAGGATAAGTCACCCTGGTCATGATATGATGATCCGTCTACTAAAGGCTTCACATGGACACCCTCGAGCGAAATGAAGCAAGAATCAAAAATTGGTTCCTGGACTTAGCAAGACCGCAACAATTGCAGCATCTGGCGCTGCAGCTGTCTTGGGGCGCCATATGGCCGCCCAAGTCCCTTGTGACAACGCTATATATGGCGCTACCCATGGCCATGACGCCATGGATGTCAATCCCCATGGTTATAACGCCATGGATGGCACTTCCCATGGTCATGACACCATGATGGGTGATGTAGTCACAAACTTTGCTTCAATATGCGTTTCAAACGCTCAGGCCCAACCAAAACTCTCATTGGTTGCTTCTAAGGCCTCTCGCTTATTTTACAAAGCCACTTCCTTAGGAAAATTAGGACTGAGGCCGTCCTATGCAAAGGATATGAAAATACTCATTATGTTCTTACATAGAATCCGTAGGGATTCTGTGGACTGATTCCACCAACTTGCAGACGTTTAAATATCTCATGATGTTGGTTGATATGCCAAGATGCTGGTCCCGTGTTGTGCCATTGTCCACCTGTAATGCTGCTTATGCTACACTCCTAGCACATATCATACAACAACGGGCTCACTCCCCGGATCATCCTATTCCGTCAATTGGACTTGACGATGCTAGAGAGTTTACATCGAAGACTTTCGATGGTTATTGCATTGGGACTAATGTTGGACATTATATTCCCATGAACACACCCACATGGTCTCGCGGAAACGACTACGATGGTAGTCCGGACATTGGTAATGCGCACCAATTTGCTTATATCCGCCTGGGGTGATGCAATATCGCATGCAGCCATGCTAATTCGTCTACGACCTACCGCCACTCAATGTCTCTCTGCGTTACAGCTAGTGACTGGGTACAAGTATTTTGTACTTACGCACATTTGAGTGAGCCATTTATGTGCCAATTGCGCTGCCACAGCTCACTATGATAGGTCCTCATAGACGAATGGGCAACTACGTTGGATTTGAGACTCCAACTATCGTCCGCCACTTAATGCCCTTGCTAGGCGATCTCCTTACCACTAGATTTGCTGATGTCACTTTGATGAGACAGTCTTCCCGTCGTTAGGGAGAGATACGAACACGAATGTTCAATAGGAACGACAGGAATTGTCGTAGTCTGTCCCCACTATGTCTCATCTCGATCCCTGTTAAAGTGACGAGATCACACAAATATGCTGCAAACATGCCTGCAAGGATGGACGTCCCTACGAGAGGACGTAGCGCCATCCTACACAGAGGTAGGCATGGCGCCAACGCCATAGAGAGTGGCACTCTGGCGTTACAGGCCATGGCCCCAGCTAGGATGCATGGGAGGCCCGTAGGTTTCGAAGGATACTTTGGCACACTCCAATCTTTTGATCATCGACACTCAAAATCCGTCTCATGAGAATCTTTCGGGTTATGGTTATCGTTGGGGCACGCCTCAACGTCAGAACCTATTCCTGAGAATATAGAGCTCTATGAAACTTACACTAGTGTACATGAGACGTGGGATAAAAACTTCATCATAATTGATGATGTAGTCACGCATTTCGTTGCGCATGAGTTTGTTGAGTCCGATGATATCGAACCACGCTCCATTGATGAATGAATGCCAACGTAGAGAGATTTGGCCTAAATGGAAAGATGTGATCCAGGTTAAGTTGGATTCTCTAACGAAGAGGAAGGTTTTTGAGCCAGTGATGCCAACACCTCCTAAGATAAAACCTATTGACTAATGGGTCTTCGTTAGAAAGCGTGATGAGAAAAAGAGATGGTAATCTCGCCTTATGGCGCAAGGCTTCTCACAAAACGCCCTGGAATAGACTACGATGAGACATATTCTCTCGTAATGGATGTCATTACACTCCACTACCCTGTCAGTTTGGTAGTTTCCGAATAACTGATCATGCAGCTTACAAATGTGGTCACTACGTATCTCTATGGGGATCTAGATACAGAATGTACATGAAGGTTCATGGTGAACTTCATTTACCCAAGTCAAGTGGCTCTAGACCACGGAGCGCGTTTTACAAAGAGGTTGAAACGCTCACTAAGATGACTACTTGATTGGGAAGGGATATGCCCACGCGTTTCCATAAACAAGTTTCGGATTCTATCGCGGTTCATGTTGGACATGATCTTCATTAGAAGCCCTTAAAGAGTTAAGGGAAACCGCTGAACACTAGAAATCCGAGTTTGAGATGAAGGATTTTGGGAGAACACGATTATGTCTCGGTTTGGAACTTGAGCATCGTGTTGATAGATGGTTAGGCATTTTGACAAGATCAAACTTTCAAGCACCCCCATGATCGTCCGTAGTCTTGATCCTGAAAAGGATCCTCTTCGTCGAAAGGATGATGACGAAGATGTGCTAGAGGCAGAAGTGCCTTACTTAGTACAATTGGCGCATTATTGTACTTATCTCAATGCACAAGACCGGACATCTCATATGTTGTGAACTTGTTAGCTAAGGTATAGTTGTGCGCCAACGCGATGCCATTGGATTGGTGTAAAAGGTATCTTTCAGTACTTGAGATGTACGATTGATATGGGCTTGTTCTATCCCTACAGAGAGATGATGGATTCGGACCCATCACACACCAGGAACACCGCTAACACTGGCCTGCGTCTACTATCCCCATCCCAAAACGACATGTGTTTTGGAAGGTTTAGCTGATGTTGGGTATCTCTCTGACCCACACAAAGGTCATTCCCAAAATGGTTAAGTGTTCACCATGGGTAAAGACCGTGATATCTTGGAGGTCTACAGAAATAGACCTTAGTCGCTATATCTTCGAACAATGCAGAGATCATTGCTCTTCACGAAGAGGTTCGTGAATGTATATGGATTGGATCCATAATTACGCATGTTCGAACAATTGTGGTTTGAAGTCTACCATAGATGAGCCTACGAGCATTTAGGATAATGCTGCTTGTTTTGAACAAATGAAGCAAGGCTACATCAAAAGCGACAACGCCAAGCATAATCAGCAACAACAGACTCTCCTCAAGATCAAAGTGAACTAGGTTCAATCTGAGGACAGTGTGGCAGACTTGCTCACTAAGTCATTGCCTAAATTCCACTTTCGAGAGACATGTTGGTAGCATCGTTTGCGGAAGTTACCCGAACTCCCATGACCGTAGTCATCAGGGGGAGATGCAGACATCAGGGGGAGATGTCTACATGTAGGGTCTCGAAACGTGAAGGGTGTGTTGTGCTCTTTTTCCCCTTCGACCGAGGTTATTTTTGTCCCACTGGGTTTTTGTTACTCGGCAAGGTTTTTAACGAGGCAACGAGAGAAGCACCGCGTTTGGGCAACACAAGGGGGAGTGTTTAAGGAAATCTCTCTTTTATGTGTTTGGGCCAAACTCTAGGTTCACTACAAGAAAAGTTGTTTTTTACCGCGCGCAATTTACGGCGCACATTGATCCACGCCGTAAAAGATATGTTTTTACGGCGCACATTTGACGCGTGCCGTGAAAGTAATGTATGTTTAGGTTTTTACGGCGTACATTTGATGCGTGCCGTAAAAGTGATGTATATTTAGTTTTTTACGGCGCACATTTGATGCATGCCGTAAATATTACAACACATTTACGGCACACTTTTATTGCACGCCGTAAAAGTGAGGTGTATTTAGTTTTTTACGGCGCACATTTAATGCATGCCGTAAATATTACAACACATTTACTGCACACTTTTATTGCACGCCGTAAAAGTGATGTGTATTTAGGATTTTACTGCACACATTTGATGTACGCCTTAAATGACATGTTTTCAATATTTATTTAATTTTTACACTGCCCGCTCTTTTTTTTTGGCAAAATCTTAAATTTCCCACCCTTTTTTTAATTCTTCTCACTTCATTCTTTATACTTTTTCTTAGTCTTCGACTCTGGGACCAAATCCCTCTAATCTCTTCCCCACTTGCAAACCAGAAACAAAGTAACTAGAATTCTTTGGTCATTCTAAGTACTACAAATTCCCTCCCCAAGAATGGGTAATTTCTAGGGCCTGTGTATCTTGGGCTCTTTCCTACTAGCACTGTGGCTAAGTCCGTAAGAAAACCCTAAATCCCAGCTTTCACTTTCGTTCGTTCTCTCATACGTTCCGCCTTCGATCTCTCACAGGAACGCCCCGCCGAACCAAAGATGGTGAGCTTTCCTTTCGTCTTCTCCGAAAGCCAAGATTTACCTTCTCTCTCTGTAACACTCCTTGGTTCTTCTCTGATCTTTGTTTTTGTTTACATAGCCTTTCAAGAGGTACGGCGAGGACTACAGCAAGCTCGTCGTCATCGTTGACGTCATTGACCAGAACAGAGTACTTCCTCTTTCCCTTGCCCTTTGTAATTTTTTGTTTTTCTTTTTTAGAATTTTGCAATTTTGTGCTTTCCTTTGGTAAATGCTTAATCAGGGATTCCATGAGAAATTATATGCATTTGAATGAATGTTCACTATGTATTGGAAGTGGCTAATTGTTATTTGTTCTGTATGTGTAAACATGTATGTATTTATCAAGTTTTTAGTGAGTTTCGTTTTCAGAGGGAAATTGTATTTATCAAGTTCTTAATCAAAACCCAGATTTTGATTGTCTTTGTTGTGTAATTTTTTGATTTTCTTTTCTGGGTTTATCTGCTAATTCCCCAATTTGTTTTCAATTCTTGCAGGCCTGTGTTGCAGCTGCTTTACCGCTTGTAAGCAATCCCACTCTATTAGTCTTGAGACAAGTTTGTTTATTTTCTTATTTTGTCCTATAAAGCTTCCATCTTTAATTGATTTAATGGAAACACAGTTGGTTAATGAACTCTGAATTTTGTTTATTGTGGGAATTTGATTATAGATATGCATCAGTGATGGCCATAGAGAGCACATCAAAACTAGATGATGAGCAGTGGCTTGCTTATTAGATTATTTACTCTTTCCTCACTCTCTCGGAGACGGTTATCCAACCCACTTTAGAATGGTATAGAGGAGGCAAAGACCATCATGATTTATCCAGCAAGTCCCCAAGTGGCAAAGGCAAGAACAGAGCTCAAGTAATTAGAAATTGACCTCATAAAGCTTGGAATTTTGAAGTATTAGAGTTGAAATTGCTGAGACAGTTTCTTTATAATGCAGATGTTTACTCAGAAGGGACTAATTATTGGACGCTTTCCGCGCAGACGTCCCATTTTGGAAAAGCTTAGTAATTGTAAGTCACTGCATTCTTAGCATGATATCTTATGTGATTTTGGCTCCATCATCTAATATCGTATTGCAATAGATTTAGTTTTACTATTTTTTGTGTAACATTTACTTTTGACTTTATATCAATCTCTTGGCTTTGTAGTATCCACTTTTGCATGTTAGCCAGGATTATGATCTAAAAAACTATTGGAAGAGATACTAGTATGATGTAATGTGAGGATTGTGGAACCACGTTGCATGGCTAAAATGCTCTATGAGTAATTTCTTATATATGTAAAGATGTTCTATGGGTAAGGCACATGGTTGAGAATGTTTGTATGGACTATTGAGCTCCTTCCTCCTCCTTTGCGGTTTCACTAGCTCTCATATTCTCTTTTTTGTTTTAGATCACATTATGACACCCCTCTTTTTCTCTTTTTTTACTCAGCTGCTCGTCATAGCTTTTATGCATTTCAAGGAAGCCAGTTGGGATATCATGGTGTGAGTTGATGCTGAAGAGAAGTTTGTCAGACCTTATAATGATGTTAGATTGCATAACCAGCATAAATCGTCTAGGCATACAGTTGTACAATGTGGACTAGTTGAAACTGGAACCCTGATGAAGCCTTACCATGTGTCTCTATTGAGACTTTTCTGTTTTCACCCTTCTTGTTAGCCTTATAAATCTAACTGACTTATTCGTTGTTAGTTTTTGAATTGCAAAAGTAAATGCGGTCTCAAAGTTAGGGGGCTGTGCTTTTATGCCATTACTGCCTTTAATGCCATTTATCTTTTTGCACTGATGGTAGTAGCCCATCCTTTTGTTCCGTTGTTGGATGGATAAAGAAGACGAGCTCATATATTCACTGCCAAAATTTGGGCCACGTTTGCTGTTACTCCATTTTTTTTGATTTTGTTTATTCAATTGTGATTTCACTTCTGAGAATTGATATTGGCAATTTCTTTATTTACCATATTCATGGCACACTTGGATTATATGAATTGATAAGTATTTCAGGTTTAAAGTGTAGATATGCATTTTAGTTGGACTTTCTGGACATCTCTTGCTTCCTTCCTATTTCAGTCAAACTTATGATCGTTTATTGCAGTTCATCTGATGATCGAATCTTGCCACCCTGCGTTGATCTCCATATTAGATACAATTCCTTCCAAGAATTTTGTTCTCCATGTAGTTCAAATGGTCCTATCTTCCTACTTGCAGAAGTCACAGGACATTGAAAATAAAACATTATTTTCATCAGGTTTGTTCTTATAAGTCATTTTAATTTTTTTAGTGATGAGGTTTGCTTTGGGATTATTGTTTTAGTTTGTTCTTTCCAAGGGAGGTTATATCATGTTGTAATTTCCATAAGCAGACTTCTAATTTGGTTCATGGTTTCCATGTTGTCTCGTCATGATAGTAAAGCCTTGATAAATATCCATCATGCTTTGTCATGTGTACCTTTATAATGTTGAGGATGCAGTTCTCAAAGTTACTATTGAATGCAACATCATTAGTTTGGCTTGTTTATACATGAGTTCCATAGTCTAAAGCTGCAATAGGAATTGTCATTTAAGCATTTATTTGTTCTGATTTCAGTACCAATACAATGCAATAGGGTCTAATCTAGTGTTGTTGCCTTTGTATATCAGGTGATTGAGCAGTAAAGAGCACCAGACGATTTGGTATATATTTTCAGATTATGTGGATTTAAGTTGTAGATGTGTAGTTTGATTTATTGATGTAATGTGATCTGCTACTTATACATTTTCAAATATTGTCATGCATTTTGTAAAAGAGATTAATTATAATGATAATTTGATTGAACTGTTTCTCATACATTTGATTTGTCATGGATGCATGAGTGGTGATACTAATGTGAAATTGGTACACCTAATTTTTTTTTTATTTCTTTTAAAACCTTATTTACGGCATGCAAAGTATGCCTTAAATGGGAACTCAATCGCTCTTTTACGGCACACAGTATACGCCTTAAATAGAAGGTCTTTTACGGTGTGCAACATGTGTCGTAAATAACATGTGTGAAATTTCCGATATCACTTTGACGGCGTTCTTGGATGCACTTTAACGGCGCATTTTAGTGTGCCGTAAATGAGGTACGTCTTTTACGGCTCGGGCATTTACAGCCTGCTTTTGTGCGCCATAAATATCCTTTTACGGCACACATTGTGGGCCGTAAAAGACTATTTTTGGTGTAGTGGTTACTTGACCTAGTGGTAATAGGGTTTAATTAGAAGAATCTAGAGATTATTTTTCCTTGTATGATTCAGACTCTATGCATTGTAATCCTCTATATAAAGAGGCCCCTATTATCAATGAGAATACACAACAATTTCCTCTCAATTTCAGTTTCTCTACAACACAAAGAACGAATACATTGTTCATTGGTAAAAAAATTTCACTTTTTATATTAATATATATTGAAAAGTTAAAGCCAATGCTTCCATTCATTTGGATCATTGTTTTTTTTTTTTTTTTTTTTTTTTTTTTTTAAGGGGTTTGGAACCCAGCCTAACTGGGAGGCTTAGCCCCACGCCCGAATATTATTAATAATAAGAGAACCAGTGTACAACGAGGGGGACATATAACATTCACCTCGAGTAGTAGTACAAGAATCCTCATAGAGTGCGTCCTGAATAATAACAGGAGCCTCCTCTAACCAATACTCATCTAAATACGATAGACTAGCGAGGTGTGCCAATCTATGTGCAGAATCATTCGCTTCACGATATATAGACTGTACTCTAGTTGAAAGAATAGAGCTCAGATAAGCCTTGCAATCCTCCACAATACAGCCAACTTCTGACAAGTCCTCCATAGCTCCATTAACCGCAGTAACAACCATAGCACAATCAGTTTCAATATCAATATTGATCATGCCTTGATGAATAGCCAGGAGAAGACCAGCTCTCATCGCTTCAATTTCCATGTGTAAAGCAGATTGAGCAAAAGATAAAGGGCTGCAATAGCAGCTAAAAACGTACCATTTTCATCTCGAATAACTGCCCCAATTCCTCCCCGTCCACTATCTGCATGAAATGCCCAGTCAACATTCAATTTCAGTCTACCACTAGGTGGGTGCTGCCATCGAGTCATGGGATGCTTCTGCTTCAAAATTGTAACCTTGTGAACCTGTTGATAGTCAGAAAGAAGTTTAGATGCCCCACAGGCAGTATTCAAAGGGTTGAAGGTGCCACCCTTCCAAAGAACTCTGTTTCTTTCGAACCAAATTGCCCATAGTAACATAAGAAAAACGTCACACTGTTGCTGGGGTAGTGTCGCAGCGACATCACGTACCCATGCAGCTAAATTGGAAGCAGGTAACATCCTCGGCTTCAAGGTAAGTGGTCCAAAAAACCAGAACTCCTCCACCCTTTTGCAATTTCTGAAAACATGAAGGTCATCTTCAACCGCTTGGTGACAAAACACGCAGCTCAAATCATCAATATTACACTTCTTTGCTAGGGCCACTTTAGTGGGTAATATGCCTCTTAATAACCTCCAAGTCAAGCTACGTACCTTTGGTGGTACGCATGCATTCCATGCAATCATCCATTGGTCAATACCTTTCCATCTTGTCCCCCCTGACGTAGAAGCATGCACAGATAGGTTTTCAGTGGATCTAAAAATATGGTAGCCACTCCGAACTGAGTAAATGCCTTTTTTTATCGAAGTGCCAGACCCATTTGTCCCCAACCACTCTAGTACTAAGAGGAATGCTAGCAATAAGACCAGCCTCATGTTGGGTGAATAAATGGATCATTGTTTTTATTTGTTGCAGTCTTGCATACCCCCTACTTAGATGATTATTTTTCTTTGTATTTGTCTTCGTTGTTTGATATATGTGACCTATATTAAAGATCAAGCAAAAAAAGAGTGTGATGTAGTAGCCTTTAGCGTGGGAAAATTATTCATATAATATTATAAATGAGAATATATACAATAATACAATTATGTTTTTACCTACTCAATAAATTCACTGCTCAGTTGTGCTCAACTGTGCCATTGGATATAAATCCAAGAGTGGAGATAAAGAGAAAAATAAAGAAATTTTAACTACCTTATTATTATCCACCTCATGATTTATATCCAATGACAGTGAGCATAACAATTACTTCGTCAATCGAACTTAAGTCATTCCGCTTACAAAATACTAATGGCACTCGACCAAAGGATACAAGAAATAGGAGGAGTTTATATTTTAAAGGATAAGGTTGTGGTACATGCAAGCTGTTTATCATGTAAAAACTTGACAACAGATGTTACCACATTAACAACTTAAATCTATTTTGGGCTAAATACTGATTACTACCCTGTAGTTTGAGTCCAAAATCAATTCAGTCCTTGAACTTCTAATTTCATCAAAAACACCCATGCACTTTAAATTTTGATCTAATAGGTCCAATCTGTTTGTTTTCCATTAATTGAGTCCGTTAACTTGCTGACGTGGCTCATATGGGGCATATGTTTTATGATGTGGTGTTGAGGTGGTATGCATATATAGTCAGTTTAGGAGTGGGTTCCACTATTAGAAATCTATCAAATAAAAAGTTTTTAAACAAAAAACTCAACTATAACTGGAACCTGCATTAGAAAATTAACGAATTGGACCTATTAGATTAAAATTGAAAGTACAGGGGTGTTTTTGATGAAATTGGAAGTTCAGAGACTGAATTGATTTTGGACCTAAACCACAGGGTAGTAACTAATATTTAGCCCATCTATTTTCTAACTAAATGTGATTATATTCTTCTTTCACTCTAGATATTGCCTGATATTTAATGACACGCAAGCTTGGCCATTACTGAAGACTTGCCTGAGCATTTCAATTTGAACAAATTACCATATACACCATATGAATTCTTAAGTGGATGGTAGCTCAAGACTTGCGGAAAATGGATTTATCACGGTAAGTATTGTTTCTTTTTCCTCTTAGTATTCTGGGTTTTTTTTTTAACTCAAACCCAAATCTCAGTTTTTGCCACTAACCTGAATTGTTGGTGAACTGAAAGTTGGTAAACCAATATAAGAGTTTTCTTTAGTGCATGCATATATATGGCACACGTATGTAAATACAGTTTTATGTGTAGAGGACTTACCCCTTTAGTGACTGGGTTACCAGGCTTCAAGAAACCTACTTGACTTATTCATTCAGTCTTCTTAGATAGGTCAATACAGGGTAGGTTCATTTATAGTGCTACTACATTATTAATAAAGTTATCGTTTCTACTAAAAAAAAAGTTGACATATATGACCGAAATTAAAGCTTAGAGCAAAAACTTAAGAACAATTCTTAAATTCACCCCTAGAATGAATGAGCATATTCACCCTCTCTTGCGATTAACAATAATAACTTTATAATTTTTTAATCCAACCATTCATGTTGTATAATGTAATACAAAGTTTAGCTCTGAAAAAAAATCAATCAAATTGAAGACCTTTTAGTTATTCTTTTCTATGAAATAGATGGACGGTTCATCATAGTAGTAGTAAGTGTTGTTAGACCATCCATTTGTTTGATTTAACTAGATAATTAAACGATTTCCGATTCGATTGATTTTTTACAGAGATGATCTTTAAAGTATAATTTAGGATATAGACCGTTGGATTATAAATTTATTAGGTAGAAATATGTTAATCGACAACGGGGGTGAATATGCTCGTTCACCTTAGGGATGAACCTAAAAATTGTCCAAAACTTAAATCCTAGCAGATGCTGAGAGCTCTAGGCACATTCACATATATATATATATATATATATATATATATATATATATATATACACTTTCTATCGATGACATCAGCAAGATCTTTACTCTCTCTCTCTTACTCACTCATGGATCTACATTCTCAATTAGTTCTTTCTTCTTTTGGATTTTAATGGGCGCTGGTGGAATTCGTGGTGCCTTATAAACCCTAAGCAACAACATAACATCATGGAGGGATTCAATCGCAATCTCTATGTATGGATCAATTATGACTATTTTCATTGCTTCTTTGAAACTTGGTTCTCCAACAACAATCCATGCAGTTTATGAGAGAATCACCAACACAAAATTATGTCAACATTGGGAAACATGAAAAAATAGAAGTTGATTAAGTCCTATCAAACATCTACGACAATTAAAGTAGACATAAGCATGCTCAAAACATAAAATTTGCATTCATCAATCATCAAAATTAGTTATACATCATTGAGATTAGGCTAGGTCTAAACGGCTAAATCCTAGCTCCAGATAGTCAACTATTCACTACCCATACATATTACACCTCCCATAATACAAAATAACATAAGACAGAAAAAGAGAATGATGAGGAACTCTATGATTGGATCACACAAGTTGGAGGCAATAATAAGCCATCTGGATTAAAAGACTTCTACACACTAATTCCCTTTGTATGCTTACGTGCATTCATCGTCATTCAAACTCGAAATGCCATCACAATTTCAAATCAGAGAATCACCCCCAAAAAGTTGCTAATCTCTCTCGTTTAATGTAATCATGTGATTTTGCCTTGTCAACAATTAATGTATTCTCAAGAAAACTCTTTTCCTGGTTTGAACCCTTCACCTTGTCCATGTTAAGCATCACTGGATGCTGCCACTTCAATTATGCTCTTTTCATGCCCTCCATCGGTACATCGTCCACCTCCGTCATTCCACGTCCAAATTTCTCCCTTTTTTGGATGTAACTAGACTCCTTCTGTTTTGGTACTCGAATGGACCATCCACATGAGTTCTTGTGAATAGATTGAACTTCTTTCCTATTAATTGGCTATCATGATCAATTCAAAACACATCGATGGCCAAAGTCCACCACTGCCCACACCTCACCTCCTTGATGATTGATTCCTTGTGCAGCTTACATACAAAGTTAACATGATCTAAAGTACCTCAACAAGAGCAAAAATAAGGTAGATCCTCATACTCCAAGACTAACTTCTATAGCTGTAATCTTATTGTCATTGAACATCTACTCATCTCTTCAACGGTTGTGAAACTGATAAACAACTCGGATGTTCAAAAACTTCATGAACAATTCTCATTTATGCCTCCTTCAGGGAGACAAGCTAGTGTACTGGTGGGTATGAGATACCCTCATTTACAACTATTTGAACAAAACTTACAAGTATTTGAACCAAAATTACAACATTGAGAACAAAAGTTACCATATTCATTTACACTATTTACATATAGTTAAACAAAAATTACAACATTGACAACGAATTTGTTCAAAAGCTTGTAAAAATGTCGTAAGAGGTGTAATTACCATTATTAGAACTAAGATTACAACATTGACAACGAATTTGTTCAAAAACTTGTAAAATGTCGTAAGAGGTGTAATTACCATTATTATAACTAAAATTACACAAAGTATGACTCAAATTACAACTTTGACAACAAAATTTGTTCTCACTTTTGTAAATGTGGGTATGAGATACCCACCACTACACTAGAATTTCCCTCCTTCAGGTGGGTAGAAAATAGCCAATTGTCTTCCAATTCTCTCTATGATTTTAGGGGTATGATATGCTAAAGCAATAACATTAACTGAATAAAAATGGTTGTGTTTGTAAAGGCACAGTCACCGGGTTTGTCTTCCCACCAGTCAACACATAAGACACGATCAAACATCTAAAGGCTACCCCTTATTACTTTCCCCCGATCGGCCTCCAGAGGAAGAAAACATCAATCAATATCAATATTCCCACTAAAAGAATTTAAGATCTCCTCATATGGCTTGCAAACACTTCATTTCTTTTTGAATAAGCAAACACTTCATAATATTCTTCAGATATTTGAAATTGAAGCTTTTATATGTTAATAGCCAACCAACTAGTCCAAATGATTGTGTTTCATGTCCTCAACATCCGTTGAATCTTCAATCCGAATATTGTATACCTCATCCTCATCAGTCAACATGAGCTTCCTCACCATTCAACTATAGACATTGGAATGCGCAACTTGTGCAAAAATTTCACCCCAACTTAGTAATCGAAAAACCCGCCACATAAATCATGGAAGCGATTCAACCGTGAAGAGGCATTATGTTAAGTTACGGAAGCTGCCAACCTAGTTCTACACCCCTGCAAGAGAGAAAGGATTATTATTAATTCCTATAACAATGACTGGTGGCTAATATTATTGAGGCACCAGTAGAGAAGGGATGAACTGGTAGCCGTTATGATTGTTGATTTAAGATTGTATATTATGATTATGTGTTATATATGATATGTATTTTATGATTGAGATATGAGGGGCTGTGACCCATTTTATATTTTAGTGGGAACATGACGTGCTAGTTATTATCGGGAGCTAGTAGACTCTAGGAGTTAAGGTTGGACTTGTGTTACTAGGAGTGTTTAGTTCATTCTAGTGATCTTTTCTCTTTTTTTTGCACTAAAATAGCTACAAACAATAAATTACTTGTATAAATAAGAAAGTAGCTCAGAAATTGTATAAAACATGATATATCGTACGTATAGTTATGAAATTATCACTGATCTACAGTGATGGAATCTCTGGCGGTTTTTGGTGACAGAGTGTGGATATATCTATTAATCGCACATGCTCAAAGTGGTTCTTTGGCAGGTTTAGGGTTTTGACCTTATTCTTAGGTTGGATATCATTATGTTGTATTTGGGTCTATTTAGACTTCTTCGCATGCATCCTGATGTCGAGATGCCTTTGAAGCGTCTATTTGAATAAGGGATGAAGTTCTTGAATTCATTTTATTTTATTTTATTTTTTTTGTTAGTTGAATGGTTTTAAAATGATATACCCTACTGCAGGTTGTTTACTACAGTTGTGTTGTTTAGACTTCTTTGCCTGCACGCTATGTAATGTTGTAATGCCTTTCAAGTGTCCATTTGAATATAGGATGAAGTTGCATGCTGTTCTGGAGTACATTTTTTTTATTGTAACATCAGTTCTAGAGTTGTCTTTTCTCTTAGTCTTATTGCTACCTTTGGTTTAAAACAAATATTCATTTCTGAAAATGATTTACAATTTATCACATAATTCCGACTAATAAGTAAATTCATTTGTAAATGAATCACGTGAGACTTACTCATCTTTAAATCCTGCTACATTTTCTCTTACAGCAGATAAGGTATCAAATACGCTCCGTCAGTCACCTAGGTACAATACGATCTTAACTTAGTACACGAATCAAAAACGATTAAAGTTCAAACCCCCCGTTTGCACTAAAATCTCAAAAGTAATGTCAATCGAGGCGAAACTTCATCCGAGACCACCCAAGGTCTCCGAAATACTTATACAATCAATATATAAAAATTACAAGTTGATCGGACGGCCGAATCCTCACAGATCGAAAACCGATCGTACCGAAAACCCTAAAAATCATAAGTTGCTCATACGCTTTCCAAAAATTACAAACTATATATCGAAATGCTCGTATCGACGAGTAGGTCATAATGAGGGGCAAAACTGCCCCTGAGGTAGCCGGAAAAAGCCGCCACAGAAAGTGACAGAGCCGCCGCCGACCTCCGAATTAGGTGGTGAGACCTATGCCAAACTCTTCCTCTCAACATGTACATCAACATTCATAACTAGCACAAAGTCTGATTCAAAGCCATTTGGTTGGAATTTACCTGAAAAGATCAGAAAATCGATGACCCCTAGAATCCCAATCTTCAAAAGTAGATCTCTACAAGTTGAATCGTTGCAAGCCATCTTAGGAGAAAGTTTCAACGTCCTCTGGGCTCTAAAAGCCCCCAAGAGTCGCCGGCTATGGTGGCGAGAATCGTGAGTTCCAAGATGGCCAAGATTGGCAGCGCTGCCACCACTTTCCGACGTTGTAGTGCCGTCCACAGCCTGACCCAGGTGGTGAAACTCCATAGAGTTGGAGATGGGAGTGAGGCCAAGAAAATGGGACAAGCGGCGCACTGATTGGTGGCCGAAGGAGGAAGTTATCGGCCGGCGAAAATGGCTGGGCGAAACTGGGGTCGGGACTGAAGAGAAAGAAAAGTTTCCCTTTTTGGAAACTTTCAATTTTTTGATATTTTTGGATTTTTTCCTATTTAACCAAAATGGAAACCTTTTCTGTTGATAGTAACTTCTTCTTACGAACTTCGATTTTCACGTTCTGCATGTTTACGAACTCGTATCGACGCGTTCTACAATTTTCATGAAGGAAGTTTTCACAGAATTCTAACGTATAAAAAGTCAACCTTTGAGACGAAGCATTTAGAGCGAATAATTTTTCGAAATAATTTCCGCTCCACCCTTGAACCACGAAATCGCTCTAACGAATAATTTATTAATTCCCGGGACCCATTAGGAATTAATAACGAATTTCTGGGGTCTTACAGAATTTCTACTGATATATGCTTAAACTTCAAGCTAATATTGCTTACTTCCTACCAAGTTGGTAGATCACTGAGTTTTTGCTTTGGTCTGGCTAAGGAAGAAAGAGAGATACGAGAAGGAGAGAGAAACAATAAAAGAATCAAAGATAGAAGAGTTTGGGGCTGCCTAATTTGACAGATTGAAATCAAAATGTCATCCACAGTGGCATAGACATATGGGTTTGAGGGAAATTTCATATTGTTTAAGGAAATCTGAAATTGAGAGAGAATTAAGTCATGCTTTCATTGATAATAGAGGCCTCTTTATATAGAGGATTATAAGCGTAGAATCAAAGTTGTACAAGCTAGGAAACGTAATCGTACATTGATTGGATAAGGTTTTTAAATTCTCTCTTACCCAAAACACTCTAATGAAGTCTTCTCTAATATCTCATTAAGTTTTTTTTTTTTTTTTAAAGACTATTTTACCCTCACTCCTTTGTTACTTAGAGAGAGAGAGAAAAAAAAAATGGAAGAGAGAGAAACCATAGGAGACTTCGCCAGAGCTCGGTCAACTTTTGCAGGAATCCGGTCATCGACAACAGGATTCCGGCAAACTTTCACCGGAATCCCGTCACCGGCCCCGGATTCCTGACAACTTTCGCCGGAATCCCTTTACCGGTCGCCGGATTCCTGTCACCAGCCGCCACCCACGGGACTTTTCTGAAAACCTCGTTGGAGGTCCCTAAAGAGGTTGTCAGAGATTTCATAGGCCGCCGGAAAGGTTTATTGCCCCCAATAGATGTCTATTGCCGCCCAATAGCCTTCTATTGTCTCCCAGTAAACGTCTATTGCCCTCATAGTCTATTGCTCCCCAATAAAATTTTCGGTTGTCGGAATGGAAACTAATCTGCCTAAAATTAGACAAATAAAACTTTGATCAAAGAAAAAAAACTGAGAGATTATATCAATTTAAAAACGCGTATTACCCTCCAATAGACGTCTATTGCCCCCCAATAGACATTAAAAACTTTTTTTTTCTTTCCTTCTGGCCCATTACTTAAAAAAAAAAATATTGAGTTATGCACCCAGAAAATACTCTAGGCACCCATAAAACCATTTTACCCAAAAAAAAAAAAAAAAGGTTGAATGATAGCGTCGGAGCCTGACTCGGACCGAACTCCCGTCCTGGCGTGTGGAGCTTCGGAGATCTGATGACAAGCCTAGCGTGGCGACAGAGCTTCAGAGGTGTTCTTCACGTGGCAGTGGTGCTCAAAATTGGAGGTGCATTCGACGTCGATGGCGACGGAGTGAGGAAGATAACTGGCGTGAGGGGTGATGTCGTCGGCGGTCATCGACTCTAACTCCGCCCAATCCCAATCCCTATCCTCGTTCTCGACCACAAACCTCCGTCCACGGGTCGCCGACGGTGGACCTCCTCGAGGAGAGATGCCGGCCTCGTTGGAGAGAGAGAGAGAGAGAGAGAGAGAGAGAGAGAGTAATGTAATTATTTAATTTAGCTTAGGGCAAAACTGTCATTTTTCTTTAAAAAGGGTAAGTGAAAATAAAATTTGTTACTGGGGTAAGTGAGATACTTTTTGTCAATTTTGGTGCTTTGGATCAAGGACCCATCTTTTTATTTAAACACAGTATCTACCTTTTGCAGAGACACAAATAAAAATTTTACTTGAAGAGGCACATGACTAGAAGCTTTCCACTCCATGCAAGCCAATACCACAGTTAAAACTCATCTACACAAATTTGATCCTTCTGTATCAACTGTCTAGAGAAATTGCTAAACCTGCATGATAGTTAAATGTCACTATTCATTTTAGTTTATTTTGTATTTTTATTTAATAAGCACTCCTTTCCTGATTTATAACTGTGATCAACACCAAGAAAGGGCTGAGGGTAGAAAATGTTGCAATTGAAACTCCAGAAATCTTATCTTGCAGACTAAGACACACACATTGCTAAATTGATTAGGTCTTTTTACATATGCATTACATTTCAATTCTGCAAGCAAATAAGGTTCTAAGTTGTGATGTGATGTCTAAATTTTATAGCTTTGATTTCCTTAGTTTTGCATTGTGATTAGCATTCATGTGATACAGTTTGGTGTAAAGTATATGTTCTATTCAATACATTTAAGATAATCTTGCTTGTAGGAAAAATGAGTAAAGATAATCTTCCTTGAAAGTGCAGCAGTGTAAATCTAAACGATCGCGAGAGTGTTCTGCAGATTATGCCATTCAAAGTGCACATATAAAATAGAAGCGCAGTACTGAGTTTAACTTATGCAGATATGAAAGCAATAAGTGATGTATTTGAACTTTCAACATCAAACTTGAAGTTATTTTGACTGAGACAAGAACTTGATCAACACAGTTCATGAAAAAACAAAATAGCAATTAGACAATCTAGAGTGTAGAAACTTATCAAAAAAAAATAAATCTAGGTGTAAAAAGATGGAGATCAATGATTTTAGATTATTAGGTGATAATGCCATTGACACCTGTAATTGCCTCAAGCTTTACCTTAGATGGTAAATGGTGGCAAGTTTTCAGACATTTGCTGTCAATAAGAAATTCACCTCCATAAATAGGGCCAGAAGCATTTTCCTAATGTGGACAGGCATGAAATTATTTTTTTTGGCATGCACCCTAGAACTGGAGGAAATATTCCATGAAGCTCATGAATGGAAATTAATACGAGCTCCCAGCCACTGCATTGTATTGATTCACTTAGAATACAGTTTGCACTGAAATCTTAAGTCCGGAAAATGTATTCTCTGATAGTCCCATATATAAATGAATCATGATCTAAACTTCGTTATTCCATTCTCCTTATTGTCTACACATCTTTTTCTGGTTGTCTTTCTATGTCTTACCATTTCTTTGGTCAATGCAGAGTTCTGTTTAGCTGGCCAACACGTAATGGACCGCAAATCATGATCACTGCATGGGTGTGATATTGAAGGTAAAGTATGGTTCTTCAGCGTGGCATTGAAGTAAAAACATTGACAGTAAGAGACTAAATGACAGAAGTCACATTTGATGAAGGGGTGGTAATCACCATTGTCGAAGGCGGTGGAGTCACTGGCAGCTTCACTATTATCAAAATTCAATCTTGCAGATGAGCCATTTGATGTTCTCATAGAGGTTCAATTCAAAACAGCAAACAAATTTAGAAATTGACACCTGCATCTAATTATCAAAATGCATGCCTAAACTTTAGAGGATTATTAAATACCTAGCTTATTGAATTTTGACTGCTTGCATTATAATGTACACTCATTGCCCTTACACTTTTCATTAAGCTAATATGAGCCTAAAGATACATTAAAAGCCTGCTTGCATTATAAGATATATTCATTGTTAGCTTAGCGAAAGAGAAAGTAGAAGAGAGAGACTGAGATATTTTCACTAACAACTTGTGGAATATTGGTTCTAATTCTGTTACAATGAGTAGAGAGGTATTTATATACATTTCCAGATTGCATGATATTGTGCCACGTGTAGTACAGCTGTAGGGCACTAACTAACCAGCTAATAAAGCATGCAAGTGTACCTACTAATTAACACTAATTAACACCAATTAAGCTTGATAAATGAAGGAAACAAATGAAAAAGACTTTTCTTCTGTTAACACCCCTCCTCAGCTTGAAGGGAGGGTGTGAGCATCAAGCTGGAACAGAGATAAAGATGTTGAGGAGAGCAAAGACCCTTGATGAATAAATCAGCGAGCTGTTCATGAGATGTAACAAACTGCAATCGAATAGTGCCAGCCTTGCTTGACCTGTTCCCTAGTGAAATGAACATCAACCTCAATATGTTTAAGCTTTGAATGATACATAGGATTGGTGCCAAGGGCTAGATATTTAGTGCATTACCCTAAGTCATGCATTTCAATGGATGGATGATAAATTTTTTAATAGTGATGAATATATGATGTTGTTTTGGCTAATTTTGAGTGGTAGTGATGGAGTTTATGGTGGTGGTGATAGAGTTTTTGGTGGTAGAAGATTGTAGTTGTGGTGGTGATAATGGAAGAGATGGAGTAGTAAGGGAGTATGGATATTATGCATGGGTTTGGATTTTAGGAGGTGAAAATGGAGGTTTTGTGGTGGAGATGGAGAGAGGAAAGATATGTAATGGGTGGTATGGGTGATGGCCTTCTTCCTTGTGAGAACAGGTGCTTAAATAGATGGAGAGAGATATAAACTGGTGATTAGAAGCTAAAGAAAACAGCCATAGCCTTGTAAAAAGCATGGAGGAAGAGTGTTTGAGTGGTAATAGATCCCAAAATCAAGGAAAAAAGGTAAGGAGGGAGTGGTATAGATTAGGATAGGTAATGATGGAGAAAAGATGGTAATCACACTCTAAAACATGGAAGATTTTTTGGTGATGATGATGGTGGACTTTTGGGTAATATGGAGAGTTGGGATGGTGTGGAAAAAAGAGAAAATGGTTGGAGTTGATTTTGAACCAAAAGGTTTGGGATTTGGTTGCAATAGAATGATAATGAATAGATGTAACAGAATAGGTACAATGTTACTCCTCCTCCTTGCTCCTCCATGAATATAGCCGAAAAATACATGGCACCACACCACCATGAGTGGTGGTGGGCTGCCATTTGTGGTGGTTCGCCGGAATTTGGAATTTAACATTTTGCTCCACATTTAACTATCATTCTTCCTAGATCTAATTCTTCACTGCAAAGTCCAAAATGGATGTTTCCTTCACTCTTGCAATCTTCCTAGATAAATAAGAAAATAATTTAGTGAAAGCTAAAATAGACTCAAAAATAAGGGGAATACATATATATGTAAATTATGGTCTAACACCCTTGCTGCCACCTGCACAACAAACTCCCACCGACGGCCCACCTTCCTAGTCAAAGAACCTGCTGCCATCGCCACACAACGCAGCAAATTAAACATTCAATCCCACCAGCGCAAACACCCACAGCTAGAAAACCAATGGATATGCTGCCACTGACAGCCGCCCAAAAAGCCTCTACCATCTAGGGCCCAAACATGGCAGCATCCCTATCAAATGCGACAAAACCAGCCACAGTCCCTTGCTACCAGTCATGAGCAACCATCAAATCGTCTCGACGCCTCGCCGCCCACAAATTGGGCACAGACCTCACTGCTACACTATCATGTATCCAAATTACATTACAATAAAGCACTACGATTAGAAAAAGTAGGGAAAAGGTACCCATGAGTACAAGACCCAGAAGATGCCGCCCTTTGTCTCCACCGTCCGCCAATTGACTAGAGAAAGAGAAAGAATCCCCTTTACTAGGCCAAATTGCCGTGTCGCCGCCAGAGAATCCTAGCACAACCCCTATGAGATTCGATGAATTTATCATTTTTTAAACTTTATTTCCGAGTCTTAATCTACTAGCTCTATGGACTTTTTGTTATCATATCCAATGACAGTTGGCACAACAATTATTTCATCAATCGAACTTAAGACATTCTGCTTACAAAATAAGCACAAATGACACTAGACCAAAAGATATCTTAAAATTTAAAGGACAAGGTTGTGGCACAAGCATGGTTTTTTTCTTGTATAATCTTGGCAACACATCCATTTTGATAACTTGAAATTTATTACCTAAATGTCATTATATTCTTTTTTTGCACTTGCGTGCGATTTAATACAGTGACACCCAAGCATGGCCATTGCTGAAGATTTGTTTAAGCATTCCCATTCGAACAAATTGGCATGTACATAATCTGCATTCTTAAGTGGAAGGCAATTCAAGTTTTGCGAATTATGGATTTATCACGGTTAGTATTGTTTTCTTTTCCCACTTAGTATTATGGCTTTTCTCAAACTCAAACCTGTTAGGAAAACTGAAATTGGGAGAGAATTGAGTCGTACTTTCATTGATAATTGGGACCTCTTTATATAGAGGATTACAAGCATAGAGATAGAGTTGTACATGGAAACATATTCGTACATTGATTGGATATCTCCTAAGATTCTTCGAGAATATCTCTAATATAAACCCTATTTCAACTAGAGCAAGTAATCTCAAGTTTGGGCCAGACACATATTCTGGATTTACTTGAAAACTCCCCCTTGTGTCGCCCAAACGTGATGCTCCTCTCATTGCCTCACTAAAAACCTTGCCGAGTAACAAAAACCCTGTGGGACAAAAATAACCTCGGTCGAAGGGGAAAAAGAGCACAACACACCCCTCACGTTTCGATACCATACATGTAGACATCTCCCCCTGATGACAACGGTCATGAGAGTTCGGATAACTTCCGCAAACAATGCTACCTACATGTTTATCGAAAGTGGAATTTAGGCAATGACTTAGTGAGCAAGCTTGCCGTACTATCCTCAGATTGAACCTAGTTCACTTTGATTTTGAGGAGAGTTTGTTGTTGCTGATTATCCTTGGTGATGTCGCTTTTGATGTAGCCTTGCTTCATTTGTTCAAAACAAGCAGCATTATCCTATATGCTCGTAGGCTCATCTGTGGTAGACTTCAAACCACAATTGTTCAAACATGTGTAATTATGGATCCAATCCATATACATTCACGAACCACTTTGTGAAGAGCAATAATCTCTGCATTGTTCGAAGATATAGCGACTAAGGTCTATTTCTGTAGACCTCCAAGATATCATGGTCTTTACCCATGGTGAACACTTAACCAGTTTGGGAATGACCATTGTGTGGGTCAGAAAGATACCCAATATCAGCAAAATCTTCCAAAACACATGTTGTTTTGGGATGGGGATAGTGGACGCAGGCCAGTGTTGGCGGCGTTCCTGGTGTGTGATGGATCCGAATCCATCATCTCTCTATAGGGATAGAACAAGCCCATATCAGTCGTACATCTCTAGTATCGAAAGATATATTTTACACCAATTCAATGGCGTTGCGTTGGCGCAGAGCTATAACTAGCTAACAAGTTCATGGCAAATGAGATGTCCGGTCTTGTGCATTGAGCTAACTACAATAATGCGCCTATTGTACTCAAGTAAGGCACTCTTGCCTCTAGCACATCTTAGTCATCATCCTTTGAACGAAGAAAATCCTTTTCAGGATTAAGACTACGGACGATCATGGGGGTGCTTGAAGGCTTGACCTTGTCAAAATGTCTAAGCATCGTTCAACACGATGCTCAAGTTCCAAACCGAGGCATAATCGTGTTCTCCCAAAATCCTTCATCTCAAACTCGGATTTCAAGTGTTCAGCGGTTTCCCTTAACTCTTTAAGGGCTTCTAACGAAGATCATGTCCAACATGAACCGCGATAGAATCCTAAACTTGTTATGAAAAACGCGCGGGCATATCCCTTCCCAATCAAGTAGTCACTTTAGTGAGCGTTTCAATCTTATTGCAAACGCGCACCGTGGTCTAGAGCCACTTGACTTGGGTAAATGAAGTTCACCATGAACCTTCATGTATATTCCGTATCTAGATCCCCATAGAGATACGTAGTGACCACATTCGTAAGCTGCATTTTCAGTTATTTGGAAACTACCAAACTGACAAGGTAGTGGAGTGCAATGACACCCATTACGAGAGAATATGTCTCATCGTAGTCGATTCCAGGGTGTTTTGTGAGAAGCCTTGCGCCATAAGGCGAGATTGCCATCTCTTTTTCTCATCACGCTTTTTAACGAAGACCCATTAGTCAATAGGTTTTATGTTAGGAGGTGTTGGCATCACTGGTTCAAAAACCTTCCTCTTCGTTAGAGAATCCAACTTAACCTGGATCGCATCTTTCCATTTAGGCCAAATTTCTCTACTTTGGCATTCATTCATCAACGGAGCGTGGTTCGGTATCATCGGACTCAACAAACTCATGCGCAACGAAATGTGCAACTACATCATCAATTATGATGGAGTTTCTATCCCACGTCTCATGTACACTAGTGTAATTTTCAAAGAGCTCTATATTCTCAGGAATAGGTTCTGACGTTGAGGCGTGCCCCAACGATAACCATAACCCGAAAGATTCTCATGAGACGGATTTTGAGTGTCGATGATCCAAGGATTAGGTTGTGCCAAAGCATCCTTCGAACCCACGGGCCTCCCACGCATCCTAGCTGGGGCCATGGCTTGTAACGCTAGAGTGCCACTCTCTTTGGCGTTAGTGCCATGCCTACCTCCATGTAGGGTGGCCCTACGTCCTCTCGTAGGGACGTCCATCCTTGCAGGCATGTTTGCAGCATATTTGTGTGATCTCGTCACTTTAACGGGGATCAGATGAGACATAGTGGGGACAGACCACGACAATTCATGTCGTTCCTGCGGAACATCTATGTTCTTATCTCCCCCTAACGACGGGAAGAATGTCTCATCAAAGTGACAACCCGCAAATCTAGCGGTAATGAGATCATCTTGCAAGGGTATTAAGTGGCACACGATTGTTGGAGTCTAAAATCCAACGTAGTTACCCATTCGTCTGTAAAGACCCATCATAGAGCATTGTGGCGGCGCAATTGGCACATAAATGGCTCACTCAAATGTGCGTAAGTACGATACTTGTACCCAGTCACTAGCTGTAACGCCGAAGAGGTAAACGTGGAAAGAGAGAGGGAGGCAACGCCTCTGGCCATGTTGGTGGCGCCACCAACACTAAGAGCCATCTAAATGATGCTTTCAAAGCGCCTCAATTAATGGAGTCTAAGCAAAGAGATGTATGTTCTCAATGTGGAGTATCCGGTCATTGGGCACGCATTTGTAGAGCTCGTGAAGAAATTGTCACCGCCTACAAAGCATATTGTGAAGCAAGAGAAGCTCACGATGTGGAACAAGAAGATCAAGAAGATGATCTAGAGTGAAGGGTTGAAGACTACAAATCTGGCTGGGATCAATAGATCGCCAATTCTGTTTAAGTCTTTATTTTACCAAGAGATGTAATAGGCAATTGCCATATATTTTTGTAGTAAATGTCAATGGTTTAGTCTTTCTTCAAAGTAGGCTCACCCAAAGTAAGTGTGATGTCTAGGAAGGTTATGAGATTAGTGGTACTTAAGCGAGCCTTGCTCCACCAACATCTCTCTACTCACATGGTCACATTTATTTTGGAATTACCGAAAGAAGTTAGACGACTACCATTGTTTTGCATTACCTAGAATTTTGGATTAGATTTTCTTTGGTCAACGAGACAATGATGTAACTCCATTGGCTTATGAATAAAATTTCGAGTTCTTTTCATTATGACTCCATTTTGATTCTGAGCATATTACTTTGTGACTACGATGGCTGGGCCATCGGTATTAATTCAAGGACATGGAATAGCCCAAGTTCCACTTGCCAAATGGCACCTTGATTACTGTCACAGAAACTCTCTACGCTCTTAGGGAAAATCGTACTCTATGAATAGCCAACGGATTCCATGCGAAAACACATGTAGAAAATGGAAATGAGTTCATTTGCAATACCTCTAATGATTGCGAACAAAGGCACATCTTAGAGAAATTTATGTGTCTCTCTAGTGGACTCTATGTCACTATTCGAGCTATTAATCCAAGAAGAGTTATGAGAGAAGATCTCTTGGATTTAGACCCATATTGGCTTTGTCACGACAGGATAGATCATCCTAGTCATGATATGATGATCCGTCTACAAAAGACTTCACACGGACATCCATTCTCTCGAGCGAAATGAAGCATGAATCAAAGGTTGATTCTTGGACTAAGTGTGACCGCTGCCGCTGACTCTGGCACCGCCGCCGTCCACCACCAGCCTAGGGCTAGCACAGTCCCTATCCATGACACCATGGATGGCATCCATCATGGTGATGGCGCCCCAGGTGATGCTGCAATCACCAACTTGCTTCAAATAGCGTTTCAGACGCTCAAGCCCAACCAAAATCCTCATTGGTTGCTTCTAAAGCCTCTCGCTCGTTTTACAAAGCCCGTTCCTTAGGAAAATTAGGACTGAGACCGTTCTATGCAAAGGATATGAAAATACTCATTCTGTTCTTACATAGAATCCATGGGGATTCTATGGACTGATTCAACCAACTTGCGGACGTTTAAATATTTCATGATGTTGGTTGACACGCAAACATACTGGTCACGTGTTGTGCCATTGTCCACTTGTAATGCTACTTATGCTACACTTCTAGCACATATCATTTGACAACGGGCTCACTCCCCGGATCATCCTATTCCATCAATTGGACTTGACGATGCTACAGAGTTTACATCGAAGACTTTCGATGGATATTGCAATGGCACTGATGTTGGACATCATATTATCATGAACACACCCAAATGGTCTCGCGAAAACGACTACGGTGGTAGTCAGGACATTGGTAATGCGCACCAATCTCCTTATATCCGCTTGGGGTGATGCAATATCGTATGTAGCTATGCTAATTCGTCTACGGCCTACCGCCACTCGATCTACCTCGGCGTTACAGCTAGTGACTAGGTACAAGTATCGTACTTACGCACATTTGAGTCAGTCATTTATGTGCCAATTGCGCCGCCACTGCGCTCTATGACGGGTCTTTACAGACGAATGGGCAACTACGTTGGATTTGAGACTCCAACAATCGTCCGCCACTTAATACCCTTGCAAGACGATCTCATTACCGCTAGATTTGCGGGTTGTCACTTTGATGAGACAGTCTTCCCGTCGTTAGGGGGAGATAAGAACATAGATGTTCCGCAGGAACGACAGGAATTGTCGTGGTCTGTTCCCACTATGTCTCATCTGATCCCCGTTAAAGTGACGAGATCACACAAATATGCTGCAAACATGCCTGCAAGGATGGACGTCCCTACGAGAGGACGTAGCGCCACCCTACACGGAGGTAGGCATGGCACCAACGCCAAAGAGAGTGGCACTCTGGCGTTACAGGCCATGGCCCCAGCTAGGATGCGTGGGAGGCCCGTGGGTTCGAAGGATGCTTTGGCATAACCTAATCCTTGGATCATCGACACTCAAAATCCGTCTCATGAGAATCTTCCGGGTTATGGTTATCGTTGGGGGATGCCTCAATGTCAGAACCTATTCATGGGGTCGAGGGCTTCAAGTTATGTGGCGGAGGCAGAAAAGGGATCAAGGTTTTGTATTCTGATTTAAGGTTTTAGCTTTTTGAATCAGGGTTTGGCTATTTGTTTCAGGGTTAGGGCTTCGTGCTGATAACGTGTTTAAGGAAAACTGAAATTAGGAGAGAATTGAGTCATACTTTCATTGATAATAGGGACCTCTTTATATAGAGGATTACAAGCATAGAGATAGAGTTGTACATGGAAACATATTCGTACATTGATTGGATATCTCCTAAGATTCTCCGAGAATATCTCTAATATAACTCTATTTCAACTAGAGCAAGTAATCTCGAGTTTGGGCCAGACACATATTCTGGATTTACTTAAACAAAACCCAAATTTTAATTTTTGCCATTAACCCGAATTGTCGATGAACCAAAAGTTGGTAAACTACCATAAGAATTTTCTTCGATGCATGCATATTATACATATATTGAAAGATGAGTTCACTGTTACTACTGTTCATCAAGGGGTGGAGAAGACGTTTTCGTCCCTTCTTTTCTGTTATATTGCAAGAGTGAGTGCTGTTTGAGATGATGTCATCTGGGCATATGGGTCTTTTTACAGGAATTGACTCTTTTGCCCTTGATTTGCTGTTATAATTTCAGGTTTGTACTGCTTGCTGAGACGATGTTGGCTGGGCATATGCGTCTTTAGGTATGGGAAGATGCCTTAGTGTTTCTGGAGGTTTCTTTAGAATTCCAAATCGCTCTTGCTCTCACTCGAGTCAACAAATTTCTCTCGGTCTCCTCGCACAGAAATCCAAAACCAACCTGGATATACCATATGCTTCTGGAGGTTTCTTCTTTCTTCTACAGCCAAAGAATTGACTTGCGTCGGTTTCTTCTTTCTTCTTTAGCCATATAACCAAGATTGATCCTGCAAATCATTCCTTGCTTTTGATCTGCGAATTTCTATTTGGTTCCTGCAAATCACTAAAATTTCTACCTATGTTTATTGCTATTTGGACCAATGTCTAAAACATGATGCAAGCTGTGTTTCACGACGTTAACTATAACCATAGTTATTTTTGTTTGGCAGCTGATCAGCAGATACCGTTTATCAGTAGCAGCAAGGTCAATTGTATTGCTCATCTATTCAGTCTGCTTTCAAGGTATCACCCTTTATGTGCGATCTTGCATCTTGATTAATTGTGAATTATGTCATGTACTATTACAGTTCTGATTCCTTAGCAATGATCTACCCGTATTCCTGGTTTAGATTTTGCTGTCTTTCTTTAAATAAATTAGTTTCTGTTTTGAAATTTTGTCATAAGTGTTGAGCTTTTGATTGAAATTCTGAATTCTTCCTTTATTTTTCTGCCATTTTTTTCATATTGGTTATGAATGTCAAGAAACAAACTTGATCCAACTGAATTCATTCTAATACAACATGTACAATAGGATGCGCTTGAATATAGATACCAAAATCACATTAGAAGGGTGACTATATTTTACCTCAGGTCATTCACAGTTACTTTTGTATGCAAAGTGATAGGAATGTAATGACCATATGTAGATATTAAAAAAAAAAAAAAAAAATTCAGACACTACATCAAGTGACTAATGGAGAATAACAAGCTTAGATGACAGTCAGAAACAATAGTATTAGTGAACTGAGCATCCTGAATGGTTAATGTGATGGAGGCCAGCTACATACCCCTCATTTCTATACCCCTTATACCTGTAATTATATTTTGGTCGTTACATTTTCTATCACTCAGTTATACATTTATTGTCAGTTTCTTCATTCTGACACACAAAGCAGCTCTCTCTTTACGAATTTATTTATAAAACCAAGAAGCTAAATAATTTTTCAGTCATTTTATATGTCTGTTCCAACTTTTTACAGTATGAAACAAACTATTGCAAGATACAACAAGTGTGACGAGTCTTCAGAGACCGCTTTGGTAGAATCAATGGCAGAGGGACTGTTCTGATTCTTTTTTTGAGGTATCTACATAGTGATCTGAGGTTTGGTGTGTCTATTTGAAAACAGAAGAAAAAGTTATATATATAAATAAACCTGGGATAAACTTCTGTAAAATTTGACTTCTCCCTGATACTTTAAAAAATATATATACTACAGCTTGCCCTATGTGCAGAAAAATTGCAAGAGATTTGACAGAAGCATCATTATCAGGTGCAGGATTGTGTACAGTAGCAGCTCTTGCCATGATGTTTTTAACTTGGAATGGTAAGTAGTTCGTATCTCTTTAATTGGTTATTTATCACTGCATATTACTCAAATTCAACTGAATGGGCATTTAGTGGCCCCTTCTTTTCCTTTAATTTGATGTTTAGTCTAATGTTCTGTAGAATATTGTTTTTTTTGTTAATTTCCTTTGCTTTTCTCTTTGGGAGTTTCTATTCATACCTCTAAAATTGTCATTTGGACCTCCCTTTTTTTTCAAATAATAGTTGACTTTGTCAACTCATGTTAAATTACCAATAAAGACACAAAAGAGAGAAGAAAAAGAAAATTTCTTACCTCTACGTACAGTAGTAATCTTTAATTGGAGAAAACTTTCTCCTCCAACGTGAACCTTAAAATATACGTCAGCAAATGTTATCTATGTTGTTGTCAAACTTTTCTAAACTTTGTGGTTGATCACCCATCAATGGAAATAGATTTCATATGAAAAAAGAGTTTCAGCTATGAAACTGATAAAAAACAAGGAAACAAAAAATTGTGGAACTGTTAACAAGAATGATGGTGGAAAGAAGATTTCACAAGGGGAGAAAGAGTCATTGTATTTCATTGATTCAACAAAAAGAAACATAAGCTATCTAACCTCCATAAGATCATAAAACCTTGAAAATTTCCTGAAAAAGTTCATATGTACAAGGCTGTAAACAACCTCTATGAAATTACAAATGATAATAAGAAAGAGAGAGAGAGAGAGAGAGAGAGAGAGAGAGAGAGAGAGAGAGCGAGAGGACTACAAACTAAAAGATTTTTTTTTCAGCTTAATTGTATTAAGGTAAAATAGAATTGTGAAATCTTCAAAAATTGAAGGAGGTCCAACTACTGATTTTTGGAGGTATGAATTGAAAAATAAAAAAAAGGAGCTTTTATTTGTTTTATTGGACGATGGGCATTGTGGGAAAAATAAAGAGGTGTAGATAGCAAATTAGCTATTTGTAAAAGTAAGTTGGAGGTCTATTAGGTGAAGAGGTCAAAATACCAATTTTGGAGGTATGAATAGAAGCTCCTTTTCTCTTTTGACAGTTTTTTTTCTTTCCTTATTTCTACTGCTCTACATTCCTTTAGTTCATATACATTATCAAATTATATTTCCAATCTATGATGATTATTAGTTGGGAGCTTCTCAAGTGTTTCTGTTTATTAACAAAGGGAAACAAGATCTTATAAGATCCGAACATAAGTAACAGCTGCATAAGACCAAAAAAATGAACACAGGGATATTAACTAAGCTGTAGCTATGCAAGCGTTTTGGTTTGCTACTGCAATAACTAGCAAATCACACAAAGCTACATTAATTTTCAATGAAATTTTGGCCGCTTAGATCATAATCCCTTTAATGCAATGTCCTGTATAATATTTTGTTTAGTTGCATGTACCTTTGATTCTATCTAGGCTCTTTTATTAACAATATGATAGAACTTCATCTTTTACTACAAATTCATATGTTTGTCAACAAACATGAATTTTATCTTTTTTATTGTTTAGTAAATGCTTAAGTTCATGGTTTTTAATGGAAAACTCTGAAACCATAAGTTTTTACTTTGATTTTATTCACATTTAATATTTAGTACTGTTGGATTTGGTCTCCGAATTTGTTAGGATTTTATACTCACTGACAGTGTTAATGTTGTTTCAGATAGGGAAAGCTTTTTTGAAGCGGCTGAAAGTGTTCCTGGGGTAATTTTTTTTTCAACTTAGTTCTTTGTTATTTAGATTTGGTTGTACTGAATTTAATTGTGATTTATATTCTTATCGATTTTGTGAAGGTTTTGGATGAAAGAAAGTAGGGAAGTTTTGATTCTCTCTGATATGAATGTATTCCTTGATTAATGACTAAGATTGCTTTTGCTACAGTTTTGCAATTTCAATTTCAAAAGTGAAGTAGAATAAAATTTCTGGATTCTGCCTTACATGACAGATTTTGTCTGACCACTTTGGTTGCAATTTTTGCATCCCTTGGATTTTCAGTTAATGCCATGGAGATTGGTGAATGAGATTCATTGAGCTGCTATGCAGGCTCTTGATGAGCTCGAGTTAGAGCGAGTTTTAGGATGATACTGAATGTTGGATTAGCTTGGCAGTATTGGTGGTTTGGTGCAAGAGTAACTTTATTTGTTCTTGCCTCTCTATTCCAGACATCATTCGCCATATGTATCAATCAGTTCAAAATCCCTCTGTGAATTTCAGTATTGGTGGATAACATCAGTCGCATCATGAAAAGGTAAATTAAGATATACTAAGGTAATGTACATACTAGGGAAGTCTCAACTAAGTTTGGCACTATCGGCTGGGCCCCATGGTACTCCCATGTACTATGCCATGGGCCGGGTTCACGACCCACCATGGCGGGGCTCATTTGGGATGCCACCCTGGGCACCCAGGGCCCTGGGCAAGGCCAGCACAGCCCAACTATTTACATAACAGGAGGACTGATATGGCATCAGAAGAACAACTAGTGTCCCACATCGAAGATGGGGGAGACTTCCTTCACATGCTCGAGTATAAAGGCATTAGCACAACCACCTTTTACGGGTAATAACTCCTTTGTCCACTATTTACTTACTATACATCTATATTAGCTTCTCACTCAGGCATCGGAGAGGTGTAAACCGTCCGGTACGGTTTACCCCTCTAAGCGTGTGTTCTTGGTACAGGATTTAGGAGGTGCATCGGTACCCCAGACGGTATAGCATTCTGTGTGAGGTACCCGGAGAAAGCCACCAGAAACATTGGCGCGCCAGATAGGGGTCCAATCATGACTGAGCCGGAAGGAACGGCAGGAGAGGGTAGAAGTGTCGCCCGGGCACTGATATTCTCTCCGGGTACTTCATCAGCAGAAGCGCCAGGTGTTGAAGAAATTCATGGTCTCGGATCCTTGGACCCGCATGTCCCGGACCAAGTGTCTCCGGTATCGGAATTGGAATCCATGCGGGCGGAGATAGCAGCCTTCAGGGAACAATCCAGGATCGATCGGGAACAACAGAGTACCGATAGGGAAACAAACCGCCTTACGCAACAGAAGATGCAGGATCTGGAAGATGAAAACACAGCGCTGGCCCGAGCACTGGACCGGAGGCACCAGCACAACGAGGCGCTCACCCAGGCCCTGGCTAGGGCATCCCAACCAGCAACAGGCGTGAACGCTGCCCAGCGGGTAATCCAAGTACCGGTAGAATTATTCCCGGAAAGCTTGAGGCATCTACCACCACCACCGTTACCACAGCCAGTACCGAATATCCCCCCGGTAACCGACGCAAACACGGCATTACTTGTGCAAATGAGCAACTCTTTGCATGCTCTGCAGGCAAGGGTGCAGGCCATAGAAAACAGGGACACCTGGAGGGCCCTGGCCACCTACGAGGACCGCCCGGGTCCTTTCACCCAACAGGTTAGAGGAGCCATTCGAGCGGATATGTCGAAGCCACTGAAGATTGACTACACGGGGGTTGGAGACCCCTATCAGCATCTACAGGCCTTCCGCTCGCAAACAAGCGCCAAGGGATATACGGATGAGGTGTGTTGTAATATGTTCCAGGAAACCTTGTCAGGGGAAGCTTTGAGTTGGTTCTACGAACTGCCGGTCGGTTCTGTAGGGAACTTCAAGGAGTTAGCTGACAAGTTTGTAGCTCGATTCATCTTACGCACCGATGGGATACACACACCAAAGGGCCTGTTAAAGGTCCAGCAGGGAGAGAATGAAACTTTGAAGTCTTTTGTAAATCGGTGGCAGGCGGCTACCGCCAAGTGCCGGGACCTTAATAAGGAACTGGCCGAGCTGGCTTTCAGGAGAGGCTTAAGGCGCGGAGAATTTCTCTATGGGATTAACCATAATCCTCCAGCCAACTACGACGAGCTGATGGCCACTGCCATCAGACACGCCCAGGCCGAATTCGAAACCTACGGGGATACCCCCAGACCAGAGCTAAGGGTGCCAACCCCGGCTTCAACTGTCAGGGATGAGCCACGAAAGAGGGAGTGGGCCCATAGTCATGACAGGTCACCCCATACCTCGGGCAAAAGAAGCAAAGAGTCCTCATCCAGGACTAACAGTTATGGGACCACTCACCATCAGCGGGAGCCAGGGGTACAACAGGCCCCGCGAACCCCACCACCCCCCCGGTATGAGGTGTTCACAATCCTTAACGCTTCATACGAGACTATTTGGAACGAAAGTAAGGATGAGATACCGGGCCCACCCCCAAGGAAGTTCCCGAAGAGTAAACTTACCCAGCAAGATACCGGAAAGTTCTGCACTTATCACGAGGATGCCGGACACAATACCAATCTCTGTGTTGCTTTAAAAAATACTATCGAGTCCCTTATCCAGAGGGGCAAGCTTCAACGGTACCTGCCTGCTAAGGAGATAGGAGCGGTGGACGTGTACGGCCAAATCTTCACGATCCACGGTGGGGGCCCGAAGGAATTACATCCCCAGAGGAAGAGGCGAAATTCTAGTTTCGGTCATCCGGAAGTTTTCAACTTCCACAAGGCCCCGCGGCAAGACGGTGGTACTGGATGGACATCGGTGACATTCCTGCAGGAGGAGGAAGCCGATCTGAAAATGCCCCATGATGATCCCTTCTTAATCACGCTCCAAATGGACCATTATATAATGTCCCGGGTGCTCGTAGACACCGGGGCCTCAGTTAGCGTATTATTTCGCGATGCGTACAAAGCTTTGAACAGAGGGAGAGCCAAGCTGTCGCAGGATAATGAGCCCCTCATTAGCTTTTCAGGGGATATCGTCCAACCACTCGGATCAGATTACCTATCGATCACGGTAGGCGAAAGCCCAAATTGTTCAACCATCAAAACAGAGTTCATCGTGGTGGACTGCGTCTCATCCTATAATGCTATCCTAGGCCGACCGGCACTTTGGCGTCTGAAAACCTTCATTGCAGGTCACATGCTGATGATGAAAGTGCCAACCCCGGTCGGCATTGCTACGATCCGGGGTGACCAGGCCGCAGCGAGGAAATGCTATTCATTGACCGTATCTCGCGGTAGGGGAAAGTCTGAAATGTTGCCCGTGGCTACTAACCCTCTGACGGACAGGTACGAGGATCCCAGGGACGATACCGATTCAGACGAAGAATGGCCCGGTGCCGTAGAGGACATTGAGGAGGTGGTGCTATCAGAGCAGTTCCCGGACAGGACTGTTAAGATAGGTACTAAGCTGTCTCCGGTTATCAGGGAAAGGTTGATCTCGTTCCTCCGCTCAAACTCATCTGCATTCGCCTGGTCATATGAGGACATGCCCGGTATACCAATGGAGATAGCCACGCACAATCTTAGTATTGTCCCTTATTCAGCACCGGTAAGACAAAAGAGGAGGGCCTTCACACACGATAAGTACCGGGCTATCCAGGCTGAAGTAAAGAAGTTGATGGCCATCAACTTTGTCAGGGAAGTCACGTATCCCCGGTGGTTAGCCAACGTGGTCATGGTGCCAAAGAAATCTCAGGGATCATGGCGCATGTGTGTGGACTACACAAACCTCAACCGGGCATTCCCCAAGGATAGCTTCCCGCTCCCGCGAATTGACCAACTAATCGACTCCACTGCTGGGTACCGGTTACTCAGTTTCATGGATGCGTTCAGTGGGTACAACCAAATTCGAATGAACCCGGCAGACGAGGAGCACACTGCCTTCACCACAGACAAGGGTCTCTATTGTTACCAGGTCATGCCTTTCGGATTAAAGAACGCAGGTGCCACTTATCAGCGACTCGTCAACTCTATGTTTGAGGAGGTTATCGGTACTATCATGGAAGTTTACGTGGACGATATGCTGGTAAAAAGTTTAACTCCGGAGGACCACGTAACCAACTTGTCAATCGTCTTCACCATCATATTACGCAATGGTATGCGGCTTAACCCGCAGAAGTGCATCTTCGGGGTCGAGGTAGGAAAGTTTCTCGGGTACATCATTAGCCACAGGGGGATCGAGGCCAACCCGGAGAAGGTGCAGGCTATATTAGACATGGTATCCCCAACCTACCGGAACGAGGTCCAATCTCTTACAGGCAAGGTGGCCGCCCTGTCAAGGTTCATCTTAAGGATGACGGACAAGTGTACTCCTTTCTTCAAACTGCTAAAAACCCAGCACGTCGAGGTAATAGCCTGGACAGCTGAGCACGAGACTGCTTTTATTGGCTTGAAGGCGTACTTATCAGCGGTACCTCTACTTTACAAACCTGTTCCAGGAGAAATGCTCTACATATATCTGGCGGCATCTTCAACGGCTGTAAGCTCAGCTCTGATTAGGAAGGACTCCGATTGCGAGTACCCGGTGTACTATGCTGGAAAGGGGTACACTGGTGCAGAATCCAGGTACTCGGACATTGAAAAAATAGCACTGGCCCTCCTGGTATCGGCCCGGAAGCTTAGGCATTACTTCCAAGCACATTCAATCACCGTTTTCACTAATCACCCGCTGAGGCAGGTTTTGCAGAAACCGGAGACATCGGGCAGGTTAATTAAATGGGCCATCGAGCTGGGAGAGTTCGATATCAAGTACCAACCCCGGACAGCTATCAAGGGCCAGGCAGCGGCAGATTTTATTTCTGAGGCGATTCCCTCCCATAACCCTTCCCTGGAATCACCTGAACCACTAGCCCCGGATCCGCCTCCACCAAACACTTGGCGATTATATGTTGATGGCGCATCCAACAAGAAAACAAGTGGAGCCGGTATCCTGCTAATTAGCCCGGACGATCAAGTCTACGAGTACGCCCTCAAATTTGCCTTCAAGGCATCCAACAACACCGCAGAGTACGAGGCACTCATAGCAGGTCTGCAGATCGCCCGGGAACTAGGGGTGCAGCACCTTAGTATTTTCAGTGATTCCCAGTTAGTCGTAAACCAGGTCAGCGGTAACTTCGAGGCAAAGGAACCCCACATGTCCTCTTACCAGGCTCTGGCTCGGGCATTAGTGCAGAGATTTACCTCCTACATTTTTACCCAAATACCGAGGGCAGAAAACGACAAGGCAGACGCCCTTGCTAAGCTTGCATCAACTTCCCCAAGTCCTACCTATGGAGCCACTAAAGTCGAAATACTCGAGAGACCTAGCACTTCTAAAACTGTGTCAGAAATATTCGCTGTGGATCACACAGCTTCGTGGATGGACCCAATTTTGAAATACATGGTCGACGGCCTGGCACCAGATGATAAGGTCGAGGCCAGAAGACTGCAGTTAAGGTCAGCTCGATACACGATCATGAATGACAAGTTATACCGGAGAGGCCACTGCTTCCCCAGTCTGAGGTGTGTAACACCGGAGGAAGGTCACAAAATAATGAAGGACATACATGCTGGTGTATGCGGTAACCATGCTGGAGCCCGATCTCTTGCACACAAGACCCTAAGGGCAGGATATTTCTGGCCAACCATGTCGGCCCTAGCCCAAACAATATCCAGTTCTTGCCACAAGTGCCAAATGTATGCAAATATCCCAAGGGCACCGCCCATTGCCCTCTCCATCCTCCTGGCACCGTGGCCGTTCTGTCAGTGGGGTTTGGACTTGATTGGTAAACTTCCCACAGCAGTGGGACAATTCAAATACGCCATCGTCGCTGTGGACTATCAAACAAAGTGGGTTGAAGCAGAACCTCTTGTCGCCATCACCACGGAAAAGGTAAAAAATTTCCTGTGGAAGAACATCTACTGCAGGTTTGGAGTCCCGGACACCATAATCACGGACAATGGTACCCAGTTTGACAATGATGAGTTGAGGGCTTACACAGAGAACCTGGGCACCAGGATTCTATATGCATCCCCGGCCCACCCCCAGACCAACGGTCAGGTCGAGGCTGTCAACAAGATCATCAAGAAGATACTGAAAAAGAAGCTCGACGATGCCAAGGGTCTTTGGGCTGCTAAACTCCCGGAGGTGTTGTGGGCTATCAGGACCACGGCAACAGAGGCCACCGGAGAGACCCCATTCTGCATGGCTTTCGGGACAGAAGCGGTACTCCTTATTGAAACACAGGTCCAGAGTCCCCGGATCGAATACTTCGATGCGGGTACCAACTCGGAAGGCCTACAACTCGATGCCGATTTACTAGAGGAACGAAGGGATGTGGCACACATGCATAACTTGGCTAACAAGAGGAGGATAGCTCGCTACTACGATGCCAAGGTACAATCCCGCACACTGAAGTTGGGGGACTGGGTCATGAAGCAGGTCTACCCAGAGCCCCGGGGACTGGATCCATCCTGGACAGGCCCTTACGAGATCATTGAAGAGGTAGGCCCCGCAACCTTTTTCATCCGGGACATGGACGGAGTCGTATCCCGGCATCCATGGAATACCCAGCGCCTGCGGTACTATTACAAGTAGCTCCGGGAGCATCTTGTCCTAGCTTTTGCTTTTGACCATACAGCTATGGCAAGCTACCCATCGGGTACTCATTCTGTATTTAACCACCATGTGGTATTTGAATGGAAAAATGAATTATTCAGACCATTTCTAGCATTTTTTTACCTACCCCGGACATGCCCGGACATAGCTATTGTCAGTTACTCTATTCCGGTAATAAGTGATGCAAGTAAGTGCTTAAGGTACAAAATCCTAAAAATTTTAATTCCTTTCCAATTCCCATTCAAATTCAAAAAATCTTAATCCACAAAAGCCTGGACTACCAAGCACAGGAATTACGCCATTGTTCAAGGCAAGGATAACTTCTACAAAAAAAAACATATACAAAAAAAGGGAATCCAAGTATTACTGCTCCCCACCGGTACTCTAGGATCCACCGGCACCAGACCTGGCCGCAGCATCTTTGTCTTTCTTCTTCTTCTCAAGAAGGCCCCGCCTGAATTTGGCCTCGTCCAAGTACCCGGCCGCCACCCATTCCTTGAACTTCATGATAACAGCTTTGTCTTGGGCAGCAGCCAGCATGGCAATGAGCTCTTCGGAGGCCTTGTACTCCTCTACAGCCTCGTGCTTCTCCGCGGGAAGACGCTCCTCCAGGTAGTCTGCTTTCTCCTTCCAGGATGTGGCAGACTCCGCAGCCTCTTTTTCGGAGTCCTGGGCACTTTTCACCTCTTCCCGGGCCTCAGAGATTTCAGATTCAAGCTCCGCGATCCGCTGCTTGGCCGCGTCCATCTCGGCAACCAGGGGAGTCAAAGACTCAATCTTCTTCTTCAAGGAGTCCCGCTCCTTCTCCAGCCTGGCCTTCTCGCCATGAAGATACTTCACCTGCCCGGAGAGATTGCTAACCTCCTCCTTCAGTTGAGTATCTTCCTCGCTGGCATCCACCGCGTACACATTGAAGAGTGCCTGCAAGCGCACCGATTAAAATGTATATATAGTAATAAAAGGCTACAAGGGTAAAGCAAACTCGTACCCGCATCATGGATTCCCGGGCAATACGGCGATTCTCTTTGGGAGTATTGTCTTTGGCCCGCACCCGGTCGAGATCAATGTCCTTCAGGTCACTAAGCATGGCCCGCACGAACTTCTCATCAGCAACCCCGTACTCACTCAGCAGCTGCTTGATGGGCTTTTTGGGGACTACCGGAAGGGCAGGAGAGAACAGGGCAAGCGAAGGCGACGACTCGGGTACCGGGTGATCCTTCTTCTGTCTCTTAGCACCGGATCCCTTAACGTCCCGGCCGGTGTACGTCACCTCATGCTTCTCGCTTCGGTGCCGATGCTTGTGAGATCTCTTCTTCTCACCTGGAAGCAAGGCCTCATCACTCCCAGTGGAGCGGGAGGAAATAGATACGGAGGCCGGTGCTTTTTCCTTTCCGGTATCAGCAATGGTAATGACGTCAGCAACTGACGGCTGTACGACTTGGGTCGCGGGAGCTTCAGGATCAGGTTCCCCATACCCCGCATCAGTAAGCTCCAGTAGGGTCTCTTCAACGGACCGACCCGTAGTTTTCGACCCTAGGTCGACTTCAATATGAAGGGCGTCTTCTCCCTGCCCCATCAGCATATCCATCAGCTGATTATCATCCATTTTGTCCTCCTCTTTTCCTTTCCGGGGTTTCCTCTTCGGTGCTTTCACTGCAATCAGTTCGAAGTTAGTCAAGGAAAAAGGACAGGGTGACATGCAAAACAAAAAAAAAAACCTTTCAGCCTCACCGGGAAGCCATCCTAGTCCTAGCCTATAAAGTATAGAGTGCCGTATGAATCTATAAGAGCTCCTCTCCTTCTCATTCCAAACTGCATATACCCGGGCTATCCTCTTCCTTTCTACCTCAGACAAACTGTAGGCCTGGTCCCCGATGGCTTGGAAGGTACCGGTCAGCTGCCACTTCTTATTTTTGATTTGCCACCGACCCCCGGCTAGAAATACTTTGTTCCTCCACCTTTTGCTCATCGAGGAAGGCATATCGGTAACTAGTGGTTCGTAGTCCCTAGCAGCAAATGTCACCGTACCCGCACAGGACAGCTTCCTCGAGTACAGGACCCTGTGCACCGCGCGGAATTCATTTACGGAAGGCCACCCTTGTTGGCACAAGTCCCACATGGCCAACATACTGTATATTTGACGAATAGCATTCGGGGTCAACTGCCCCGGTGACAGGTTCAGCATCCGCAGCAGATACTGTAGGCACCGGGGCAGAGGTAGCGATAATCCTTGGTGGAACTGGTTCTCGTGCAGCGCCACCCACCCCGGGGCAGGATTTGCGGCCATCTCTCCATCCTTGAGAGGCCTAAGCTCCACTGTATCCGGTATTCCCCACTTCAGTCGCATGGCGATGATCTCCTTCATCGTCATACTTCTCCGGGGTTCGTCGCATACGGTCCCGTCCGCAAGTGTATACCTAGGCTTCGGTATGCCCTCGGGAATTGCCACTGTGACTACCGGGGCCTCCGCCGACCCTCCCTCGCTCTCACCCTCGTCGGACTCCTCACTGCTCTCCGAGAACACCCCAGTCGAGGATTCGGTATTCTCTGCTAATTGACTTACTTGCGCTAAGTACCGATCGATGTCCACTTCAGCTTGCCTGGCAGAGGACTGGTACGACGATCCCGCATCCCCACCCTTGGTTTCTGATTCCATCCTAACTACGATACCGGGGACTTCAAAACTCGATGTATCTGGAATCAGAAGCACAAGGGTTAGCCTAGCCAGATCTAAGACCATGGTGAAGCGCGGATCACTCCCCACTTCAAACAAAAAACCCAGAAAAAAAACCCAGAAAAAACCCAGAAATTCAAGCAAAGTCCATAAACACCCAATCGGCCGTAGCAATCCCTACCCACTTTCACATATTGCTTATTCTGAGAAACCCAGAAACGCAAACAAACAAAAAAACCCATGAAAAACAGAAGAAAAAAAACATGCCAAACGGACACACACAAGAAAAACCAAAAACCAAACCACATTCTCTTACCTCTTTTCCTGCAGTCGCTAATCCGGCCAAGGCCTTCTCTGTGATCGCACCTCAAGGCTTTCGTCTTCACTCCTCACAGCAACAGAGGCACACAGAGAGAAGGTAAAAAAGCAAACTCGCAAATTCTCAGAATTTTGGAAAAAGTGAGAAGGGAAACAGTCTGTTTCCCTCTTAAATTCAATCTCCAAAGCATCAGGACCGTTGAAGACGAAAAGACCTCAACCGCAAGATCACTACACGTGTCCCACGTCTCGAAAACCGTCAGTTGAGGGGACGGGCATTTATTGCACTCTGTCTGCCCCACGTGGCTGACATGCACCGCCTACCCCACTGGGTACCACGAGGCTCACATCCTCTACCCGATCGGGTATCAGAGGCAAGTCCTCTCTCTACCCCATCGGGTATCAGAGTCAAGTCCTCTCTACCCCATTGGGTACCACGAGGCTCACATTCTCTACCCCATCGGGTATCAGAGCCAAGTCCTCTATACCCCATTGGGTACCAGAGGCTCACATCCTCTACCCCATCGGGTACCAAGTCCTCTCTACCCCATTGGGTACCGGAGGCTCACATCCTCTACCCCATCGGGTACCAAGTCCTCTCTACCCCATTGGGTACCGGAGGCTCACATCCTCTACCCCATCGGGTATCAGAGCCAAGTCCTCTCTACCCCATTGGGTACCGGAGGCTCACATCCTCTACCCCATCGGGTACCAAGTCCTCTCTACCCCATTGGGTACCGGAGGCTCACATCCTCTACCCCATCGGGTATCAGAGCCAAGTCCTCTCTACCCCATTGGGTACCGGAGGCTCACATCCTCTACCCCATCGGGTATCAGAGTCAAGTCCTCTCTACCCCATTGGGTACCGGAGGCTCACATCCTCTACCCCATCGGGTACCAAGTCCTCTCTACCCCATTGGGTACCGGAGGCTCAACCCTCACCCTATCGCAGCGTGTAGATTAGCTACATACAGCGTAACCCGCTCAAGATATCCCTTGAACGGGAACTTGGGGGACTCCCTATAGGCACACTAGTGCCAAACTTCCGAGACAATAATAAGTCCCCACCCAAGAAACATCTTGAACGGGAACTTGGGGGACTTGTACATACTAGGGAAGTCTCAACTAAGTTTGGCACTATCGGCTGGGCCCCATCGGTACTCCCATGTACTATGCCATGGGCCGGGTTCACGACCCACCATGGCGGGGCTCATTTGGGATGCCACCCCGGGCACCCAGGGCCCTGGGCAAGGCCAGCACAGCCCAACTATTTACATAACAGGAGGACTGATATGGCATCAGAAGAACAACTAGTGTCCCACATCGAAGATGGGGGAGACTTCCTTCACATGCTCGAGTATAAAGGCATTAGCACAACCACCTTTTACGGGTAATAACTCCTTTGTCCACTATTTACTTACTATACATCTATATTAGCTTCTCACTCAGGCATCGGAGAGGTGTAAACCGTCCGGTACGGTTTACCCCTCTAAGCGTGTGTTCTTGGTACAGGATTTAGGAGGTGCATCGGTACCCCAGACGGTATAGCATTCTGTGTGAGGTACCCGGAGAAAGCCACCAGAAACAGGTAATTATAGAGAAGATGAAGTTATGTTTACCTTGGTACTAACAACGTACATCATTTTCATCATCTGTGTTTGCAGGGATCCCACTTCCAATGTCATGACCGAGACAGAAATAGGAAGACTTTGAGAAATACAAAGGATGCTTATGCAGATTGCAGATTAAAGTTTTGAGTTCTGAAATTTTTTCTGATGCAAAGACTATTAAGGTACATTTTACATGACTTCCCAGAACCTTCCTACACCATGCATCCTACGCAAATAGAAGTTGTCTATAGATTTGTAAACTTTGGCATTAATAATACAAAACGTACTCCTTTTTCTAATGGTTGCTATTGTATGGTATATTTTAGTAGGATTTATTAGCGCGGTATGTTCAGAACTCTAATCTACATGCATTTCTTTAAAATACAGGTCGCTTGAATATATGACGATACTTGGAGCGTCTGTCAAGGATCTGAACCCATGAAGTCAAGGTTGCTGTGTTGCCACTTTTGAGAGATTCTATTTGTTTCAAGTGCAGAGACAGAGACAGACTGTGAAAGAAAAAAAGGAGTGATCGATCTGGATTTATTTGACAAGAGGTGTAGAGATAGAGAGAAATTGTGAAAGCAGAAGAGGAGGAATCGGTGTTGGAGAAGAGGCTTCAAACGTAGAAGACAGGACATCAGTTGATAGCAGGTAATATAGAAAGAAGAACAGGGATCTGGGTCTGAGTTTGTTTTGGATTGCTCATCTATTTGTGTCTTTATTTTTCTTCTCATACTGAGTCTTTGTTTTGAAATGCTCCGGTGAATTGGTTTCAGACTATATTCCTGTCAGCTTTGTAGTTATCGGTTTGCTTGCATAATTGTTATCAGCTTCATAGTTGTTGCTTTCATGGTTGTGCATTGGATTATCATTTGAACAGAATTTGCAGCTCCATTCAACCTTCTCTTATCTGACTACCCCATTTTTTAATGGCAGCGCACCAGAATCAGGACCAAACGAGCTTCTCATCAACAGCCGAACCAAAGGATGATACCTTTGACAATCTCATGTAAAGTAACTGGTTTGAAGTATAAATGCAGATTATTTTGTTAATAGCTAACTACCTTTGCAATTAGAGTTTAGGAACTTCGGTTAGAATGATCATTTTTTGAACAAATGTTGGTTAATATACCATACAAAAATTGGGGAAAAATGCAAACACGCAGCATCGCGTGGGGGTAGTAGCTAGTATATATGGGACACATATGTAAATGTAGTGTTATGTATGGGGGACTTACCCCTTTAGTGACAGTTACTAGGCTTTACCTACTTGACTTCTTCGTTCAATCGTTTTTGATAGCTGGCCACTACAAGATTCTTTTATAGTGCTACCGCATTATTAATAAATTTATCATATCTATTATAAAAAAAAGTTGATATAAATGACCTAAATTAAAGCTGAAGCCAAAAACTTAAATCATAGCAGATGCTGAGAGCTCTAATTAAGCACATTCATATATTCACACTTTCCGTCAACAACATCGGCAAGACCTTTACTCTCCCTCTTACTCTCTCATGGATCTCCTTCCTTAATTAGTTCTTTCTCCTTTGGGTTTTCAGGGGCACAGGTGGACTTCGTGGTGCCTTTTCAACCATAAGTAACAACATAACAGCATGAACATCTCCATGTATGGATCAATTATGGCTATATTGTCATTGGTTTGTTGACACTTAGTAACATGAGAAACTTGGTTCTCAAATGGAGGTCTGTGGTGGCATCGTCAATAGGCTAAGCCCTTTGCCTTTCATATTTGGGAGAATCACCAACACTACTAGAAAACATGCAAATAGAAGTTGATTCAGTTTCAATCATTCATGTAGCACAATTAAAGTAGACATAAGATGCTCAAACATCGTTTTCTCTTCCTATGGAGGGCCTGGAGGACTTAAGAGTGCATAACCTCATTGATCAGGAGAGAGGGAATGGGTGGTAAAGTTGTTACAGGAGATTTTCACGGAGGAGGAGGTGCATGTTATTGCCAGCATCCCACTTAGTATTCGGTGACAAGAAGGGAGTTTATAATGTCAAGAGTGGATAGAACTCGGTCAGAGAAGGCTTCCACATCTTGTACGAAGGAAGGATGTGCGTTGAGTAAGTACTGGCGTTCAATTTGGAGGTTGAATGTTCCTCCGAAAGTGAGAATTTTCACTTACTCATGAGGGACATAGTGCCTACACGTACAGTTCTTGTTAATAGAAGAATAGAGTTTGGGGACCACAGGTGTGTATTTTGCAACGATTATTATGAATCTCCTTTACACTTATTTAAAGATTGCTCTACTTCCCATGTTTTTTGGTCTCAGGGTCCGTTACATTTACGGCCTGAGGACTTCGCTGCTAGTAGCATGCAAGATTGGTGCTTCATGCTGTTGGATATATAAGCTGGACCGTCAGAGGTTCTGTTTGTTTGCTACTGGTCTGTGGACCATTTGGAATGAAAGAAATAAGGTATTGTGGAAGGATGAGGTGTTTGACCCGATTTCTATGGCTCACTGGACTGCCCAATATTTGGGAGAGTATCAGAAATATCATGTGAAGCCATGTGTGAGAAGGCCAAGGGTGTTGTCCAAGTAGGAGTGCCCACTTAGAGAGAGGAGACACCTGTTATTACTTAAAATATTCTCTACAAATATTTATGTAATTTAAATTTTATGGTTTTACCGGAGGTGGGGCTGAGCCTCCGAGTTAGGTTGAATTCCAAATTCTTTACAAAAAAAAAAAAAATCCTCAAACATAAAATTTCATTCATCAATCCTCAAAATTAGTTATACATCATTGAGATTAGGCTAGCTAGGTCTAAACCCTAACTCCAAATTAGTCAACTACTTTTTTTTTTTTGAATAGTAGTCAACTACTTACTACCTATACAATTAGGTAGGGTTGCCACGTGGTGGGGCAGTGAGGCCCTCCAATCACTGCCTAGCATGGGAGATATTTTGGGTATTTTATTTTGCAAATTGATGACAGTTTTGGAACAAGAAATTTTTTCTTTGAGTTTTGATTGGTGGGCCGCATTGCCCTACCACGTGGCAGCCCCTACCCAAGACTTTTTCCCCATACAAATTATAACACCCATAATACGAAATAACATAAGAGAGAAGAAGAGAATGGTGAGGAACTCTAAGATTGGATCACACAAGCTTGGAGGCAATTATAAGCCATCTGGATTAAAGGTCTTCTAAAGCACTAGTTCCCTTTATAGGCCCACATTCATCCTCCTTCAAACTCGGAAAGCCACCATGATATGAAATTAAGAATCACCCCCAAATCCACATTCTTCCTCCTTCAAACTTTATTTGCGGGTCATTTACTGAAGTTGCATTCATTCATCTAGTTTAGTCTTCACATGCACCCTCATGTCGAGTTTCCTTTGAAGCATCTAATTCTTTTTTTTTTTTTTGAGAGAAATGTCAACTCATTGCATTGATCATCGAAATTATACATAATGACCCACCCATGTGGGGCTGTCAAAAGAGTCACTACTAAGCTATTCAACCTTTTTAAAGACCATGAAGCTCAACCAAAATCTATCCTAAAATGTCCTACAAAATCAAGAGGCCAAGACATCTCATGTATTTTTGGCGACAAATCTCAAAGAGAATCTATAAATTCATCCCAAAAATCGGGAGGAATCCCTAAAGAATAAACCAGAAAAATAAAACCTAGAGCCTAGGCCCAAACCCAGGCCAATATACCAGGGCCCAAGCCCAGACTCTTAGGCCCCCAACCCATGAACCTAGGAAAACCCTAGGCCACAGACTTGCCGCTTGCACGACACCACCTGCACCGCCGTTGACAACCATCAGCCCCACACCAGTGCAGCAGTCGTAGCCTTTGAGGCCGCACCGCCTTTCATTGCTATCCGCAACAAGCCGCCGCCAGCCCAAGAAACGAAGAAGCACCAGTAAGCCTAACACCGCAGTATTTAAGGTCTTTGAAAATCCAAAGCTGGTAACCGCCCGGCACTTCGCTCACCGGACCCTGTTGCAGTCCTGCCCGGCCATCCCTGATCCGGTCTGACCCGAATCCATCATCTCCATGTCGACTCCGCGACTCAGACACAACACCACTCTTAGGGGAGGTGTATTCAATTCAGATTTTAAAAGACTTTGTTTGAGTTTTTATAATCCATGGATTTGCTTAATCCACGGATTTTTTAAATTCTACATGGACTATGATTGATTCTAATGGATTGATTAACTAGTATTTGTTTAGATTTTACAAATCCTTATGATGTTTTTGGTAGGTTAATTTTTTTTTCTTCTTCTTCTTTAATTAAGCAATGGATGTATGGATCCAACTATAATGCTATATCAATGACAAGAAAGTATGGCAATCTACCATTCTTTATGTTGTGTCTAATGATATATGAACAATAAGAGAAAACTAACTAGCCAAAATGTTATTCATATCTAATTTACAAAAGAATCATGTGTATGTATCATCTTAATAATACCATTGAAAGTGAGCTTAATTAGCTAGAAGGATTAAGGCTTCTAAAGCTATAGTGATAAAAATAAAATAAAAAATTATTAGATGAGAGTAGAGGCAGAGGAAGATAGTGGGAAAATAGGTCTAAGACAAAAATGGATGAGTGTCACCTATTGAGACTTGCTTTTTTTTTTTTTTTTTTGGTGAAGAGCTTCTTCATTTTTTGACTGAAAAAGAATCCATCAAAATCTCTTGGGAAGTGGTTGGATTGTTTTTGAGTTTTGATATGTATAAAAAACACTATAAAATCCTCCAAAATCCAGCATTTAATGAAATCCTTAAAAATCCTTATACTTTTGAATATCAATAGATTTGAATGGATAATTTTAAATCTTAATTGAATACATCAAGATTTTTAAGGACTGTTTAAAATATCAGTTGAATACCCATAGACTTCTAAAATACAAAGAAAACCTGTAAACTCTTAAATGAATACACCACCCTTAGTTTCGAGAAGCCGATGACTCAATCCTGCCATCCTCTATCTCCCAGCGACCAGACGATGAGGAAGACCTCTCTCCTCTAGCCCAATTCATAGAACCGCCGCCAGAAGGCCACGGCGCCTCCACCTATACCTCTCAGAGAGAGTAACTAAGCATTTTTTTTGTCCCGATTTTAGGCACAGGCACCCTTTTGAAGAAGTGTCCAATTGAATAAGTGTCCATTTGAAATTTTGAATAAGGTTAACTCCATTCTTTCTGTTTTTTGCCCCTTTTATTTTTTATTTTTAGTTATGGTCGCAAGATGATATAGGTTATTATAGGTTGTTTATTAGTAGAGTTGTGTTCATTCGCTCAGTTTAGACTTCGATTCTCTGCCTACGCTCTGAAGTTGTAATGCCTTGGCAGTATCAATTTGAATATATGATGAAGTTGCTGTTCTGGATCGAGTACATTTTTCTATTATTAATATCAGTTATGGAGTTTGTCTTTTTTGTTGGTCTTACTGCTATTACATGTTTAGGAATTAAAAATATTTAAGTTTTTCTATATAAGAAAAGAAATTATAAAAAAAAAGCCCCTATTACAACCTATCATGAAAATCAAATTTAAAAGCATTAAGGACACTAGTAGGTAATCTTTCATTCCAACTAGCTATGTCTGAGTTTTTCGACATTTAAGTTGTTCTAACAAGCTCTTATGGGCAAATTACTATAGATAACTTTTTTATATAAACGAACCTGAAAAACAATAATAATCAAGAGGAGGGTAGCCGCCTTTCATGCAGAATCTTGATCAGTAATTAAATTAGGGAAGTGAAATTTGCACTCCCCAAATTGTAAACCACACTCCCTTTTTATTTTTAAATATTATTCTTTATTTTTAAATATTATTCTTATGTTTGTGGCATATGATTTTCCAATATTACCAAGATCATTTCTACTTGGTTAACTTTCTCGTAGATTTCCCTCTGCTAAAAGAGATCGATCAGATGAAAGGTAATGCCGTTGGGATAGATTCCCCTTTCAGTTTCATCTCTGTTTAGTTGTTGGAATCAAGAAACTCCCACATGCAATTTTACTGGGATTGTCTGCAACTCGAATGGTTAGAAATCAATCTTTCTCAGCAAAACCTTTGTGAGTTTCTTCCTTTCGATGCAATATGCTCACTTCCACAGCTAGAAAAGCTTTCTTTTGGGTCAAATTTCCTACACGGAAGTTTCACTGAGGATTTGATCAAGTCTACTAATTTGTAGGAATTGGATTTGGGTAAGAATTCTTTCACAAGAAAAGTGCCTGACCTGGGCTCTTCTTTTTGCTGAAGCTCGTTGGGAATAGATTCCCCGTAGAGCGAATGCCGCCGCGCACTTGGTGGCTTCCCTTGCCAAGAGGGAGGTGGCTCTGCAAAGATGGGTTGATGACATATACGTACAATTGGAGGTCTCCATATGTATAGCTAGCAAATGCCCTCTTGGAGAATTGTACTTTGCTTGAAATTGAAATTTGAAAATATAAAAAGAAAGACACATATTGGATTACGTATCTGCCAAATCGCCTTCTTGGCAAAGATGGATCTGACACCTCCAATTCTACCACTTTCTCTTGCCAAACAACGATCTCCAAAAGCAAAATTTGTTAGCTAATACAATCGTCCAGCTTCATGCCCAGAATACCCAAATTCATGCCTATCAATCTTCGAATGTTTTGCTCAATAATTCTGGGTTTTGATCATATTCCATTTTGTTGTCAGACCCAAAAAGAATCCATTTCATTTAGAGGTAGAATTAGAGATTGAGATTCGAGTCTATGGAAAACATGTAGATGGAAAGAGAAGTTCGAGAGAGAGAGAGAGAGAGAGAGAGGGTGGGAAAGATATATAAACACAATTATAAAAATATAAAATTTAGAAGGTGGGAGTGTGGTTTACAATTTAGGGAGTGCAAATTTCACTACCCTTAAATTAATAAGAGTCAGAAGGCTGTGGCTCACAATTGATGATAGATAGAGGTTGTGTTAAATGCATAGAGATCACGAAATAAAACAACCATATATCCGTACGGGCTATAACCAAGATTCTTAAGTATCATAACGATCAAAGTAAATGGAATGATGGACTGAGTATTGTATATTGAACCGTGCATTTTAGTCTTGCCGAAAGCAAACCAAAAACAAAAGAAAACAACAGGACATAACCTCCAATTGCACAAATATAATTAAGAGAAGATTCGCACGCCCCCAACTAAACTAAATAATAAAGTGCGAAGTAAGCAACTAGGCAATTACGCAAACATATTACCAAACTAGGGCTAGTATCTTTTTATATGAATCTAGGCCGTAAAGGTATCCATTATTAAATCATCATATCATGTTCAGATAAAAGATTTGATCTACCATTTTCATTTAAACGCTGAACCACATTAATGTAAGGGTTTTTTACTTCAACAGTGTCTGAACTCTTCAAGGACTTTTGAAATGATACCTGAACTTTCAAAGTTATCAATGTGATACCTAAACTCTAATTTTCTTATCAACGGAATACCTACGTCAGTATTCCGTTACGGGTCCGTTATCTGGAGGCATGTGAGGCGCACGTGATCAAAAAAACAAGGGCAAAACAGACATTTTATCCCAATTCCCCCTAAAATGGATCAAAAACTAAATTTCCTCTATAATGTTTGAAGGACACGAGGTTCGAACCCCCAACCTCTCTCACAACAACTCAACTCCCCACCACTGGAGCACACATCATCCTCGATACAATACCTCCAAACTTTATATTTATACTCTCTTTAAAAGATACGGAATAATTATACAAAACATACAAACCATGGAAGACTTGAGATTCGAACCTCCAACCTCTCGCACGACAACCCAACTCCCCACCACTAGAGAACGAACTGTCCTCGGTATTAGATCTCCAAACTTTATATTTATACTCTTTTTAAGAGGTACGGAATAATTAAACAAAACATATAAACCATGAAAGACATGAGGTTCGAACCCTCAACCTCTCGCATAACAACTCAACTCCCCACCACTGGTGCAAGAGCTGCCGGCGTTATAATGTCTACAAAATTTATATTTATACTTTTTTTAGGTGATAGATTAAACATAAAACAGAATCTTCTCTCTCTCTTGGTCTTCGACCTTTCTTCTTCTGCAGTTCTGCAATTCTGCTTCATCTTTTTTTTTTTTTTTTTTTTCTTCCTCCCCAATCTCCATCTCAAATCAACACAGATCAACATCAGATCTTGTAATTACAACATATTCCATCACCAAATGGATCGGTTTAGTACCGAATCCACCCCTACTAGTCCAAACTAACCACACAAAGAAAATTTCAGATCTTAAATCAATCATAAACTATTGCTCCCAAACCAAAAAGGAAGTGGTGGCTTCAGTGGTGAGAGGTAGGAAAAGGAATGGATAAATCTGGTGGCTTTGTGTTTCCAAGGAGAGAATGATTATTAGGGTGAGTGGCGGTGATTGTATAGAAAAAAGAAATGGATAGGTGTTGTGGTGTTAGTTTTTAGTGTGAGATTTGCAGATTTGCAGGTGAAGAGGTCGGAGGAGGTGAGGGAGTCGTGGCGGCCGGGGGAGGCAGGGGGAGAAGAGAATGGGAGGGCGGCATAGGTGGAGTGACGTGGCGGGGGGATCATGACAGGAAAGAGAGAGTTGCCGGAGGGGGAAATGTCGGAGACCGGAGGGGAGGAGGCGATGGGCTCCGGGGCGGCGAAGAACCCGACTTGGCGGACCTTCGGGTCGCTGACGAAGAAGCTGAAAGAAAGCAGGGGAAGAAGAAGCTGAAAAAGAAAAACAAGAAAGACAAAAAGAAAGAAAGAAAGCAAAAAAAATAAAGAATTAAAAATAATAAAAAAATACTTTTGAGGGTAAATTAGTCTTTTTACTCTTATTTTGTGCCTTACATGCCGACACGTGGTCATAGTTAACGGACCTATAACGGAATACTGACGTAGGTATTCCTTTGACAAGAAAATTAGAGTCCAGGTATCACATTGATAACTTTGAAAGTTCAGGTATCATTTCAAAAGTCCTCGAAGAGTTCAGACACTGTTGAAGTAAAAAACCCTTAATGTAATAGAGTAAAAAAGGAAATTCTTTACTTGTTGTGCATGCTGCTAGTTCTAGACAAGCCACTAGTAGTAAAAGGGAGGATACCTAGCTCTCTGCTATATATGAACAGGGTCTTCGGTCGATGATATATATTTCTTGTTGATGATGGAGTAGCTTAGAAGGTTACTCAGCTAAGCCTTTTCCACATTCCTTGTTCCACTGAAAACTCTGTAGCTTACAAGCTTGCTAGACCTCTTACCCCTGAGTTTGAGATTTGAAGAAAATAGTTTGTTTCTCTTTCGATTATAAAAAACGAACTACATCGAAAGTATGTAGAACATTAGAAAATGTATGAAGTATGATTGAGATCCATGCATGATAAAGCTATTATAGTATTATACATGCATTTTCCTAATGGAAGACCAAGACTGCAGAATAATCAAGTCTGCAAAGCAATTAACCTTTACGCACATTAAGCTCCTCCTCTAATTTGTTTTGGTACTACTTTATGATCGACCACTAGTGTAAAGAAAGAACATGCAATTAAAGCTACGATAAGTGTTACCCCCAACTCGATCGACCTTTGCATATATATTATCACTAAATGACTATTATATTAATTTGCTTTTTGATAGATGTCGGGTTTCAGTTGCGTCCTCAAGGTTTGGGAAGTCATGGATCTATTTTTTACTGCTAATTATTGAGCACTTATTTGTAATACTAATTTATGGGGGCCCTTATAGATATTGAGAGAGGATTGAGGAATCGAAGGCAATTTCCTACCAATTTCCCTCAGAATTCTATTAGTCGTGACTTTGAGCTTGGTGGTCGAGTTTCGGCAGGTGACCAAAAGAACATGGATGTTACTTTTTATTGTTATAGTGGTGGGTTCCTCCACCTGAGACTGAGAGGTGTGTAATACCTTAGTCCAGCCCCGAAGGACTTCTTTATCCAAGGCGGTGGGGATTTGGTGAATCTCATGAGAATATATATACCTCTTTCTTGTTTTCCTGTCCCTGGGTTTCCCACTATGATCGAATAGCTTACAAAACTAGCCACTATAGCCTATCCGCATGCCATCTGCAGAAGTGCAGATTTTCTGGCTTTAACTATACATATATAATACACACACACATATGCTCCGTATACTTTTTACCGCATCTAAATTAACACTTGCGGTAGTCAGACCGGGCCTCTATATATTATGCTTTTCCCGTTTCCACACCAAGCACGAGTGAACTTGCTAGAGAAGAGTTAGCACCATTCTCTCTCTCTCTCAATATTTGTTCATAAGCTAGGTGCACCTGCAATATTTTACCCCTTATCAATTCACTTATTATATCTGTTATTTTATTTTTCTTTTGCAGGGGTGCATGCTTGCGTGTTTATACAATTTGTTCAATCTGGAACCATGTCTATCCCACAAGCAGAACATGTAGCACCTACTGGAATTCAATTAACCACGGCTCGTGACAATTCAGTAACTGGGATAGACAACCAATCTACAAAATTCACTGCCATCGACATTTTGGCTGATGCGGCTCAACCAAACAGACCTTCACCTCATCTACTAGAACATAAAAATAGTACATGCCATCTCTAATCTCTTATACATTCACATTATTCAGTGAGCTTCATCTAAGTACTGTAAAATTAATTTCTTAATTGCTACGTAAATGTATTAATACGATAATTGCCAAAAAAAATACAAATTAATTATAAGTGGTTTACAAGCTTTATTCACTCGACTCAGCAAAGACCTAGCTAGCTGGTCTTTTTTATTGACATATGCAAACTTTTCCATAATTCTACCCATCTAAATTTAATGTATGTTCAGTTATATGTATATTCTTCAGATAAGTAACTTAATTAATCCCCTTATGATTAATCCTATACAGGAGAAAAATACCTCAAGACATGTGTTGCCCTCTATAAGCATGCACTAAAGGGCGACTGGGAAGCCGCTGAACAAATCTTGAAAGAGGATAGGTCACTTCTGAGTGCTAGCATAACAAGATCAGGATGTGAAACAGTTCTTCACGTTGCAGCAGGATCAAGACATATCCACTTTGTGCAGAAACTGGTCAACATGATGGACAAAGAACAGTTGGTACTGCAAGACATAAATGGAAACACTGCCTTGTGCGTTGCCGCTGCGGCTGGATCTCTAGACATTGTCCAGATTTTGATAGACCATAATAATTCTTTGCTGACAATTCGAGGTGGTAAAGATATGGCACCACCCTACATGGCTGCTGTATTAGGACAGTCGGAAATGGCATGTTACCTGTACAACAAAAGTGAAAAGATGTTGGAGATAACCGACCGAGAAAACTTGTTTTTTTCTTCCATTAACAACGGTCTGTACGGTAGGTATACTAAAGTTCATCCTTTTTTATACATGCATTTTGAACATTTATGGACTAGGAAAACTTCAAAATCTCAAAATTATGAATGAATAGATAGACGTCTACCAGTGGTCTACGTTTGCATTCTTAATTTCTTTGTGTAAAAATTGCAGATTTGGCCTTTCAGTTGCTAGTTGCTGATAAAGCATTAGCGAAGGCACGTACTAGTTCGCAGAAAAATAAGACGGCCTTGCATATCTTGGCTCGAAGACCTTCAGCATTTGGTGGCAGCCAAAGTCCACGAATGTGGACTAGACTCATTAAGTCATGTGAGTGAAGTAATTCTTCAAAAATTTGTATTTAGCTTCATTACTGTTGACCATGTTGCTTATGTTCTTCAAACTTTTCATCTCAAGTACTCCCAGGTTTGAAGTTTGCATGCAAAACAAAGTTGAAAGAAGCTAATGGAGCCCTTCAACTAGTCTGCCGCCTCTGGGAAGAAATCTTGAGAGACGAGCACGATAACGTGATGAGGCTGATCAAATTTCCAACAAACTTGCTATTTGACGCAGCAGAATTAGGGAATTATGAGTTCCTAGCGGCACTTATGAGCTCTTATCCTGAGTTAGTTTGGGAAACTGATGAAAATAATCGAACTATAATCCATGTCGCAGTTTTGCATCGTCACGCAGGTATCTTCAATCTAGTGCATGAGATAGGTTCAATCAGGGATGTCATAGTGACATATAAGGATCATCAGGGTAACAATATTGTGCATATGGCTGCAAAATTAGCACCTCAAAATCAACTGAATCTCGTGTCAGGCGTAGCTCTTCAAATGCAGCGGGAGTTAGTATGGTTTGAGGTACTTCCCTCATTGTACCCTTAACCGTTATGCTTACCTTTTACTCTGACGGACATTCCGTTAAAATAGCCATCTAGTTTTCCTCCCTTACTGAGATGACGAATGATGTGACTGCAAATGCATGCTCAGTAAAAACATCTGGTGAATTTATTTTATGATTTTTTGCCACATCAGTTGTCACATTAAGGTGGATTCTGGTTGGTTTAGCTAACATTACTCCGTTTTGTCTTCTTCTTTTTTTTTTCTAATACGAATTCATTTCATGGTTTCACATTCAAGTTAATAGATCTCATTAGTTGACTGCTTGTTGCCTTCTTTACTCTTATATCTTCAAAATGGCAGGAAGTCAAAACAATTGTCCAACCTCAATACATAGAGATGGAAAACAACCAAGGAAAAACTCCTCAAGAATTATTCACTGAAGAGCATATGGTGTTAATGCGTCGAGGAGAAAAATGGATGCAGGTTACTGCAACTTCATGTATGCTAGTTGCAACTATTATCGCAACTGTTGTGTTCTCAGCTGCATTTAGCGTACCTGGTGGCACAGATGATCATACCGGAAAGCCAAACTTTTTGAAAAAGAAAGCCTTTCTAGACTTTACCATAGCTGATGAAGTAGCACTCTTTTCCTCTTCAACTGCAATGCTGATGTTCTTGTTCATTCTTACCTCGCGGTATGCAGAAAATGATTTCCTCAAGTCCTTGCCCTTGAAGTTGATGGTAGGACTCACTTGCCTTTTCGTCTCTATAGCATCTATGATGATGGCTTTCAGCACTGCGCTCTATTTGTCTTGTCAATATGGATCAAAATGGGTCCCAAATCTTACATTTATATTTGCAATTCTCCCTGTTGCTTTGTATGCGTTTATGCAGTTCCCTCTCATGTCTGATATGTCCTCTTCAACATTTTGTTCAAGTCTTTTATTTCAGCCATGGAAACGTATGATATACTAAAATGTTGGGCTGAAATGTGTACATTTTTGACGTAGTTAAATCTTTGGTCCCTAGCTACAATAATGATGTTATATATTCTAACTAGAATGAAGTTGTAACTACAGATTGATCATCTATTATGTACATTTAAGGCATAATCAGATGAACATGGTGACAGTTTTACTCTTCAATTTTACTTATGTTCTATTTATTTTTTTTAACAGAACTCATGCTCTATTATATAGTACATCTTCTGATCTTTACAACACCAAAAAATCCAGTAGCTTTATTCCTTCCCAAACTTGTAAAAGAAATGAGCTGAACTTGAGCTCAATATATTATACTTGACAGAGAATAAGTCTTTTGAATATTGATATGCTAAATAATTAATTGCTCGAGCGTGAGCAGATCCTATAATTTTCTAAAAACAAAAGCAGTTTGGATCAATCTCTATGCATGCATTTATCAGAGCTTTGATCATAAAGTTGGACTTTCATTTATATAAATAAATTATTTGAAACCTCTGAAAAGAACACTTTCATTTTTTTTTTTTTTTTTGAGGTTGTTATGTCACTACCTTCATTTACCGGTTTCCTAGTCATTTGGACGGTAAACGATAACTATCTTTACTTTTTACCTTCATTTCGAGCTTTTAAGGGCTTCAAAAGTTGAATTTTTATTTCAATCACTTTTTGAGAAAAATTCCTTCAAGAAAGCTGTAGAGGACGTTAAACTGAGTTTGTGGACACATGGCACACTCAAATTAGAGTTCGTATGAAGAAGTTATGGTCAAAAAAGCAAAAATTACTGTTCTGAAAAACTTACTATAAATAGCAAAAACTTACCTAGGTAACTTGCTATTTTAGAAAAATTACCAAACCCTAAATCCGCTTTTCCCTCTCGCTGACCCGAAACTCAACTTTGACCCAACATAATTTCCGCTGTCTGAACACCTGACGGTGCGCCACCGGTCCCATCTAAACCATGCGTCCTTATCTTTCTCTCTGTCGTGGTGGTTTCAATCAGTTCGAAGTGTAGAAAGAGTATTTGAGCAAAAAAAATATCGGCCGACTCGTATCCTTGACCTGATCAGAACTCACAACTCCGGCCATTTCTTTCGACGAAACTAGTTGAGCTTTAAACATCTTACTCAGATGGCTCTTGGGACTCACATCAATCCCTCCAAAACATCTTGATCCGATTTGAAGCGTGGAGCCGGAAACAAGCATTTGAAATTCTAGGATTTTTTTATTTCTTTTGAGGTATTTTCCGGCTTGGCCACTTGTTTTTGATCGTTTTCGTAGTTGAAGAAATTGTTGGGCTTCTCATGAGAATTATTTTGACATAGGTTTCACGACCCAAATCAGAATCGAAGGTGGCACGTAGGGCCCACACATCGTCACTTCTGGTGGCGCGTGGGGACGCATACCGCCTCATTTTGCCTTGTGGTTTTGCTCGTTGGGTAGATCTTGGTGTTGGGGGCATGTTGATATAAATTTCGTTGAATTTGGTTAACATTTGAAATCGATCCGAAATTTCGTTTTGCTGATTTTTAGGTTTCAATTAGGGAAAATCGGATTGTTAGATCGTCATCGATTTTTCTCATGACGGTAGAATTGTTGAGTTGACAAAACCGATGAAGTTTGCATTGAATCCGATGTTATTTCAGATTTTTGATGAATTTTTTTTACGAAGGGATTTTTGGGTTTCGTTTCCGAGTTGTATTTAATGTTCGAGCATTTTAAATTGTTGTTTAAGATTCGTCGATTGTACAGGACGATGTGCAGGGCCATTGCTAGACAAGGATCCCTACACTTGGGGGTTTTAGCCATGAAGTGTGGGTGGACTTTGGTTTTAAATATAATTGCGTGCGATTTTATTTTTTGGAAATAATATTTGAAATGTGTTTTCCTTGGAAAATTGGGTGATGATAATTGTCTTCACGTATTTTCGGTGATTTTCTCGTGTTTGAATTAAATATGGTTTATTTGACATTTTATGCAATTCGATGATATTTTGGATATTAGAATTGGTTTCGCTATTGACATTTTGCTATGATTGATTTCAAGTATGAAATGCGATGATTGGTGAAGTTTCGGATTTGGGTCTTGGCTATGTTTGAAATATCTGGATTGATTTTTTTTTTCTTCACAACGGTGACATAGCAGAAAGATAAAGTTCACTTCATACAAAGCCATAGAACAATTAAACATGCTTTCCCACTATGCTGTCGGCTAGAAATAACTCTAACAACACTTCGTTTCATCCTGCCACTAGGAGGTTGTGTCCATTTAATAAAGACTCGCTTCCTCTATAGGACAGACAAGGCACTTTGAGTGCACGCACAGGCATTCAGCCCAACTCTCCCTATAAAAATTGGATAGGGACTTATTGACATCAAAACCCTAATAACTAAGAAATAAACAAAGCAACTAAAACAAAATAAATACACAAAAGGGCCCATTGACCCAAAAGGGTGCAACAGCAATGCCTAGGCCAAACAGGCCCAGGTAACAAAGAGAACGCATCCCTCCCTCTCTGCCGAAGACTGCACCTACACCATCACCACTACCCGGCCACCAAACCTACCTCCCCACCACCGGCCTCTAGTCTCCACCGCATTTGTAGCTACGCCGCCGTCAGACCACCGGCAATCGATGAGTTCTCTCTCTCTCTAAGTGACAAAGAGAGAGAGAGGGTAAAAAATTCTTCTAAAAATAAATAAAAAATAATATAAAAAAAACTTAGGATATTAGGGCAAAAAATATATAATTTATTGGATAAGTGGGCAATCTTATAAGATGTTTGGGTAAGTAAAGTTGAGTCAAGCTAGTGTACTGGTGGGTATGAGATACCCTCATTTACAACTATTTGAACAAAAATTTACAAGTATTTGAACCAAAATTACAACATTGAAAACAAAAGTTACCATATTCATTTACACTATTTACATATAGTTAAACAAAAATTACAACATTGATAACGAATTTGTTCAAAAGCTTGTAAAAATGTCGTAAGAGGTGTAATTACCATTATTAGAACTAAGATTACAACATTGACAACAAATTTGTTTAAAAACTTGTAAAATGTCGTAAGAGGTGTAATTACCATTATTAGAACTAAAATTACACAAAGTATGACTCAAATTACAACTTTGACAACAAAATTTGTTCTCACTTTTGTAAATGTGGGAATGAGATACCCACCACTACACTAGAATTTCCCAGTAAAGTTAGTGTAGTGTAAATTTGAGTTAATGGACATTTTCCCTTAACTATACTATTAATATCATTTGATATTGATCAAAGTACTATTTCAGCATTAAAATGGTCGGAAATTTTGGTCGACAGAAAGCAAAACAAAAGAACCTAGGCACTTCACGAAGACCCATGGTATAAAGCTCAAAAGAAAGAAGTGAAACTTTAGACAGGGACGTACCCATGACACAAATATTATAGAAGATATTTCAAAACAAGATATTTTGGAGGAAGGCAACTAGGCAAGTGGCTAGGCAAACAATATCAAGAGAAAGTAGAGGCCAGATTAGAAGGACGTTTTTTTCTTTTTGTAAGTGAGATTAGAAGACTTTGACCCTCAAGTCTTCGTCCCAGCTCTAATTATTTAACTATTTTTTATATATATTTTTTTGTTTTGATAGCAATTATTTTTTTATATGATCGAATGCAGGTAAAACTAACCATTATTTGATTCATATCATATTCAGATAGAAATGATTTAATCTACCATTGTCCCGACTCCCGAGTATCAAAAAGAAAGTAGAGGCTGGGTTAGAAGACTTTGACTCACAAGTCTCCCACTAACTATTTATCTAGAAACATCATATTATACAGGATACTAGCTTTCTTTTTAATTAATTGTAGATGTATCCCGTAAAGCTAAGTACGTACCTAACCAATATTTGACCATTATAGTTTCATGAAAATGAATATTTCAAGTATTTACTAGTACAGCCACTAAGCTACTCGATCCTCTCTTCCCCAGTATCATTCTCAGTTTGAATACAGGACTATTTAATTGTGTAAAGGCTAAAAGAAAAGGAATGCTGCATCTACTGGCAATCAAATTCTTTAGGTGTGTGTACGTGTTGCTACTTGCTAGTGCTGAACAAGCTACCTAAAACTCTCCTCCGAGCAGGGTCATCGATCAATAGTATTCATTTTCCCCAGCTATATACCCTGTTCGGATCAAACTCTGTAGCTCCCAAGCTTGTTAGATATACGTAGTGATCATGACACACTACTCGGATACCTTCACCATTTTGTTTTAGATTTGAGGAAAATATTTAATTGTCTCGCTTCCATTGCAAATAGGAAAAAACATAAACTATACCTAAACAGTATGCAATATTAAAAAAAAAAAAAAAAAAAAAAAAGATAAAAATCCAATTACAACTACCCTAAGAGCATCTTTAGCAATGCTAACTATATTTTAGTCAAATTTTAGCTAAAGTAGCTAAAACGTTATTTTGTCTAGCAAGTTTTAAAATACAGCTGCATCAATTTTCTCTATTTTAGCTAGTTTTAAATTTATATTAATTTTTAAATGAAGATTACATAGTTTAAATATATTATTAAATTATATAAAATAACTGAAAAAAATATTTTTGAATTATAAAAAACCTCATCTCGCTCTCTATATTTATGAGCGACATAACTAAAAGTTATAATGGAGAGCCACTCAGGAATATAGTGCTTATATACAAAACTAAACATGATCTCTAAAATAGCTAATGAGCTAAAATAGAGAGTCTGCTAAACATGCCCTAAGGTAACTAAAATAAAACAATCGTACTGTTTCAAATATATAAAAGATTAAGAATGGAGTATAGTCAAGTCTTCAAAAACCTCACCGCCTTTACGAACTATAGCTCCTCCACCACGTCCTCCTATGACCAAAATTAATGACTCCTTTATGGTCACTGGTACCATACAGAAAGAACCTGGAAGCTAGAATAAGTGTTAGTCGGGTTGAAATCTTCTGTCCTCTACTTAAGGGAGGAAGGAGTTAAAACCCATCCCAGGGATTGAAATTCCCAATCCAAAATCAAACCTATATGATGCACCAATCCAATTTCTCACTTATAAAAACAATCAAAGGAATCCAAGAAAAAAAAAAAAACAAAACAAAAAATTGGTCGTAGTATATGAACTTATGACCACTATCAGAATAGTAAACCAACCCAATTCACCATTCTTTCTCTCAAGTTTTCCACCATCACGCAGAACTCTATCAATTGGAGACTCTATTCTTCCATTCACCACACAAACATGAACTAAGCTGGAGACTCTCTTAACTAAAACTACAACGAAATGCAGAGATAACATTTTAGCTTTTATTCCAGGACCGTGAGGCCGTGAGGCAAATGGTGGTGGTGATGCGTTGGTAGCACGGCCGTCAGGTTATAGCTTTTATTTTCATCTTCTTCTTTTTTTCCTTGAAGAAATCGACGACATTTTATTTTTGAAGAAGTTAATAGAGTTTGTATCCCTTAACACTTATAACTTATAAGACAGGTGGTATACATGTGATAAATTTTGAAAAAGAGACAGAGAAAGGGACACAGAAAACAAGGACATAGGATTTCAAGCAGTGCTATAGTCAGGAATTCTATCAAGGAATATCAAAAACATGATTAAAATAGCTCACTAACCTTACATATACAAAAGAACTAAGTTTTTTTAGTAAATAATAAATGATAGTTTTATTATTTGTTCGTATGTTTGTTGCTTAAATTTATTGAAACTTGGATGGTTTACTAAAAAGTAAACAAAAAATAATGAAAAGTCACAAAATTTGAAAAGAAGTAGAGAGATCACAAAGGCTTCACAAATTATGTGAAATTAGCTAGAAACATCAAATAACTGAAATATAAGACTAATAAGAGGAGTCAAATGACACACCTCGACCATCTCTAGCTATGCCCATGATTTCAAGCGTGCTAACCCAACTTCATCGATCTTTGGGTAGATAGGCACATGGCATACGTATCATTACAAAATTTAACTAACTAATTATTAAGTTTACTTACAATAGATTGTCCTCTATAGCTAGTATCTGATCGAGATCTGTAAGTACATTGGACTATTCCTATTCAACACATGACTTTCCCAAGGCCACAAGGAAATCAGAAAGTGCAAAGCATTAGGAGAGTATCTCTCCTACTTGTTCGGAGACTTAAAGAAAATAAAAGAAGATCACAAAATCGTATCATGGAGAGGAAATCAAGGAAGATAACTCTCACTGATCTTGAGATAAAGGTGTCTTTTAATCCATATCATTTTGCACGATTCTAAATTGATATGCATTGCTTTTAATTGATCTGAAAAATCTCATTTGAGTGCATATCCGATTGAGACATTGTTTGCAGTTAGAAAAGATTTGATTGTATATTCAAAACAGTTTTAAAACTTTTCCATGTTTATCTTATTCGGTGATTAAGAAAAGATTTAATTGAGGGGGAGTCTTGCTCCTCTATATAAGGTTTTCAAACTGATCTATGATGTAGAGTTTTCGGCGTTAGGCATTTTTAACTGTTTCATGTGTTGCATGATCTTCATAAACTGATTTATGAAAAACTCTCTTTGATATTTACCTTTCATGTTCACTGCATTCTTTCTCACATATCATACTTGAGATCAGTGAGCCCTTGATACAAGGCGAAAGGGAAAGATTGATTCGTTGAAGCTTACCAAACATTGAGAGACTTAAGTTTGCAGTATAGGATTATCAAATTGTATACAAGTTAGCTGTGTTGCTAGTAACGTGGTTGTGTTGAATACTACGACTTGTCTGTAACAATTTGATTTAATAGTGGATTTGTTTCTCGTGTTGGCTACGTTAAAAGCCACGCAGTGAAGTTTCCTCAGTGGTGAGGTTTACACTGCGTCAGCAATTGTTGAGGTCTTCCTAATTGTGTTGTTTATTTCCAAAGCCCTGTTTGTTATTCAAAAACATAGGATTACTGTTCCATCTAGTGTTTACAATTGGCATCAGAGCGGGTTCTAGAACTTTCTAGTGATCCCGGAAATGATGGAACATTCACGTGACAGGGCTGCTGGTGGATCTGTAAATAGTCCTCCATGGTTCGATGGCGGATGTGAAAAATATACTCAGTGGAAGATATACATGAAATCATATCTCTATGCTCAAGATGAACATGTGTGGAATATTGTAGAAAATGGCTGGAAGATACCTGAGGTAAAAGCAAAAGGAGAAAGCTCTTCCACTGCCACTCCCAAACCAAGGAAGGACTGGACTGAGGAAGAAGTTCGTGATCTACAAGCAGATTTCAAAGCTAAGAATAGCATTTTCACAGCCCTCTCTGAATGGGATAAGCTAAGGATCAGTCATTGTGACACTGCCAAGCAGGCATGGGATCTTCTGTAGACTACATACGAAGGAAATAAAAAGGTACGTGCACAGAAATTACAAGCATTGATTTTTGAGTTCGAAACTATGACTATGGGAGATGATGAAACCGTGGATGATTTTCATGGTAGAATTCTTAAAATTTCCGATCAGTGTCGTAGTCTGGGGGCACCCTTTGATGAAGATAAGATAGTCAAAAAGATACTCAGGGCCTTGCCAGAAAAGTTTCATTCAAAAGTCACTAGTATAGAGGATTCATTTGATATTGATGAGTATCCACTCGATGAGCTCATTGGAAATCTCAAAACCTATGAAATGAGGTTAAAGCCTGACAAGAAATCTAAGGGTGTAGCTTTCAAGGCAGTGAAAGAGGCAGAAGAAGAAGAAGAAACACTTGATCTTGCTCTCTTAACAAAGGAGTTCAAGAAGTTTCTCAAAAGCAAAAACTCCATGAGGAGTCCCAGCGCTCCCCGAAAAAATTTTCACAGTAGCAGTAATGGAAATAGTGATTACGGTGGGAAGAATGGGAAAAGTAGCTTCAAATGAAATCATTTAGGAAAAACCAAGAGTTATGAATGTGGAGGTTATGGTCATATTTCCACTGACTGTGGAAATAGAAAACATGGGAACAGTCAAAATAAGTCGCTACTCTGAACATGGAGTGATGATGAAACTCAAGTGAAAATGTGGCATTTGTATCATCTTTATTAGCTGACTCTGAGAGTGATGAGATATTCTCAGATGATGAAACTACTATCCGCTGTAAGCAACTCTATAAGGCATCAAAAGCCACATTGATCAAGAACATGGAATTGGAAAGAGAAGTTGAGAAGTTGAAGGCTGAAAAAGGAAAGATGCAACACCTGTTAAAGGAATATCAGACCTTGTTGGATCAAGAACGGGATAGGTTCGCTGATGAATTAGCAAATGTGTCAAATGACGAAGAAGTGTCAGCATGGAAAAATGAGCGTCTGGAACTTAACAAAAGAATCAAAGTGCTGGAACTTGAGGTAAAAGGGCAACACGCTTTAAACTTAAATTTGCTAACAGAAATTGATTCCTTGCAGGATGAACTAAAAGTCACACAAGAAAAATTTACCAAGTTCGACATCAGTTCAGGAGCTATATCCAAACAGTTTGGATCAGGTAAAGCCCCACATGACACTTCTGGACTTGTATACTCTGGTGAAAGTTCTAAAGGTACAAAGTTTGTAAAAGAAACTCGACAAACTGTTGAGAATAACGAATCAAGCACCGAACCTGTCAAAAGGATCAAGGAGCATAAATATGCTCAACAGGTAAAGGTTGACTAAGGAACTACTACTGGTCAAAACAGGTATCTCAATTCCAAGAATTTTATTCCTACCTGTCATTACTGTGGTAAGATAGGACATATTAGACATAGATGTAACGAGAGAATTAAGGCACAGCCTATTCAAGGAAGGTGTAGTGTAGAATCACTACAAATTGGACTTAGAGAGCAAAAGGAACTTATCAATAAGCTGACTGATTTATTTTCTACAAGCAACTTAAAAATTGCCAAAGATAAACCTATCTGGACTAGGAAAAGCAGTTCTCTTGCTCACACTGATGCTACTTGTCTTATCACATGTGTGAAACCAGGTGAAAAAGTGACACACATTGAGGCCACCTGTTTAGTTGCTCTAACAGCTTTGGAGGACAAACACAAAGATTTCTGGTATGTTGATAGTGGTTGTTCGCGACACATGACTGGAGACAAAGCATGGTTCTCTTCCTTTGAGGATGAATGCACAACAGGATCTGTCACCTTTGGTGATGCGAGGAAAGCAAGCATACTAGCACGAGGCACTGTCAATACACCTGGCATTCCAAATCTCAAGAATGTACTCTATGTTGAAGGACTGACAGCAAATTTAATTAGTGTCAGTCACTTGGCTGATGACTATGAAGATGTGTGGTTCAATAAACAACGATGTCTAGTGTTAAATCACAAAGGGGAAAGCATCATGGGAGGTAAGAGATCATTTTATAACTGTTACCATATTAAAGCTAATGAATCTTCTTCTGCGCAGTCTTGTCTTTCAGTGCAATCCACAGAGGAGACATTTGAATTATGGCACATGAGACTTGGATGTACATGTGAACTATCAAGATCTGCTAAAGTTAGCTTCCAAGCAATGTGTCAGAGGCTTACCATCCCTAAAAGGCAAGATAGATAAGATGTGTGGAGGCTGCAAAATTGGGAAACAGATCAAGACTCCTCACAAAGTGTTGAACTCAGCTACAACCACAAAAGTTATGGAACTGCTCCACATGGATCTTATGGGACCAGCTCAAACTGAAAGTATTGGAGGTAAAATCTATATGTTGGTAGTGGTAGATGATTTCTCAAGATTTACTTGGGTAAATTTTCTAAAAGACAAAGCTGAAACATTTGAATCTTTTAAAAGTCTAAGTCAGAAAATGTTGATAGAAAAGCAATCATCTAATCTGTGTATGATAAGGGTCAGATCTGATAAAGGAACTGAGTTTAAAAATGTTGCTTTTACTAACTATTTCAATGAGCTTGGTGTTTCCCATGAGTTTTCAGCCCCAATCACTCCTCAACAAAATGGAATTGTTGAGAGGAAGAACAGAGTCCTGTTGGATATGGCCAGAGTCATGCTACATGATGCAGGTCTTAGCACCAACTTTTGGGCTGAAGCTATAAGCACTGCTTGCTACACCATAAATCGAGTTTTTCTCAGACCGGGCACTGACAAAACTGCATATGAACTTTGGAAAGGTAAGAAACCAAATGTAGGACACTTTCATGCTTTTGGAAGTATCTGCTACATTTTAAGGGATCGAGAACATCTTGGAAAATTTGATGCAAGGAATGATGAAGGTGTGTTCCTAGGTTACTCTCTAAATAGTAGGGCTTATCGAGTTTACAACAAGAGAACTCGTGTGGTGATGGAATCTATCAATGTATCTATTGATGATCAGCTTGTCAAGCAGGAAGAGTCATATGCAGATACTTCTTCAACCTCAAACACACTGGCAGAATCTAAGTTAAACAATGATGAGGAAGAGGAAATAACTGACAGAATTTTTGAACCTGCTCTGACAATGAGACAAGGTTTCAAACAAGTTCGAAAGGATCATTCTAGTCAAGACATCATTGGGAGAGTTTCAGATGGCCCAAGGACCAGAAGTCAAGCTACCGCACAGGTAAGTCAAGATCAGGTAAGCCATGACAATGTATTGCTTTGTTTTATCTCTGAAAATCTGATGAACATAAATGTAATATCCCAGTTTGGTTTTGTGTCATTAGTTGAACCAAAAAATGCTAGGGAAGCATTATTGGATGATCAATGGATTAGTGCTATGCAGGAAGAATTGAATCAGTTTGCTAGGAATGATGTGTGGTACTTAGTACCAAGACCTAGTAATTGCAATGTCATAGGGACTAAATGGATTTTCAGAAATAAAAGTGATGAAAAAGGGAATGTCATTAGAAACAAAGCTAGGCTAGTTGCACAGGGATATTCACAGGTCGAGGGACTTGATTTTGATGAAACTTTTGCTCCTGTTGCACGACTAGAGTCTGTGAGATTACTTTTGTCTGTGGCTTGTCATCTTAGGTTCAAACTGTTCCAAATGGATGTCAAAACTGCTTTTCTCAATGGTATATTACAAGAAGAAGTTTATGTGGAACAACCTCAAGGTTTCAAAGATCCACATAACCTGGACCATGTCTACAGACTCAAGAAAGCCTTATATGGACTCAAGCAGGCTCCACGAGCCTGGTATGAAAGGCTTTCCACTCATCTTATAGAAAAAGGGTACACGAGAGGATCAATTGATAAAACATTATTTGTAAAACAAGTGAAAAATGATTTTATCATTGCTCAAGTGTATGTTGATGATATTGTTTTTGGTTCTACATCTAAATATCTTGTCAATGAATTTCAATCTGTCATGGAAAGTGAATTTGAAATGAGCATGTGTGGTGAGCTAACATTTTTCCTTAGACTGCAAGTAAAGCAACTTGATGCAGGTATCTTTCTCTCTCAAACCAAATATGCTGAGAATCTCATCAAGAAATTTGGCCTTGAATCCAAGAAAGTGGTTAACAATCCCATGAGCACCACTACTAAGCTGAGCGAAGATCCGCATGGAAAATCAATCGATTCCACTCTCTACAGAAGCATGATTGGAAGCTTGCTGTATCTCACTGCCAGTCGACTTGATATTTCCTACAGTGTGGGAGTGTGTGCTCGATTTCAAGCAAATCCCAAAGAATCACACTTGGAAGCTGTCAAAAGAATCATCCGATATATTTCAGGTACAGTTAACTGTGGTATTTTCTATACCTTCGACACTAACGTGGAAATTGCAAGGTATTCTGATGCTGACTGGGGAGGAAATTTAACGGATAGAAAAAGCACTTCTGGAGGCTGTTTCTTTATTGGGAACAATCTTGTGGCTTAGCACAGCAAGAAACAAAATTGCATTTCTCTATCTACTGCAGAGGCTGAGTATGTTGCAGCTGGGAGTTGCTGCACACAAATGCTTTGGATGAAGCAAATGCTTCATGATTATGGCATCACTCAAGGTAAGTTGTCTATCTTCTGTGACAACACAAGTGCTATTAACATCACAAAAAATCCTGTTCAACACTCTAGAACAAAGCACATTGATCTTCGCTATCACTTTATTAGGGATTTGGTTGAGCAGAATATACTTGAGTTAAGTTTTGTGCCCATTGATAGTCAACTTGCTGATTTGTTCACCAAACCACTGGACACTGCAAGGTTTGAATTATTGAGAAATGCACTGGGGATATGTTCCAAGTATTGAGGCACAAGAATGTCTGTCCACTGTTGAGTGAGAAAATTGTGATCTTAGTGTACTTTGACCACTGTCACTAGTGAATTGCACATATATTCAGTTATGTATCCATTATTGCCATGCCTTATTCTGGACAAAAATTGTGTACTTATGTTTAGTATCTTAGTCAGTTAAACTTCTTATGCACTCTCACTTATAGCCTACGTGGTGGCATGCTACTTGTTTACTGTCAAGAGAGCATCAGTGAAGTCGGAGAACTACCCGAAATGCTCAGACGTTCCATTCCTTCTTCTCAAAGTAATCAGGTCCTAGTTGTGGTGAACTTTCTAGGATTTGTAAGAAACGAGAATGGATCGAGGTAGTCCTCCTCTCAAAGTAATCAGGCCCTAGTTGTGGTGAACTTTCTAGGGTTTGCAAGAAACGAGTTGGTGGGTGACCTATGTACGTAATTTGTGAAAATACAAACCACAACTCGAGACTCTCTCCATGGAGCATCCTTGTTATGCTTAGTACCCTAAGATCATCTGGTCTGGGAGTTACTGAGAAGGGTCTTGTTACATGAGTTCTTGTTGTTACAAAATAAAGAAGTCTATGACTCAACTAAAATCAGTACCTAGGAACAATGTTTCCTACTTCCTGAGCTCAGTTTATATGATCAGTTCTTCCCCTTCACTTCTCCTCTCTTTCACTAAACCTGTTTCTAAGCCCCACGTACTGTTTATACTCACATTTGTCACAGGTTTACTCCTTAAGGCCTAATAGTGAGTACCAATTCTATTTGTTGATAGAATACCTCATGGTTGATGCTTTGAAATATGTTCCTCTCACTAATTGATTTGTGCTCTCTGTGTTTTGACTATGCTATATTTTCTCCTTCCATTATGACAAATGCATTCATTGCTTCGATACTTGGCAGCGGCATATATTGTGTGATATAATTGATTTCTCTTGGACTCTCTATATTCGACTGCCATCTGGTTGCACTTAATTTCCTTACTGATTAAGCCTAGGTTGAGGGGGAGACGTTATTTGCATGCGTGTATCTCGGAAAAATAACTTGTAATAATTCCTCTCCTTCTTGGAGACGCTACCTCCAACTGGCATGTCTCTTCGATTTCTCTAACCCTACTGGTCCGATATATATAACGTCTATCCTGTCTCTCTCGGATTTCACTTTGGTTTGTCTAAGTGTGCAGGTTTTTCCCATACTTCTTCTTTCATCATGGTTCGCACTAAGATCACCACACGCCTTGGTGGACACCGGCGTCTTCCTCCTCCTGAGGAGGGCCGCCAGGCCGCTGCCAGAGCCGGCGTCCTCCACCCTGGCATGCATCGCGAACGAAGCCGCAGCCCTCCTCTCCGTCAATCTCTTCCGACTCCCACTGGCGAGCCTTCTCATGCATCTCCTCCTCCTGTTTCTCTGGACAGTGTTCGTGATTCCATCCTGGTGGCTGACTGGCGGATTGCGTGCCTCACTAATGACATGGACGATATGCATTCCCTCCTGGTCCGCACTCATCACGCTCTGACCAACCTCACCAGGGAAGTCCGGAACATGCAGCGCCACCCTCCTGGGTTTGGCGATCCTGGTCCGTCCACTGCAGTCAGGGAGGAAGACGCACAGGAGGACAACACTGCTTCCATGGATAGCGAGGAATTTCAGGATACCGTGACCAAGCTAATGGAGGAGTTTGATGTGCCTTCCCATTCAAATGGGGAGAAGTAAAAACAATTTTCTTTCTGTTTTCTTTCTGTTTCTGCATTTTATTTTTTCTTGAACAATATTTTGTTTGGTTTTGGGTTTGTAAGTGCATAAGCACAGACCTTTTGGGATGCTTATTATTTGGAGGCTTATTATTATTAGTTGATATTTGTTTTGGTGGCTTGGATCTGGAAAAGGATGGAAACTAATTCCTTAAATCCAAGTAGCACTTTTTATTCATGATAAGTGGCTGTCTGTGAAATCTAACATGCAGGAGTACGGAGATGAAAATTGTCATGTGTTGAATGGGAATGCCCAAAGGGGGAGATTGTAAGTACATTGGACTATTCCTATTCAACACATGACTTTCCCAAGGCCACAAGGACATCAGAAAGTGCAAAGCATTAGGAGAGTATCTCTCCTACTTGTTCGGAGACTTAAAGAAAATAAAAGAAGATCGCAGAATCGTATCATGGAGAGGAAATCAAGGAAGATAACTCTCACTGATCTTGAGATAAAGGTGTCTTTTAATCCATATCATTTTGCACGATTCTAAATTGATATGCATTGCTTTTAATTGATATGAAAAATCTCATTTGAGTGCATATCCGATTGAGACATTGTTTGCAGTTAGAAAAGATTTGATTGTATATTCAAAACAGTTTTAAAACCTTTCCATGTTTATCTTATTCGGTGATTAAGAAAAGATTTGATTGAGGGGGAGTCTTGCTCCTCTATATAAGGTTTTCAAACTGATCTATGATGTAGAGTTTTCGGCGTTAGGCATTTTTAACTGTTTCATGTGTTGCATGATCTTCATAAACTGATTTATGAAAAACTCTCTTTGATATTTACCTTTCATGTTCACTGCATTCTTTCTCACATATCATACTTGAGATCAGTGAGCCCTTGATACAAGGCAAAAGGGAAAGATTGATTCGTTGAAGCTTACAAAACATTGAGAGACTTAAGTTTGCAGTATAGGATTATCAAATTGTATACAAATTAGCTGTGTTGCTAGTAATGTGGTTGTGTTGAATACTACGACTTGTGATCTGTAACAATTTGATTTAATAGTGGATTTGTTTCTCGTGTTGGCTACGTTAAAAGCCACGCAGTGAAGTTTCCTCAGTGGTGAGGTTTACACTGCGTCAGCAATTGTTGAGGTCTTCCTAATTGTGTTGTTTATTTACAAAGCCCTGTTTGTTATTCAAAAACATAGGATTACTGTTCTATCTAGTGTTTACAAGATCAGTATACATGTCGGATCGATAGCAGTTCCTCCTCGAATTTTTTATTTATTGTTTGGACTTTGGAATCAATCTATTTCAATATGCTAATAATCTTTTGAATCTTCTGGAGTCTAACATGGAGTAGGTGGTTAATTAGCTAGAATTAAGATGTGCGTGAGTAGAAGAAAAAAGCTTCAATTAATGCATGAAATTTGCTATATATTGTCATTGACCCTGGGATTGTCTCTCCATGTACAAATATTACTCGTTAAAATTAGTTAAACATGAAATTCTTTTCGGAAGTTTTCCTTAATTTTAGTGGATCGTCAAAATTAAAAATTAAAAGTGATATATCATATGAAGCAAACTACAGACAGTTAAACATAATTCAGTTTTTCTATTAATTTTACTCTTTTAAGTGCAGTGTTTATAAAACTATACCAGGGCCCCGAATTGATCGGGGAAAGGAAATTTCCTACCAATTTCCTCCAGAAATTATTAGTGGGAGACTTCAATAATAAACTTGGTCGTCGAGGTTCTCTTTCTTGGCCGGTGACGATGATTAGTTTATCCTGTACTGTTGTGGTGGCGGGCTCCTCCCCCTGATATTATTCACACAATTAGTCAAGCCATATATCCATAGACTTTTTCCATGGACTATGGGGTTTTATTAATCCACATACTAAGAGTGATACGTCGCTCCTCACCTGCCACTAGTTCATTTCAGTGGTGAGATTGATATTATATCTCCTTCTACCTTGTTTGTCTGTTGATCATCCAGTGGTCCATTTGTGTTTGAAAGTCTTTCCACGATGCACTAGTTTACAGACTAGCTTATAGGCTTATAGGCTATAATCTGTGAGAGATTGGTCATTTGGTCTTACTGGCTTTATGATAGCGAGCTCCATATACTTAAATTGTAAATTTCCTTCAGTGCTCTGGTACATTGATCGACGACTACTTTCAGACCCCTATATATATGCGCTTCAGACAGATTTTTACTGACTAAGCAAAAGGCTAGGAGAGTATTACTTGCTGCTTTAGCACCATTTCATATCGATCTGTAAGCAATCTTTGCATCCATAGCGCGCTCTCTCTCCCTCCCTCCCTCCCTCCCTCTGATTTATTTTGATTACAGACAAGCTGTTTCTTATCCAAAATAGTTTCAAATTTTCAATAGCGATTTCTTACATCTAAAGGAATCTTACTTTTCTGGGGAGGGGAAAGGAAATTATAGTACCTTCAAATTTATTTGTTTTTGGTTATATATATATATTACCTTCAAATTTAATGGCTTCCATAGTTTTTATTCATGCAATTTTTTTATTTATTTTAAAAAAGATTAAAATTATACGACCGATCATGCAATTTTAATGCTATGTTTAATTTCCATATAAGCTGAATGCATGATCTGCATGTTTTTAACTCTTTGGTGATCCTTCCCTTGTAGTCTAGTCAATTTAATCATACGTACATGTTTTCCACTCTCTCTCTCTCTCTCTCTCTCTCTCTCTCTCTCTCTCTCTCTCTCTCTCTCTCTCTCTCTCTCTATATATATATATATATATATATATATATATGGAGCTGCTCGAGAGCGGACGTCCGCAATCCAGAAAAAGTGCGGACGTCGCTCCTTCGGCCTCGATCAAGCGTCGACGGCGCGGCGCGGCTTGCCAGACGGAGGCCAGGGGTCTGCGAAGCCAGTCTGCCATCGGGTGGAGTCGCCGGCGACTGGTTTGCAGCGCTGCCCAGAACCTGCAGTTGCAGGTGAGGTCGCTGCCCATAAACCTGCAACCTCGACCTCCTCCGACCTCGATCGCTGCCCAGAAGCCGTCTGGGATGCCTCCGGCCTCCGTCCGGCAAGCCTCCCGCCGCCGTCGCGGCCTGAAAGCGGCTGCTGCGTCGACGTCCGCACTTTAGCGATAGTGCGGACGTCCGTCTGTGATCGGGCCTGTATGTATGTGTGTGTGTGTGTGTGTGTGTGTGTAAATAGAAAAATGTCTACTTACCTAAATTTCAACTACACTAATCCCACTTACCCACACATCTTATGAAATTGCCCACTTACATAATAAATTACATATTTTTTTTGCCCTAATACCCAATTAAATATTTTTATTATTTCTTGTTTATTTTTGGGACAAATTTGCCCTCGCTCTTAGAGAGAGAGAGAGAGATAAGTCATCAGAGACTTCGCAGGACTCTGATGACAGGCCGCTGGATTCCAGTGATCGGAGATCGGAGTCCAACGATCCGTGACCAGCTTCTAGTTTTATTGCCCCCCAATAATACCCAACAAACTTTATTACCCTCTCAATAAAAATTTATTATGTTTTATTAGGGGGTGTAATAAAAGTCTCTGGTGACCTCTTTAGGGACCTCCGTCAACCTCCAGACCAGTGACCGAAGTCCAATGTTCTGTTTTATGCCCCCCAATAATACTCAATAAACTTAGATTGCCCCCTAATAAAACCCAGTAGACTTTTATTTCCGCCAATAAAAATTTATTGGGTTTTATTAGGGAGCAATAAAGTCTCCGACTACCTCTCCAGTGATCTATAAGATCTCTGGCGACCTTTCTAGGGACCTCCAGCAACCGGTGACTGGTGATCAGAGTCCACCGATCGGTAATCGGAGTTTGGCGTCCAGTTTTATTGCCCTCTAATAATACCTGATAAACTTTTATTGCTCCCCAAAAAAACTTTTATTGAGGGATAATAAACGTCCTCGGCGACCTCTCCGGTAACCTACAAGATATTCGACGACCTCTTTGAGGATCTTCGGTGATAGGTAATCGAAGTCCGGTGTCTGGTTTTATTACTTCCCAATAATATCTAATAAACGCCAATAAAATCTAATAAACTTTATTGCCCCGCAATAAAAATTATTGCGTTTTATTAGGGAATAAAAGTCTTTAGTGACCTCTCTGGTGATCTATAAGATCTCTGATGACCTTTTTGGGGACCTCCGATAATCTCTGGCGGGTGTCCGGATTCTGACGATCGTATTCCGGCGTCCGGTGACCCAAGTCCGGCAAAGTCTCTAATGACTTTTTAATTATTTGGAGGGTAAACTTGTCTTTTTATATTTAAATAGGGTAAGTGGGCACACAAATCTTTTAGTGGAGTAAGTGGGCATTTGTTGGGCCCAAATTGGGTGAATGGTCAAGAGCCCTATATATATATATATATATATATATATAACCTCCTTAAACTTGAAATGTGAAGATGTTTTTATGTTTAACATAAATTTCAATAATCTAAACCATTCATTCTCTAATTACATACACACATGAATTCTACAAAAAAAATAGCCAAATCAAAAAAGTCTGACCATTTGATTAGAACAATATTCGTTTTAATTTTATTTAATAGATTACATTTGTTTACGCAATTTTCAATGACCAAATGATTATGGATATGGTTGATTTTTAGTAGACACATTCTTCAATGGTTGAAATCGTTGAATTAAGTCCTATACTAATAAAAAATAGTAAAAAAGCCTTAAATTTTAAAAGCAACAGAGCTATATATTCCTTTTGGATTTTACTTGTTAAAGGAAAAAACAAAAAACAAAAACAAGAACAACAATAATTTCCAGTGACCCTCAAAAATATATAATCCCTTATTTTATACTATCTGATCACTTGTTTTTCTTCCTGACTTTTGAATAAAGACAAAAATATGAATGTTAGTTAATTGTTCCTATCAAAACTCACTATAAATAATTTGTTTGCAGGTGCCCACGCCGGTATGTTTATACAGTGTGTTCAATTTTCAATCTGAAACCATGTCTATCTCACAAGAACAACATGTACCACCTGCTGGGATCCAATTAACCACCACCATCGATATTTCAGCAGATTTACCTAGACCTAAGACACCTTCACTTCATCTACTAGAACACAAAAATAGTATGTATCATCTCTAATTTAGTTTTCATTCATACTGACATAATTGGTAAAGCAAATTTATCAATACAGTATAAAATGGTAGATCCATGTAGTTGTACTTGGCAGTGAATTGCATGGACTGTTTGAAATTCATAATACTTGCTAAGTTAACGTACTGCAACATATCTTGACCACTCTATATCCAACATGTCAATTAATATTTTATATAAGTGTCTTAGCCTGCTTAATGAAACTACACAGGAGAGCTATACCTTAAGATATGTGTGCCTCTCTATAAGTATGCACTAAAAGGTGACTGGGAAGCTGCTGAACAAATCTTGGAAAAGGATTGGACACTTTTGAGTGCTAGCATATCAAGGGGATGGGACACTGTCCTTCATATTGCAGCAGGAGCAAGACATATTCACTTTGTGGAGAAACTGGTAGAAATTATGGACAAAGAACACTTGGCACTCCAAGACATAAATGGAAACACTGCACTATGCATTGCTGCCGCGGCAGGATCTGTAGAGATTGTCCAAATTTTGATAAATCATAATGATTCTTTGCTGACAGTTCGAGGAGGTCAAAAAATGGCACCACCATATATGGCTGCTGTGTTAGGACAGTCACAAATGGCATGGTACCTATACCCTAAAAGTAAAAAGATGTTGGAGAAAACCGACCTCGAAAATTTGTTCTTTTCGTGCATCAACAATGGTTTGTATGGTAGGTATACTAAACAAATCATCCTTTTGTTTTTCTTATTTTATATTTAACCAGGTCAAGAGAAAATAATGAATGAACATATTGTAATTAAAGAAATTATACATGCATTGGAACATTATGGTAAGATTTAAAATAATTAAAGAAATTATACATGCATTCTTAACTTCCTGTGTAAAATATGCAGATTTAGCCTTACAGTTGCTGGATACTGATACAACATTAGCCAAGGCACGTACTGATAGGCCGAAAAATAAAACAGCCTTGCATATCTTGGCTCGAAGGCCTTCAGTATTTGGAACCCATAGTCCAGGAATGTGGGGTAGACTCATTAAATCATGTGAGTGAAGTCTTTGAAAGTTAATGTTTATCCTTATCATTATTAACCCTGTTGCTTATGTTCTTCAAACTTTTCATCTCAAGCCCTCCCAGGTTTTAAGTTTGCATTGAAAAGAAATTTAAATCATGTTGATGAAGCACTTCAGCTAGTCCAACGCCTTTGGGAAGAAATTTTGAAAGATGAGCATGATGACGTGATGAGGTTGATCAAATATCCCTCAAATTTATTATTTGATGCAACAGAATTAGGGAATTATGAGTTCCTAGCAGCGCTTATAAACTCATATCCTGAGTTAGTTTGGGAAACTGATAAAAAAAATCGAACCATAATCCATGTCGCAGTTCTACATCGTCATTCAAGTATTTTCAATCTAGTGCATGAAATAGGCTCAATCAAGGATGTCATAGTGACTTATGAGGATGATCAGGGTAATAATATAGTGCATATGGCTGCAAAAGCAGCACCTCAAAACCAACTGAATCTAGTGTCGGGCGTAGCTCTTCAAATGCAGCGAGAGTTAGTATGGTTTGAGGTACTTCTGCTCCTTGTATCCTTAATTTACCTTTCATTTTGATGTGCGTTCTAATTAATAATTATTTGGTTACTCAAAGGAAAAATTACATGTGTGCCATACATGCATGCACAGAAGAAAATTCCAATGAATTCATTTCAAATTTTATATCCATATTAATTACTTTACTTGATTGAATGCTTTTGTTACTTCTTTAATTATATATCATTGAAATGGCAGGAAGTAAAGAAGATTGTGCAACCTCAATATATAGAGATGGAAAACAAGAAAGGGAAAACACCTCAGGAAATATTCACTAAAGAGCATGGGACGTTAATGCATCAAGGAGAAAAATGGATGAAGGACACTGCAACTTCATGCTTGCTTGTTGCAACTATTATTGCAACTGTTGTATTTTCAGCTGCATTTAGTATACCAGGTGGCACAGATGATCATACTGGAAAGCCAAACTTTTTAAAAGAAAAAGCGTTTTTATACTTTACCATAGCCGACGGAGTGGCACTTTTTTCCTCTTCAACTGCAATGCTGATGTTCTTGTTCATCCTTACCTCACGGTATGCAGAAAATGATTTCCTCATGTCCTTGCCCTTGAAGTTGATGGTTGGACTCACTTGCCTCTTCATCTCAATAGCATCTATGATGATGGCTTTTAGCACTGCCTTCTATTTGTCTTGTCAATATGGATCAAGATGGGTTCCAGATCTTACATTTTCTTTTGCAATTGTCCCTGTTGCTTTATATGCATTTCTGCAATTCCCTCTTGTGTCTGATATGTCGTCTTCAACATTTTGTTCAAGTCTTTTATTTCAGCCATGGAAACGTATAATATATTAGAAAGTTGCATTGTAATGTTGTACATATTCTCCCAAGTTAAGCCATTGGTCTAGCTACAATACTAAAGTTATATATTCTAGCTAGAATGAAGTTGTAATTATAGATTGATTATCTATGCTGTGCATATATGGGACAAAAGGATGAACATGGTATCAATTTTACTTTACATGATTTTTGCATAATATTTCTCATGTTGATGTTGTAATAGCAGTACATCTTGTGATGTTTACAACACTTTAAAAATCAGCGGCTTTATTCTCATCCCAACCAATAAAAGAAACAAGCTAAGCTAGCTTAAACTTAACACTGAGCTAGCTTGTACTCAACATTGAGCTCGACATAAAAAACAAGTCATTTTGAACGTTGATATACTAAATCGTAAAATTACTCATGAGCATATCAATAACTTACCAAAACAAATCAAGTTGGTCCAATATAAATAAGTTATTTAAAAACTCCAAAAGATCGAATACATTGTTCATTGGTGAAAAGATTTCACTTTTATGTTATTCATATATATTGAAAAGTGAAAACCAATGGTTCCATTCATTTGGATCACTGTTTTTGTTTGTTGCAATTTTGCATACCCCTTACCTAAATGATTATTTTTGTTTGTATTTATCTTCATTGTTTGATATTCTGATCTATATAAAGCTCAAGTAAAAAAAGAGTGTGATGTAGTAGCCTTTAGCACGGGGAAATAACTCATCATAATATTATAAATGAGAGTACATGTACAACAGTTTAATTATGTTTACCTACTCAATAAGTTCACTGCTCAGTTGTCCTCAACTGCACCATTGGATCTAAATCCAAGAGTGAAGAAGAAAGAGAAAAATAAATAAATTTTAACTGCCTTATTATTATACACCTCATGATTTATATTCAATGGCAGTTGAGCATAGCAATTAGTTCGTCAATCGAACTTAAGTTCTTCCGCTAACAAAATACTAATGGCACTAGACCACAAAATACTAGTTCAGTTATGTTTACCTACTCAATAAGTTCACTGCTCAGTTATCCTCAACTACACCATTGGATCTAAATCCAAGAGTGAAGAAGAAAGAGAAAAATAAATAAATTTTAACTACCTTATTATTATCCACCTCATGATTTATATCCAATGGTAATTGAGCATAACAATTAGTTCATCAGTCGAACTTAAGTTCTTTCGCTTACAAAATACTAATGGCACTAGACCAAAGGATACCAGACAACATGAGTAGTTTATATTTTAAAGGATAAGGCTGTAATACATGCATGTTGTTTATCATGTAAAAACTTGAAAACAGATGTTACCACATTGACAACTTAAATCTATTTCGTAATTAAATGTGATTATATTCTTCTTTCACTCTAGATATTGCCTGTGATTTTATCTATCGACACCTACGCTTGGCCATTACTGAAGATATTTTTGTTGTCTAGATGGATAGTCTAGTCCATCAGAATCATAGGATGTAGGATTACTATCGCCTTCCGAGTTCTCGTAGATGTAAGACAAACAAAGGTTAGTGGGAACTTTACCTGAAGTAATCTAGGGTTTAGACTTGCAGTAACTTCCCCTACTCCAAGTCTAATTCAGAGTTTTACTGTCAAATATTTGACCCATTTGAAGATTAATGATCATGGAACAAAATATAGGCTTGGAATGGTAGTTGCAAATAGACCGGCCGGTGAATGGTTTGATTTTAAGTTCCTAATAACCAAATGGACAGAACTTATAACGATAGCCACTTCTTTGAATAAAGCCAATGGGAGTATAAATGAAGACCAAGGTGTTAAGAGTGTAGCACCCATTGCAGCAAAGCAGCAAAGAAATGCCAGTTTAATAGGATCAGAAAATGATATCAATCCCAACAAAGGATTGCAACACTATGGCTCTCCTAACCATGTAAAGACACATTCTAGTGCAACAAGACAGAAGTCTGAATGTGGAGCAGAGCACACCTAGTCAAGATAAATATAAACCTGTACACCAAGACAAATGCCTTGTGTACTACTGCTCATTACACCACACAAGTGTTGATCATAGCTTTACAACATCTAGGGTTTTTAGAATTGAAGTATATATACCATTGTAAAGAACACATCTTCTTCAAGTGAATGAAATACAAAGTTATACATCAACACTTCTATCTTTCTATCTTTCATTATGAAAGTTATAGATTCCCTTCATGTTATCAGAGCCTCTGCCTAACGGCTCTTTGATTCACAACTATTCTACATCATTGACCCTTTTAATTTCTCTTCCTCACTCCTTAAACTTCTTTCAAATTCCTAAAGCTTTAGTTTCCTTTTTTACTTCGTCAATCCTCCTTGCTCTTGCCCAGTTTACATTCCTTCTTTAATTTTCATCAATCCTTATTGTTTTTCATCTATCTCTAAATCACAATGGCTGTTACACCACCCCATCAATCACTACACAGCACTCAACCTCCAATTCTTCATCTTTCTCTAGATCTCATTACCCATCTTCTCAATCCCACCCCAACTCCTCAACAACTTGCTTCCTTGGTTCCAATTAAGCTTACATCTGAGAATTATGTATTATGGAGATCATTGCTCACTCCTATCCTACAATAATATGACATGTTTGGCCTAGCTATTGGTACAGAACTATGCCCTGATGTTTGTTCATCAAATTGTACCAAAATCAATGCAACATATACCGAATGGTTATCAAAAGATCGTACCAGCAAAATATTGCTGACAACCACACTTTCTGATGTTGTTCTACCATTCCAAGTTGGATCCACCACAGCCCATTCTCGTTGGGTCACACTTGAGCGACGTTTTTCAGCAACCACTCGCTCCCATGTCCTTCAACTTCGTCGCCGTCTCCAAACCCTTCAGAAGGGAACCCAAAACATGCAAGCCTATCTTCAAAAATGAAAGGAGATTGCAGATGCCCTTGCGCAAGCTGGCAAACCAATTGCTGATGCGGATCTTGTCGCATATACACTCCATGGACTTCCACAGTAGTATGATGTCTTTACTACCTCAATTAGGGTCAGAGCAAAACCCATCTTGCCGGACGAACTCCATGGCTTCTTAATCAGTGGAGAGGTGGAGTTATTACGGAGGAAGACAAACCCCATTCTGAGTCTCAATGTTCACCAACCCCAGGCCTTTGTTACCATAGACAGCTCATCTTATCTGCCCCAGCCCAGTGACCCATATTCACCCAAACCCCGAGGCCCAATCACTAATTTCAATTCCAAACATCTTATTTCACCCTAAAATCCCAATGTCTTTCTCCATCCCTCTCTCAAGCCTCCTTCTCAAGCATCAAGGACTTTTAATGTTCCATGTGGTAAGCATCTCCTCTGTCTAATTTGTGGTCAAAATAACCACATTGCCATTTGCTGCTTTCGAAAACTACCTTGCATATCTTGGTGGAGCACAACTTACGAGTGCTCAGATTGGCACCTCAATTGCATCATTTTCCCCCTCTCACTCACATCTGAAACTCAATAACATACTTCATGTTCCCTCAGCTTCCCAGAATTGGCTTTCAATTCATCAATTTTCTGATGACAACCATTGTCATTTCATTCTCAGCCCACAGTTTTATATTATCAAGGATAGCATCACTGGAAAAACTCTTTATTAAGGTCTAAATGATGGGGCAGTTTATCTTATCCATCTTCGAATTCATCCTCCTACTTCACCAACTGCTCTCTTCGCCAAATCAATCTCTGCTTCCCTTTGGCATCGTCGTCTTGGTCATCCATCCACTCCTCTTCTTCGACACATTTTATCCTTCTCTCACCTACAAGCCATTCAAACGAAATCTAAGTCTACCTTCTGTTGTGATTGTCAAGTAGCTAAGAGTTCCAGATTTCCTTTCCCTGATTCCAAGAGTAGCAGCACAGCTCCCCTTCAATTAATCCACTCAGATGTTTGGGGGCCATCTCCTGTCAAGTCTTTGAGCAATTTTCAGTACTATGTTATCTTTGTGGATGATTGGTCTTGTTTTACATGGATCTTTCCTATCCATTCCAAATCTGATGTCTTTGCTATATTTCAAGTTTTCAAAGCACAAGTTGAGAAACAATTTGACCTCCCCATTAAATCTTTAAGGTTGGATAATGGTGGGGAGTATACCAGCATAGCTTTTCGGGCTTTCCTTGCCTCTCATGGCATTACCCATCAGTTTTCTTATCCACACACACCGGAACAAAATGGTCTGGCTGAAAGAAAGCATAGACACATCATTGAGCTCACTCGCTCTCTTTTCGCAATCTGGTCTTCCCCATGTTTACTGTGCTGAAATTGTTTACACCTCTGTTTACTTGTTTAACAGATTGCCCTCCCAGACTTTGCAAAATCTCAGCCATGTTCAAAAATTGTTGCATTGCACACCTAACTACAAGTTTCTCAAAGCCTATGGTTGGGCTTGTTACCCTTGGTTGCGACCATATGCATCAAATAAGTTTGACCTTGACAGCAAGCAGTGTGTTTTCATTGGCTATGCAACTGAGCACAAAGGCTACCGTTGTCTAGATCCAAAAAGTGGCAAAGTTTATATCTTAAGCCATGTTGTGTTTGACGTTTCCACATTCCCCTTTAAAATTATCACTTCTACACCACCTTCAGCACCAGCACAATCCACCATTACTTCACTCTCAGCTCCACCATTTACTTTCTTGCCTCCAACTCCACCTCCAACCATCCAAACCAATCCTCCATCCCCTGAACCACCCACAAAACCACCACACCCTCCATCCACACCATCTTCCACAGTAGCAACTCCTCCACCACTAAGACGAAGACAGATGCCTAACCCTCCTCCTCATTGTCACGCCCCGGATTTTGAATGATAAATTCAAATCCGAAACCTGAATAATTACAATTACAAAAAAAACCAAATCTCGAAACTTCGAGTTCATTATTACAATTCACTCTCACAATATATTATAAAGCTCAAATGAGCATAACACACCTCACAACTTACAATTGTTGTAAAACTCTAACAATTGCTCTAACCGCACGATCACCGTCCTGGTTCTCCTGTCCTGTAGGATTACCCGCTACACAATTTGAATAGTGTACCGGGAGTTGCAACAACACAAAACCCGGTAAGCTTTTTACAGCCAGTATGAGTAAACAAGAAAGAACTGTTGATTTATTAGATTTCAAGACTACCACAAACCCACGTTACTTTCTCACTCTCATATATATATATAGACACTTATGAGTTACTCTCAATTTAGCTCATAAGATCACTCACTCTCATATATATATGTAGACACTTATGAGTTACTCTCAATTTAGCTCATAAGATCACTCACTCTCATATATACATATAGACACTTATGAGTTACTCTCAAATTCGCTCATAAGATTTCCCAACATTTGGTAGACAGACTCATATATATATATAGACCCTTATGAGTTACTCTCAATTTCCCTCATAAGGTTACCATATATATATTGACACTTATGAGTTACTCTCAATTTCACTCATAAGGTCACTCCACATTTGGCAGACAGACTAGAGCTCTAACTGAACGTAACCACTCGTCCGGCCACAGACGTGATTACGATTTAATACTATTAATAACCACCAGCCCGGTACAAGAGCGTGATTCACTAATAGATGCCATGGTCACCTCGTGACCTAGTGATCTCCACAGATCACAACAATTTATTGTTCCTCAACAATAAAACTCAACACCTCTCACAATATATTGTTTCTCAACAATAAACTCAATACCTCTCACAATATATTGTTTCTCAACAATAAACTCAACACAACTCCAACAATACATATTATTTCACGTAATAATATATATACAGACATTCACACAGGAATGTCTAATACACCAACAATAGTTCATATGATTGCAAAATAAAGCAATTAAATATATTGGGTTCGTAATATGAACCACGTGAGGTTTACTCACCTCTAATCCAGCTGCGTCTTCTTAACAGCTCCATTAACAATCTCACGAATCGTCCGCCAAATAAATCCATCGATCACCTAATCCAATAATGATCTTAACTTAGCCAACAACTCAAAAGCACACATATACGGAAACCCACGGTCGGATTCTAATTTTAATGATGATCCAACGGTCAGATCGAAATCATACGATGATCCAACGGTCGGATCTGAATTTAATGATGATCCAACGGTCGGATCCTCACGGATCGCCTTTAGGATCATCCTCCAAAATTATCACGAAGACTCCGATCTTCTTGAATCACTCTAACAAACATCTCCATAAAATTATATGAAAATCCGACGGTCAGATTCTCACGAATCGCCTTCCGAATCACTATTTCTCAATTATACGAAGATCCAACGGTCGGATCTTCGCCCGTGACCTCACAAAGTCACCGGGACAGTCATACGATCAACATATCCAAAATTGAAGCAAAACCGATGGTCAGATCTTCACAGATCGTAAACCGAAGATAAACGTAAAAACGTTAAATAGTAACGTCAAAACGAAAATCCACTATTTATCAACTTTTTCTAACATGACCATGTTATATATCAAAACGCTCGTATGGATGCATAGATCATCACCTAGATAATGAAAACTCGAAATATGGTCTGATGCGCCGCCACAAGCGGTGGTCAGTGGGCGGTCAACGCGGCGGTCAACGCCGGTCAACCACCTCAGATGGCAAAGTGACCAACTACAAACTGGTTCAAAATGAAAGGGTGGTCGACTTTCATACCTGGAGCTAAGCCTGGTTCGGCCTAGATCGTCCTAAATCAAGCGTTGAAGTTGGATTAATCTCGTGCGTCTGATCAGATTCCAGATTGAATCAGGGACGTCGAAATCTTCAACTCGTGATCTTTCACTCCACACTCCAAATCGTCAAGCAAGGCCTATATGGGGATGATCAGGGGGAGGAGGAGATCACGAAAATGGGGAGGATCGGCCCGTGCAACGCCGGCACGGCCAAGATCCGGTCGGGTCGAATGCTAGGCTCTGGGGGGCTTCGATCCACGTCTGGGGGCAGCGGCGGTGCAAGGGGAGGCCACCAGGCGGCTGGGCGTGGCACGGCGAGTCCGGAGAGGGCCGGGTCGTGGCCGGAGGACGCCGGAAGAGGGAGATGGGTCCGGGTCGGGTCAGTCGGGTCGGCTGCGTAGGGAGGAGAGAGAACGGAGGAAACCGGGGGCCAAAATGCAAAATTTGCATTTTTTTCGTCCTTAATGAATAAATCTGATATTTTTCCTATTTATAGAAAATTCCCAATTTTCAAATATTCATAACTTAATCATACGAACTCCGAATATTGCGTTCCACATGTCCACGAACTCGTATCGACGAGCTCTACAACTTTCATGAAGGGAGTTTTCCCAAATTTTGAACGTATAAAAAGTCAACTTTGTTGACCCCCTAAAAACGTTCGTTTTCGAAAATAAAATCGTTCGAACTAATTCCACAACTTCTCCAAGCTTCGTACTCGCTCCTACTATCGTGAAATCATTTCTAAAAATCCACGGAATTTAATTTGGATTTTCCGGGGTATTACAGTCTACCCTCCTTAAAGAAATTTCGTCCCGAAATTTGAGCGTAAGTCAATTCCTCTCGATTAAGGTTGACCTAACCATCGAATATCCATCTTTCCCAAAGCTGTAGTAATCTACAAAGCCTCAACCCTTGTATAAAAATACATTCCTATGGCCACTAAATCCTTTCATCACAAACGTAAACGCACAACACAATTGTTCAACATCAATCCACATCAATTACACAAAATCATCACATGGATCATCTCATAGATCCTCACATAGATCTTCACATAGATCATCACATAGATCTTCACATAGATCATCACTCTGTACTGGCATACAAGCACAGTAAACACTCTCACAAAGTGTTTCGCTACTCAATTAGCATCACGGTAAATCTCCATAGTAAAACTTAAGATGCATCACTCAAAACAAATCATCCCCAAAAGCACGCCAATAAATTATGTCATCCAATGATGATGACTTGGGCTTGCTCAATCCTTGGGTTAAGCACTAGGGCTGGCCAATTGGGCCTGAAGAAATCGGACCATCCACATTTCGAACCGGCCGAAACCACTTTGGGTTTAACATTTGGGCCTACTATTCGGGCCGAACAATTGGGCTTACCATTTGGGCCTACCATTTGGGCCTACCATTCGGGCTTACTATTCGGGCTTACTATTTGGGCTTACTATTTGGGCTTACTATTTGGGCCTACCAATCGGCCCACCAACTTCCAGCTCGGCTACGGTATGAAATTGTACATACCGTATATACGTATGCATACCGTACAGATCGTATATACGTATGCATACCGTACAACTGTATATTCGTATGCATACCGTACAGACCGTATATACGTATGTATACCGTACATACCGTGTATACGTCGTATATCAAGCATATACGAGATCCAAAAATATTTGTAAGAGGTAAGGTTCGAACTCCCGACCTCAAACACGAAGGTTTTGCTCCCAACCACTGAAGCAAGAGCTGCCTTCATTAATATATGCTCACGTGTTATATTTATTATGTCATAAGCGACATAAATAAAATAACGGGGGAGGCAAGGTTCGAAACCTTAACCTGCTGCACAAGGGCTTTGCCCACCAACCACTGGAGCACAAGCTGTGCTTAATATAATGTGTACAAATGTTTTACTTATTATGTCATAAGCGAACATAATAAAAATAAACGAGAGGCAAGGTTCGAACCTCTGACCTCTTGTACATGAGCCTTGCTCTTCAACCACTAGAGCACCAGCTGCTCTCGTTACTATCCATGCAACTTCTTTTATTTATTCTATCATAAGCGATAGAATAACAACAAACTGTCGGTACACTCCACGTGCCACGACACGTCTCTTCCGTGATTTACGGAAAGCAAATCACTTTCGGCTAAAGCTGTCTGCCACAGCGTCTCGAGGTTCGGCCTGTCCCCTTACACGCTCAACACGCGCCAATAGCTTTTCCGGGTTTCGGGGCGACTTTAATCCAACGCGTAGAATGAATCACAGGAATCGTTCATCCAACGATGGAGATCTGCTCACCTCGCTCTATAAATAGGTGCATTCTGGAGAAAAACTGTTCACTCCAAAAGAAAGAAATTTTCTTCCGAGCTCAAGTCTTTCTCTCTCAACTCTTCAGCCTTTCTCTTCTCAAATCCTTTCTTCATCAATTTCAATCCTTCTCTTCTGATCTTCTCTCCCATCTAGTTGATTCAATCCCATCTTTCCTCTGAACTTTCAGATCTTCAATATTTTCCTCCAAATCTTCAATCCTTCTTTCTCAGATCTTTTCTTCCATTTGAAGATTCGATCTCATCTTTCCTCTGAGAATCTCAGATCTCCAATCACCAGTTCAACAACTCCAATCCTTCTAACAAAATCTCCCTCAAACACTAAACCATGTATTCCTCGATTTCCACATCCTCTCACCCCATGACCCAAGAGCCACGAACTCTGCAACTAATGGAGCTCCAAACCCCGCAACAAATGGAACCACAACAACAGCAACCAACAGAGGAGGGAGGAAACACCCAAGCAGCTGGAAGTAGTGCCAACATGGATTTCTGGCGAAGCCGTACCAGGTGGATTCCTACTCCAGAACAAATAAGAATCCTCAAGGATCTTTACTATGTCAAGGGATTTAAGTGCCCAACTACAGAGCAGATTCACGAGATCTGTCTCCAGCTGAACCAGTATGGGTATGTTGAGGGTAAGAACATTTACTTTTGGTTCCAGAACGTCAGGGCTCGAGAGAAGCAGATGAATAGGTGTAATCAGGCTGCTCCAGTGCCCATGAGAACTAGTTCTCTTGGTACTGGTAGATCCATTGATCTCAATTTTGGGTCCACTGGTTCTACTGGTGCTGGTGGATCCATCGACATCAATTTTGGGCCAGCTGGTGGATCCATTGACATCAATTTTGGGTCCACTAGTTCTACTGATGATGGTAGATCCATTGATCTCAACTTTGGTTCCACCTATTCTACTGGTAATGAAGGATTTCTTGATTTAAATTCTGTTTCATATTCTTCCTCACACTTCAACACTAATACTAGTACAACTCTTTTGGCACAACAGGAGGACAAACATCCCTGCAACAACGAGGAGGAGATCACCAGGAGGTTCAAACTCTTCCTCTGTTCCCCGTGCACGGCGAGGACGTCTTTGGTAACCTGAAGGCTACTTCCGAGGAAGGTAGCGCTTTTGGTTACTATTCTGGTGGCTCAGGCGGTTACCACAGTGGCTCAAACGTTTCTCTTGAGCTCAGCCTCAACCCATCCGGAGCTGCTGACTAGGCTTAGTATAGCATAGTCCTCGTTTCCCTTTTTGTAATATAAAATCAATAAGATTGTGTGCATGTTTTCTTTTTCTTTTTTTTGTTTAACCACAACAACACCAAGGATCGAACCTTGGTCACTTAATACTCTTTTCAAAACCATCGAGACTCTGCTGCACACATCTTTCAAAATGATTTATCACAAACAATCATTCAAAACCTAGCAATCAATTAAGTCACACAGAGGTCAAGCTAGTATCCTCTGAGTCAAACCAAACACAATAATTTCGTCGCTAGAATTAGGGATTAATAAAGCTAAACACTTCCTGAGTTAGCTAGGAAAAACCCACATCTTTAGAGTCACACTTACAACTCTAAAAAAAATCTCGATCACTCCATCTATCAATTGCTTCAACAAGCAATATGTACCATCTTAGCATCCACTAATCGATACTGGTACCACACTCAGTATCTCACCCACGAATCACCTCACTGCTCATTTGGTGGTAAGTCAACATCTAGTGGGTCAAAATTCTGTGATTATAGCACTTCACACTAACCACGTCATAATCCATAATCTGTCCTCACAACAGTATCTGGCCTCATAAATTAGTTATACAACCCTAGCACTCCTAGAGTTGAAAACAACGTTATTACCTAAGCTCATACATCAACACAATGTCTCTTCACAGTCAATCCTATCACGAGGTCATATCAATCTTTCCATAAGTCAACCATACACAAAATCCATCATAGTAACAACGAATTATGCATTACTACTCAACAATAGTCAGTGAACCAGCACTCCACAATAATTTCCAATACCATCCGCAGATCTCAAACCACACCCCGACATTTAGCTAATATATAGTAGCTATCCTAAACACCAAACAACTGTGCATGAATGAATGCTCCATTATAACACAATTCCATCACTAAGCAACCAATAACTGCTAAGTATTCTTCAACTCAAAACATCTGCATATCCAACTAATGGAAAGTATCACAACTACTAGTCAAATACTCGTAACGACTTTAGATACAAGCATTGGTCAAACACCATGACCCCAACAACCAACGACTACAATGCACATAAGGATACTGTTTTTCGTGAAAACCATCCTCAATAACTCCACCAGAGTTTAATCCAAAGGTTCCCATTCCTCAAAGGTGATAACTCAAAGAAGCTACACAAGCTCCACCACTTCACTTACAAAGTCAACCTATGCCATGATCACTTGACATACTACCCTTATTAAAGGTAACATAAGTATCTCCCAAATTACATCACTACACTCGAACACCAATATAGTCTTGAGAATTCTGTCTCATAATCTCTCACACTCCTATCATCTTGAGTTGGTGAGATCAATTCTCTTTTCAACTATTCCTAGGGTCTCAATCTCTTTCACCATTTCAACCCAAGAATAACATCCATCACATCAACTACAGGTAGACTAGGCAACTCAACCTCTAATGCCTCCACCTCATCCTCAACTGTCTCCATAGAAAGGTCCTGTCCCTACATCAGACTCGACCTCTACCTCACCGACTCATCAGAGTTAAATCCAGAGGTTCCTATTCCTCGAAGATCACAACTCGCGGAAACTAAACTTATTCTAATACGAACTTAGTAGACAACTCTACCGTCCTACGGACTTACACGTTGTCTAGACCCCATACTAAGACATACCCAATGATTTTACCAGTACCGAAGAGTATATGATGGGGATCCGCTGCAGACGGGCCATCACTCGGGAGGTACTGATTATCACCAAATATGTACCTTACGCTCTGATACCAAACTGTCACGCCCCGGATTTTGAATGATAAATTCAAATCCGAAACCTGAATAATTACAATTACAAAAAAAACCAAATCTCGAAACTTCGAGTTCATTATTACAATTCACTCTCACAATATATTATAAAGCTCAAATGAGCATAACACACCTCACAACTTACAATTGTTGTAAAACTCTAACAATTGCTCTAACCGCACGATCACCGTCCTGGTTCTCCTGTCCTGTAGGATTACCCGCTACACAATTTGAATAGTGTACCGGGAGTTGCAACAACACAAAACCCGGTAAGCTTTTTACAGCCAGTATGAGTAAACAAGAAAGAACTGTTGATTTATTAGATTTCAAGACTACCACAAACCCACGTTACTTTCTCACTCTCATATATATATATAGACACTTATGAGTTACTCTCAATTTAGCTCATAAGATCACTCACTCTCATATATATATGTAGACACTTATGAGTTACTCTCAATTTAGCTCATAAGATCACTCACTCTCATATATACATATAGACACTTATGAGTTACTCTCAAATTCGCTCATAAGATTTCCCAACATTTGGTAGACAGACTCATATATATATATAGACCCTTATGAGTTACTCTCAATTTCCCTCATAAGGTTACCATATATATATTGACACTTATGAGTTACTCTCAATTTCACTCATAAGGTCACTCCACATTTGGCAGACAGACTAGAGCTCTAACTGAACGTAACCACTCGTCCGGCCACAGACGTGATTACGATTTAATACTATTAATAACCACCAGCCCGGTACGAGAGCGTGATTCACTAATAGATGCCATGGTCACCTCGTGACCTAGTGATCTCCACAGATCACAACAATTTATTGTTCCTCAACAATAAAACTCAACACCTCTCACAATATATTGTTTCTCAACAATAAACTCAATACCTCTCACAATATATTGTTTCTCAACAATAAACTCAACACAACTCCAACAATACATATTATTTCACGTAATAATATATATACAGACATTCACACAGGAATGTCTAATACACCAACAATAGTTCATATGATTGCAAAATAAAGCAATTAAATATATTGGGTTCGTAATATGAACCACGTGAGGTTTACTCACCTCTAATCCAGCTGCGTCTTCTTAACAGCTCCATTAACAATCTCACGAATCGTCCGCCAAATAAATCCATCGATCACCTAATCCAATAATGATCTTAACTTAGCCAACAACTCAAAAGCACACATATACGGAAACCCACGGTCGGATTCTAATTTTAATGATGATCCAACGGTCAGATCGAAATCATACGATGATCCAACGGTCGGATCTGAATTTAATGATGATCCAACGGTCGGATCCTCACGGATCGCCTTTAGGATCATCCTCCAAAATTATCACGAAGACTCCGATCTTCTTGAATCACTCTAACAAACATCTCCATAAAATTATATGAAAATCCGACGGTCAGATTCTCACGAATCGCCTTCCGAATCACTATTTCTCAATTATACGAAGATCCAACGGTCGGATCTTCGCCCGTGACCTCACAAAGTCACCGGGACAGTCATACGATCAACATATCCAAAATTGAAGCAAAACCGATGGTCAGATCTTCACAGATCGTAAACCGAAGATAAACGTAAAAACGTTAAATAGTAACGTCAAAACGAAAATCCACTATTTATCAACTTTTTCTAACATGACCATGTTATATATCAAAACGCTCGTATGGATGCATAGATCATCACCTAGATAATGAAAACTCGAAATATGGTCTGATGCGCCGCCACAAGCGGTGGTCAGTGGGCGGTCAACGCGGCGGTCAACGCCGGTCAACCACCTCAGATGGCAAAGTGACCAACTACAAACTGGTTCAAAATGAAAGGGTGGTCGACTTTCATACCTGGAGCTAAGCCTGGTTCGGCCTAGATCGTCCTAAATCAAGCGTTGAAGTTGGATTAATCTCGTGCGTCTGATCAGATTCCAGATTGAATCAGGGACGTCGAAATCTTCAACTCGTGATCTTTCACTCCACACTCCAAATCGTCAAGCAAGGCCTATATGGGGATGATCAGGGGGAGGAGGAGATCACGAAAATGGGGAGGATCGGCCCGTGCAACGCCGGCACGGCCAAGATCCGGTCGGGTCGAATGCTAGGCTCTGGGGGGCTTCGATCCACGTCTGGGGGCAGCGGCGGTGCAAGGGGAGGCCACCAGGCGGCTGGGCGTGGCACGGCGAGTCCGGAGAGGGCCGGGTCGTGGCCGGAGGACGCCGGAGGAGGGAGATGGGTCCGGGTCGGGTCAGTCGGGTCGGCTGCGTAGGGAGGAGAGAGAACGGAGGAAACCGGGGGCCAAAATGCAAAATTTGCATTTTTTTCGTCCTTAATGAATAAATCTGATATTTTTCCTATTTATAGAAAATTCCCAATTTTCAAATATTCATAACTTAATCATACGAACTCCGAATATTGCGTTCCACATGTCCACGAACTCGTATCGACGAGCTCTACAACTTTCATGAAGGGAGTTTTCCCAAATTTTGAACGTATAAAAAGTCAACTTTGTTGACCCCCTAAAAACGTTCGTTTTCGAAAATAAAATCGTTCGAACTAATTCCACAACTTCTCCAAGCTTCGTACTCGCTCCTACTATCGTGAAATCATTTCTAAAAATCCACGGAATTTAATTTGGATTTTCCGGGGTATTACACTCATCCCATGACCACTAGATCCAAAAATAACATCTTTAAACTAGAAGCCTACTCTGTTAAACACCCTTTTACTTCAGTCCTCATCTCCACAACTTCCCCACTTCCTAATACTTATGCCCAAGCTTCCAAACATTCTCAATGGCTTCGAGCCATGCAAGATGAAATCCACGCTCTCCATCAGACTAAAACATTTTTTTTTTCCTTCTATAAAAAAAAGGATCAAAGGATTTCACTCCTACCCCCATGGTGACTCGAACCCATGACTTCGTCATTAGGTAGTGGGTGCTCATCAGACTAAAACATGGTCATTGGTGCCCTATCAACCACATTACAATCTTGTTAGATGTAAATGGGTGTTCCAGACAAAGCAGAAGCAAGATGGATCAATTGACAGATACAAAGCACGCCTGGTAGCAAAAGGCTTTCATCAAAAACCAGGTATTGACTTCTCAGAAATATTTAGCCCTATTGCGAAACCAGGAACGATCAGACTTATTCTTTCCATTGCTATGCAACATGATTGGTGTCTTCAATAGTTAGATGCTTCAAATGCCTTCCTTCATGGTCATCTCCATGAAGAAGTTTACATGGTCCAACCTCCAGGTTTTCAAGACCCTTCAAAACCGCACCATGTGTGCAAAGTGCACATCTCTTTATGGCCTCAAGTAAGCCCCAAGAGCTTGGTATGAGGAGCTCTACCATTTCTTATTGTCTCTAGGTTTCACTGCCTCTACCTCCGGCACTTCCTTGTTTTTCAAATTTGATCATACCATCACTTTTATCCTTGTGTATGTAGATGACATAATCCTTACAGGTAGCTCTCCTCAATATTGCAACTCTCTCATCACCCAATTGAGCTCTCAGTTTGCCATGAAAAATCTTGGACCACTTCGCTTTTTCCTTAGCATAGAGATCACTAGAACACCATCTGGTCTCTATCTATCTTAGTCCAAACATACCCATGATCTCCTTCATAAGACTTCCATGCTCCTTCCCTTCTCCAGCTACCATCACTCAACTTGATCATGTTTCTGGTGTTTTGCTTGAGGATCCTTATTCCTACAGATCAATTGTTGGTGCCCTGCAATACTTGACATGGACAAGGCCTGACATTGCATTCTTCGTGAATAGGGTGTGTTAGTTCATGTACAGTCCTAGAACACCTCATTTGACTGCTGTCAAAAGGATTTTGCGACACTTAAAAGGCACTCCAGATCTTGGCTTACGCATTCAAAAGGGAAAGCTTGTATTAAACATCTTCTCAGATGCAGATTGGGGAGGTTGTCCCATGACAGACGGTCCGCAATAAGTTACTGCATTTTTCTCGGCACAAACTTGATTTCTTGGAGTGCAAAGAAGCAGCCTACAATGGCAAGATCATCAACTGGAGCTAAGTACATAGCTCTAGCCTATTCCCTTGCCGACACAGTTTGGATCTGCTCCTTACTAAAGGAGCTCAACATTTTCCTTCCTTGTTCTTCCCAGTTTTATTGTGATAATGTGAGTGTCATCGCCTTAGCTGCCAATCCAGTCTTTCTAGTCAAGAACCAAACACATCGATATGGACTATCACTACCTTAGAGAATGTGGCTCACAAACTCATACACATCCACCATGTTCCTTCTGAGTACCAACTAGCTGATATTTTCACTAAACCTCTCCCTCATTCCCAATTTTCCTTGATTAATTACAAGCTGACAACTTCAATCCCCAGTGTCAGCTTGCGGGGGGATGTTAAGAGTGTAGCACCCATTGCAGCAAAGCAGTAAAGAAATGCCAGTTTAATAGGATCGGAAAATGATATCAATCTTAACAAAGGATTGCAACACTATGGCACTCCTAACCATGTCAAGACACATTGTGGTGCAACAAGACAGAAGTCTGAATGTGGAGCAGAGCACACCTAGTCAATACAAATATAAACTTGTACACCAAAACAAATGCCTTGTGTACTACTGCTCATTACACCACACAAGTGTTGATCATAGCTTTACAACATCTAGGGTTTTCAGAATTGAAGTATATATACCATTGTAAAGAACACATCTTCTTCAAGTGAATGAAATACATAGTTATACATCAACACTTATATCTTTCTACATTTCATTATGAAAGTTATAGATTCCTTTCACAAGGGTCATGGACATCAGGGGAAATCAACTGAGATTCACAGACATCATGGACACATTTTACAGTTAAGCTTGGTGAACCCTCAATTTAATCTTACCAGACCAAGTTTGCCTCTTTTGTGAGAATGGCGTCAGAGAAAGCATGACGTCAGGAGGTAAGTATGATACCTGTCCCGTTATAGCAAATAAGACCAAGGGTCAGCAAAGGTACTCCTGTAGTACACAGTGCCAATAAAAAAAATAAAGAAGGAAGAAGAAAAGATGTATAATCAACAATCTGTCAGCAGAAATTATAATATAGAAAGAGAAGCAAACCCTAAACTAGAAGACTTTTACCCCTAAATGAAGAACTATAGAAAGGGCAGCATTCATGCTCCTGAGAGATACGTTGTTACAATAAATATATATATATGGGGAAAAAATGCAAACAGTACCCGACCTTTGGCCCATTAGTAACTTTAGTACCTGTCAAAAAAAAATGGTTTAGAGGAAATTAGCTGTGGGTTTTTGTGCTGATAGTTATTACAAACATTGCTCAATTTTTGCCATAACTATAATTATTTGTAGGTGCAAAATTTGAAAATCGTAGAAAATCTAGAAATATTGGTGAATTTTAAAAATTGCAAGTTAGTTATTGATTAGATTTAGCAAAGTTTCATATTCATAAAAAAAAAAAAAGATATATAAATATATAAGTATTAATCAAATGGAAGGCCAGTGGAGTAGGTTGAGCTGCTTGTTTGTTTCACGGTCAATCAAGGTTTGAACCTTGTCAACCACTTTGTTGGCTTTTTAGCATAAATTTGTGGAATTTATCAGTGATATGTGGAATATTTCAAAAATATTCTCCAGAATTCCGGATATATAGGATTTTTCTCGAAATATCCCCATATTTCGGGAAATTTCTATAATTTCGTGTGATATTATGTTAGTAAGTAAGAGAACCACTGCAAGTGGCCTAGTGGTTCTTGCCTAGTTGGGTGTGCTCCCCAACCTAGGTTCGAACCCCGAAACTGTCAAAGTGGCGAGGCACTGTGCTGCAATGCACAGTTGGAGCATTTCACATGCGCCGAAGGGGTTTATCTTGGGCCTAGGAAGCCTTTAGGTTCCCCTTGACAAAATCAAAAAAAAAAAAAAATGTTAGTAAGTAAGAGTGTAAGACAAGTTTCGGGACTAAAAAAAAATGATATTTCAGCGAAATTATCAAAATTTTAGTCATTGCAACTAGGCAAGTAGGTAGACAAACATGAGTTGCAGATAATATCAAAGAAAGTAGAGGCCAGATTAGAGGACTTTGACTTCCAAGTCGTCCACTAACTATTTACTTAACTAGGGTTGCTGGCAATTTTTTTTTACGAATGTAGGCCGTAAACCTAACCATTACTTAATTCATATAATTTTAGTTTCATTAAAATATGTTGGAGATTGTTTAGTGATTGGATTTAGCTTTCTCGTACCTTTTCTCAGTTGGGCACAATCCTATGAATAGAGGTATTCTCATGTAAAGGCTGGACCAAATTGGTAGGAAATTCTTTTCTTGTTGTGCATGCTGCTAGTTATAGACACGCTCGATCTTTGCTATAAATGAACAGGTTCATCGATGATATATATTCGTTTCTCGTTGATGATGAAGTAGCTTGGAAGGTTACTCAGCTATTTTGCACATTCCTTGTTCCGACGTCTGAAAATTCTGTAACTTACAAGCTTGCTAGATCTTTACCGGCCACTGACTTTTACTGTTTCTCTTTCGATTATAAAAAACGAACTACATGGAAAGTGAACATTAACACATGTATGAAGTATGATTCAGATTCATGCATGTAGAACCCTAAGTAAACCTAAATAAAGCTATATACATTTTCCTAATGGAAGAATATATAAGAGTGCAGAATAATTAACTCTGCAAAGCACTTGACCTTTTACGCACCATGAGCTCCTCACTCCTTTAATTAGTTTTGGTTAATGTCGTTCCAAACTAGCTACTTTAGCGAAAAGATAAAACCTGCGATTAAAGCTAGAATAAGTGTTACCTGCCAACTTGATCGATCTTGCGCAGTCCTATCATTAGAATATGATCACTAAATGATTATTCAATTATTTTGTTTTTGATAGATGTCGGGTTTCAGTTGCGTCCTCAGAGTTTGGGAAGTCATGGACCTAACTTTTACTACTAATTATTAGAGCACGTATTAGTTTTACTGATTTATGAGATTTATTATATTGATTGCGGTTTGAGGAAGAAAATTTCCTACCAATTTCCCCTCGGAACTTTTTTAGTCGTGACTTTTATTGTTGTCAAGTACTTTACCCTAGCTCAATCCTGGCCGGTGACCAAAGAAAACATGGATCCTTGTTTTATTGTTATAATGGTGGTGGGTTCCTCCACCTGAGACTGAGAGGTTCACACTTAGTCCAGCCGCCGGACTACTTTTTCCATTCAGTGATTGTAACCACTATCAACTATTCCATTCATGTCTTAGGGTTTCCCTCTATGAACTAGTTTACAAAACTAGGTACGACAGCCTATACGCATGCGATCGGCACAGTGCAGATTTTCTGGCTTTATATATACATATATGCTCCATATACGTTTTAACTGCATATAAATTAACACTTACGGTAGTCCATTTTTTACACTTGACTGATCAAATGTCCATCAAATTTGCTATTTGACGCAGTGTAATTAGGGAACTGTGAGTTTTTGACAGCGGTTATTAGCTCTTATCCTGAGTTAATATGGGAAACTTATGAAAATAATAAACTATAATCCATATCGCAGTTTTGTATCATCACGCAAGTATTTTCAGTCAGGGATGTCATAGTGACATATAAGAATCATCAAGGTAACAATATTTTGCATATGCCTGCAAAATTAGCACCTCAAAATCAACAGAATCTCGTGTCACGCGTAGCTCTTCAAATGCAACAACATGCAGCTGTATGATTTGAGGTACTTCCCTCCTTGTACCCTTAACCTTTACGCTTACTTTTTACTATGAGTCTCTGATGGACGTTTTACTAAAAGTCTAAAACAGCCATCTAATTTACTCAAATGACGAATTGTATGTGATCACAAATGCATGCTCAGTAGAAACATTAGATGAATTTATTTCATGATTTTTTTTGTCACATCAGCTGTTACATAACGTGAATCCTTTGTGGTTTAGCTAACATCACTACTTCATTTTTCTCTTTTTTTTATTTTCTAATAAGATTTCATTTCGTGGTTTCACGTACAATATTCAAGTTAATAGCTTTCATAGGTTGGTACTTGTTGCCTTCTTTAATTTTATATCTTCGAGTAGGAAGTCAAAAAGATCGTCCAACCTCAATACATAGAGATGGAAAATAACGAAGGAAAAACACATCAAGAATTATTCACTGAAGAGCATACAGTGTTAATGCTTCAAGGAGAAAAATGGATGAAGGTTACTGCAATGTCATGCATGCTCGTTGCAACTATTATCGCAACGGTTGTGTTCTCAGCTACATTTAGCATACCGGGTGGCACAGATGATCATACCGAAAAAGCCAAACTTTTTGAAAAAGAAAGCCTTTCTAGACTTCACCATAGCTGACGAAGTAGCACTCTTTTCCTCTTCAACTGCAATGCTGATGTTCTTGTTTATCCTTACCTCCCGTTATGCTAAAAATGATTTCCTTAAGTCCTTGCCCCTGAAGTTGATGGCCAGACTCACTTGCCTCTTCATCTCTATAGCTTCTATGATGATGGCTTTCAGCACTACCTTCTATCTATCTTGTCTATGGATCAAAGTGGGGTCCAGATCTTACATTTATATTTTCAGTTCCTCCAGTTGCTTTGTATGCATTTATGTTGTTCCGTCTCATGTCTGATTTGTCCTCTCCAACATTTTGTTCCAATCTTTTATTACAGCCATGGAAACGTATGATATACTAGAACTTCGGGCTGAAATGCTGTACATATTGTAACTAGTTTTTTTTTTCTTTTTCTAAAAGAGGATCAAAGGATTTCACTCCTACCCCCATGGTGACTCGAACCCATGACCTCGATCTTAGCTAGTTAAGCCTTTGGTCCCATGCTGTACATATTGTACCTAGTTAAGCCTTTGGTGCTACAATAATGATGTTATATTCTAGCTAGAATGACGTTCTTTGTCTCTACAGATTGATCATCTATTATGTACATTATGTATCCGTGCCATTCTGGCTTGAGATGAATGAATGATTTGGTTCAAAAAAAATGTACGTTTAAGGCATAAATGGATCAACATGGTTTCAGTTTTACTTTTCAATTTTATGCATGTTCTAATAGTACAGTAGTACATCTTGTGGTCTTTACATCACCTAAAAATCAGTGGCTTTATTCCCTCCCAAACTTGTAAAAGAAATGAGCTAAGCTTGAACTCAACCGATTATGCTCAACAGAGGAAACAAGTCTTTAGAATACTGATATGCTAAAACATAAATCCAACCTAATTAAGGTGAAACTTAAGATAACAAGTTTGTCATTATGAAAAATTTAAAAAAAAATTCATAAGAGTGGCTCACAACTAATTAACAAAAATTCTACTAGGTTATACCTAGAGATCACGAAATAAAAACAATCATATATTCGTACATGCTATTAGCTATATATAACTAACAAAAATTCTATTATACACATGTACGCCATGCACACAAAAATTTGACGGTCAGTGATGAGAGAGGAAGACTATTTATGGTACAACCATCAAATTCTATACGTATATCATACATGTGTATATATAATATTGATGAAAGTGCAACTTTAGCCTCAAGATGGTCTGAACTTTTGGCTTGCGGAAAGCAAAACACGAAGACAAGTCAAGAGTTTCCATGACTCGATGATAGAAAGCTCGCAGTAAGAAGTAAAATTTTAGAAACGGACGTACAAGACCACCAACTATGGCACAAATATTATTCGCACGCGCCCAACTAAAACCTAAAGATTCACACGGCTACTTGCCAAGCTAGTTGCCAATGAGAGACTGATGAATGTTGGGGCTCGAACTTAGATGGAGATTTCACTTAAACAAGTGTCTTATCATCCCTCCTACCCTCATTGGCATATCATGTTCAAATCGAATCCATCATTTTAATTTCGTGAAAATGTGTTGGAGATTTTTTAGTGAAAAAGTGTAGCTTCCTATAGTATCTTTTCTCATATGGGCACAACCCTATGAATAGAGGAATTTTCATTAATTTAATAGAGAGGAGCAAAAGGAGATTCTATACTTGTTGTGCATGCCGCCACTGGTAGTAAAAGGTGGATACCTAGATGATATGTATTCGTTTCTTGTTGATGATGGAGTAGCTTACAAGGTTACTCTAGCGATTTCGCACATTCCTATTGAAAATTCTGTAGTGAGTGTAGTCTACAAGCTCGCTAGACTCTTAATTAACATTAGTTTGAGATTTGAAGAAAACAGTAAACTGTTTCTCTTTTAATTTTTTTTTTTTTTAAACGAACTTCAAAGTATACAAAACATTAAAACATGTTTGATTGAGATTCTTGCATGTATAACCCTAGCTAAACCTAAATAAAGCTATTATATATACATTTTCCTAATAGAAGATACCAAGACTGCAGAATAATCAAGTCTGCAAAGCACTTAACCTTTTACGCACTATGAGCTAGCGTTCCACACTATATATATGATCACTAGTGTGAAGAAAGGAACCTGCAATTAGAGGTAGAATAAGTGTTGCCCCCAACTCGATCGATCATTGCGCAATCCTTTCATTAATTAGAATATTATTACAAAATGATTATTAATTTAGGGTGGTGCTATTCACACACCATTTTTCTCTATTCACACACCCTCTTTATTTTTCTATTACTTTAAATCAATTTTTTTTTACAAATTACCCTAACTACCCTCTCTTGTAATTAATTTTTTTTTTCTTTTTTCTTTTTCTATTTGGCAATTCAATCATCTCCAAATCCTAAACCCTTATTTTCTCGTAGGCATAGAGGACTTCAAAACTCTTTTCTTCCTCCTTTTTTTTTTTTTCATCAAAACCAAAAAAACTTCTATAGCATAGTCATTCTATCTCTCTAATGTGATGCTTTTTTTTTTTTTTTTGGTCTAATGTGATGCTTTGAAGTTCAATCAAAGCAGAACAAGCAACTTTAGACCCATATTTGGAGAAAATTTTACACTTGATTTGCAATGGAGACATGTAAGAAAAATAGGAGTTCAGTGATCATTCGAGTCCCTTTGAATCCATCATTCCTGGTAAGATTCTAACTGAAATTATTTGGGGTATTTGAATCCATTGAGCAACTATAGAACTTTACAACAGCCTAATAATGATAGCCTTATGATTATAGACATGATTTGTTCTACTATATTATGCTAGAATACGAAAGATTTTGCCATAAGAAAATTATACAAATATGAGTTGAGGGGAGTTTCAGAGATAAGGAGTGGTTGTTTCTGGGGGTGGGGGTGGGGGTGGGTTTCAGTAAGGGTTTGTGTTTTTTTTATGGAGGGTTGATTGGTTTTGATGCTTTTAGTCACTCTTGTTTATTAGCTTTTATTTTTATGAAGCAATGATGTGGACTGGTACATTGGTTTTTGTTATTTTCAACCAAATTATTTGGGTAATTCATGCTCTAATATACATTATTGAAGTATTTGTGCTGACAATTTTATCATTACTTCTAGTTGAAAGGAATTAAATATGTTGAGATAAGAATAGCTTGCTCTTTGCTACTGTAAGTTCATGTGCAACTTTTTAGTACTCTCTGGTTTTGCAGCCCCAACTATGGTTTATGCATTTCATTTTTATATACGTACCAACTTTTTACCATCTATACATTTCAGTTCAGTAACTATAACTACTACTCTAAATAACCAACTAGTTATTGTATTGACATTCTCTTCACAATGTTGAATTAGGTCCGGTCCCTTTTTACCTAACAATCAGAGTGTGGAGAGCAAAACCATATTTACTATTGAAAATTAGCGTTACTTGGAAGATCTTCGTATCATAATATCTTAGTAGCAAAAAAAATTGATTTATTGTATAATGATGGTTGATTCATGATTGACTTGCCAAATAGAAAAAACAAATAAGAAAAAGAAACATAATTGCAAATGAGGGTAGTTAGGGTAATTTGTAAAAGAAAATTAAATTAAATTAAATTAATAGAAAAATAGAGGGGGTGTGTGAATAGAGAAAATGTGTGTGTGAATAGCACCACCCATTTAATATTCTTTTGATATATGGATCGATTCTCCTGTATAGGCATGCTGCTAGTATCTGGGATATATATCTGTATATACATGTCAGGTTTCAGTTGCGTCCTCAGAGTTTGGGAAGTCAAATGGATCTATTCTTTACTACTAATTATTATTAGGTATTAGTATTACTAATCTATGAGGGTCCTTATATGAGGACTAATCTATGAGGGTCCTTATATGAGGATCTATTCTTTACTACTAATTATTGTGTACTGTGGAAAGAAATTTCCTACCAATTTCCCTAGTGACTTTCAACTAGCTCGTTGCGTACCCTGGCTCGATCTTGGCCGGTGACTTAAAAATAGGGATCGTTTGTCTTTCGTTCTTATAATGGTGGGTTCCTCCATCTGAGACTGAGAGATAGCCTATTATTCACCCTCAGTTGAGTTGCCGAGGACTACTTTTTCCATGGCTGTGGGGTTTCAGTGATTCTCTCACCACAAGTGTATTTAGTACTGGTCAAAGATTATTATATCTCTTTTTCTTGTGTTCCCTGTTGATAATCGTGGTTGATTCATGTCTTAAGAGTTTTCCACTATCAACTAGGTTACAAAAACTAGCTAAGAGAAGATACGCATAGTTAGCTCCATGTACTTATCTGTAATTAACAAACGATGCAAGTGCTCCATATTGATGGTGACGACTCCTATACATATCCTCTTCCAGTTTCCACACTGGACATATCCTCTTCCAGTTTCCATATCCTCTTCCAGTTTCCACACTAGGTACAAGTGTGGAAACTGGAAGCATCAATAACTCGCTCTCTCTTATGGTGACGGCCCCTATACATATCCTCTTCCAGTTTCCACACTAGCTAGGTACAAGTGAACTTCGGTATCTGCTGTAAGCATCAATAACTCTCTCTCTCTCTCTCTCTCCCCCCCCCCCCCCCCCCCCCCCCCCCCCTCCTTCATTTTTAGTTTAACCGCAATCTTGTAGTGGGAAACAAATGTTACAGAGCTTTATCAACTGAGTCTGCAGTCTAATTATATTTATTTTCATTTAATTTCCTTTTTATTTCAGGTGCATGCTTGTATCTTTACACAATTTGTTCAATCTGGAACCATGGCTACCCCACAAGCACAACATATATCACCTGCCGGGATTCAATTAACCACGGCTAGCGGGGATTCAGCAACTGGGATAGATAGTCAATCAGCGGACATTGGCATCGACATTTCGGCTGATTCGGCTCAACCTACCAGACCTTTGCCTTATCTACTAGAACATATAAATAGTAAGTGCCACATTATTCATAGTGATCTCCATCTATTGTATAATTAATCTCTTAATTGAACATAAATGTAAAAATACAATACTAAGTGGTAGATCGACCAGCTCCATGCACCGCCCCGGTCTAGGGAGCGAGCTGGTCCATTTTATCGACGTATGCAAGGTACTCTTCCATAAATCTACCCACATCTATTATTAATATGTATCAGTTATATATTCTCTCCATATAAGTCTCCATATGATCATAATTAAACCCCATACAGGAGAACAATACCTTAAGACATGTGTTGCCCTCTATAAGTATGCACTAAAGGGCGATTGGGAAGCTGCGGAACGAATCTTGAAAAAGGATACGAAACTTCTGAGAGCAAGCATATCTAGAGGATGTGAAACAGTCCTTCACGTTGCAGCAGGAGCAAGACGTATTCATTTTGTGGAGAAACTGATCAGCATGATGAACGTAGAAGATTTGGCACTGCAGGACGTAAATGGAAACACTGCCTTGTGTATTGCCGCTGCGGCTGGATCTCTAGACATTGTCCAGATTTTGATACAAAAGAATAAGTCTTTACTATCGATTCGAGGCGGTAAAGATATGACACCAGCCTACATGGCTGTTGTGTTGGGACAGTCAGAAATGGCATGGCACCTGTACGCTGAAAGTAACACGATGTTGGAGAAAACAGACCGCGAAAACTTGTTTTTTTCTTGCATCAACAATTGTTTGTATGGTAGGTGTACTAAAGACTTAACTCATCCTTTCGATTTTCTCATTCACTTTTTAACCTGGAGAAAAATGACAGCACATAAAGTTTGTGTACACATGCATGTATAATCCTAACTCAGTAACTCATCCTTTCGATATTTGAACATAGAGTTTTTATCACCACTAAAGTCAAAACTTTCTTGCACCGGACAAAATGATACCCAACTTTCAAAAGTGATCAAAATAATACCTAAATTTTTAAAAACAAATCAACTTGATACCTAACTTTCATAAGTGATCAAAATGATACCTGAAGTTTTAAAAACAAATCAACTTGATACCTCGGTTTATTTTTTGTAACTTTTTGTTAAAATTGATCACGTGTGGTGCGGTATTTTGTGGGGTTATAATAATATTTTACACAAAAACTGTTTTTCAATTATTTTTTATTTTACTTTGTTAATTCTCTTCTTCTTCTTCTTCTTCTTCTTCTCTCTCTCTCTCTCTCTCTCTCTCTTCCCATTTTTCTTTGTTTCTTTAGAAGTTGGGAAACATCCTAATTTTATTTGTTTCTACGATCGATGGTAGAAATTGAAATTGAAATTGAATGGAATATTTTTTTTTAATTCTATAGAAGAAGAAGATTGGGTTATAGATGGTTGATGGCCCTCTGACCACAAATCACTACAATTTTTGGGCTTGATTTTTCATTTGATTTAACAAAGAAGTTAGAAAAAATAAACCAAGGTATCAAGTTGATTTTTTTTTAAAACTTTAGGTATCATTTTGATCACTTTTGAAAGTTTGGTATCATTTTGTCCGGTGCAAGAAAGTTTTGACCCTAGTGGTGATAAAAACTCTTTGAACATATATGGATGCAGAAAGGACTATGACAACGGTCAATGTTTGCAAATTACGGATGAATTTATATGTGTGTGTGTGTGTGTAGATTACTACAATTCGCTGGTTTATGTTGCATTCTTAATTTCTCTGAGTAAATAATGCAGATTTGGCCTTACCGTTGCTAAATGATGATAGAACATTAGCGACTGCACGTACTAAATCGCAGAAATATAAAACAGCCTTGCATATATTGGCTAGAAGGCCTTCAGCATTTGGTGGCAGCCAAAGTCCAGGAATGTGGAGTAGACTTATTAACTCATGTGAGTGAATTAATTCTTAAAACATTAGGATTTAGTTTCATTATTGTTGACCCCGTTGCTTATGTACTTCAAACTTTTCATCTCAAGTCCTCCCAAGTTTGAAGTTTGCTTGCAAAAGAAAGTTAAAACAAGCTAATGAAGCCCTTCAACTAGTCCAACGTCTTTGGGAAGAAATTTTAAAAGATGAGCATGAAGAAGTGATGAGGCTGATCAAATATCCTTCAAATTTATTATTTGACGCAGCGGAATTAGGGAATTATGAGTTTCTGGCGGCACTTATGAGCTCTTATCCTGAGTTGGTATGGGAAACTGATGAAAAAAATCGAACCATTATCCATGTCGCAGTTCTGCATCGTCATGCAAGTATCTTTAATCTAGTGCATGAAATAGGCTCGATCAAAGATGTCATAGTGACATATGAGGATGATCAGGGTAACAACATTGTGCATATGGCTGCAAAATTAGCACCTCAAAATCAGTTGAATCTCGTGTCAGGCGTAGCTCTTCAAATGCATCGAGAGTTGGTATGGTTTGAGGTACTTCTCATGCATGTAGCTAATAATCTATTACCTTTTGTTTTGATGTTTTAAGAATAATCATCTAGGTACACAGACGAGGTAATTGTTATATATGCCATATGCTTGTACACTATGAAAATTCTACAAATCGATCATTTCATACTTTCAGATTTATTCAGTGGTTAATTACCGTTCTTTATATATCTGCTCTGATATGTCAGGAAGTCAAAAAAATTGTTCAACCTCAGTATATAGAGATGGAAAACCAACAAGGCAAAACACCTCAAGAATTATTCACTAAGGAGCATAGGGCGCTCATGCGTCAAGGAGAATCATGGATGAAAGACACTGCAACTTCATGCTTGCTCGTTGCAACTATTATTGCAACTGTTGTGTTTTCAGCTGCATTTAGCATACCAGGTGGCACAGATGATCATACCGGAAAGCCCAACTTCTTAAAAGAGAAAATGTTTCTATACTTTACCATAGCCGATGGACTAGCACTTTTTTCCTCTTCAACTGCAATGCTAATGTTCTTGTTCATCCTAACCTCGCGGTACGCAGAAAACGATTTTCTCAAATCCTTACCATTGAAGTTGATGATAGGACTCACTTCCCTATTCATCTCTATAGCATCCATGATGATGGCTTTTAGCACCGCCTTCTATTTGTCTTGTCAATATGAATCAAGATGGGTTTCAGATTTTACATTTTTATTTGCACTTGTCCCAGTTGCTTTGTTTGCGTTTATGCAATTCCCTCTCATGTCTGACATGTCCTCTTCTATATTTTGCTCAAGTTTGTTATTTCAGCCGTGGAAACACATGCTTTTCTAGAAGGCAAACTGAATGTTGTACATATTCTACTTAAGTAAACCTTGATTTGGTCGCAAGCTACAATAATTATGTACATATATGTATATTCTAGCTAGCATATGGAGTTGTAATTAGATTGATCATCTATTTTGTTTTTTGTACGATCAATGCATAAATGGATGAATATGTTGTACAAAGTTAAAGTAATTCTCTATGACAAAGGCAAATTCTAGTGTCCACGTACCATGGAGCTCTTTAATGTTATGATATGATGTGAATATTATGTTTGATACAATATATTGTTCTGCAGCAAACCATCCATGCGACATCCTTCCTCAATCTGTCAATCATCATGTTCTTTCCATCTGAATCGAGTTCGTCTCCTAATTTAGTTTTTTTACTCTCTCTCTCTCTTTCTCTCTCTATCTCTCTCTCTCTCGACTATAGACTTGGAGACCTTGATTTCGATCAAGCCAATCTAGATGAAGCTTGGATTAATTGAGTGCCACCGTCCCACCCGCCCCCCTCGATCATAATTTTGTAGAGAGATGGTTAGTCCACTACTACCTCCTCATCACTCCGGCTGATCGAATTCTTCTCTAATTTTGCGACTATTACCTGCAGTTTTTGATGCATCCAGTTTTTTTTTTTTTTTTGTCAGTTTTATTCACTACCTTTGTTGTGGTTAGCTAGTTTTGGGCTTCTCATATGCCTTTGGAAGTTTTCTGAGGTGTAATTGTATATATATATATTGCTTTGATTGAGTTCTTGAGCGTATCAGTAAAGGTGCAGATGAGGGAGAGAAGAAAAAACAACCAAAGAAAGAAGAACGAGAGACATTGAAAAAGAAAGGAGAGGAATTTAATATTTTAGCAATTTGACAAAAGTATCCTTAAAATAATGACTTATTTACAAGGATTTAACGATAAATTGACGATAGTCGAACAAGTGACTAAAGTGAATAACAGAGTTCAAGTTAAATGACTAAAGTAATATTTTTGAAAGTAGTGTATGACCAAAGTGTCGATTTAGTCATACTTGAGTGACCAAACTGATAATTTTTTCTATTAATTATACTTCTAATCCTATTCTAAGTACAATTAATTCGTGGGATCAAAATAATTTTTCAACAAAGGTATATATTATAAGTTTTGTTGTAAAATTATAAGATAAAAATTTAAGACGAATTTTCTTAGTAACACTTTTTGAACACAAATAATTATAAAAAAATCAGCCATAATTGCTAAACCTTAATTATCTCTATAATTATTCACATGGCACTACTTGTGCAATTAGCATAAATCCTTGGCATTCAACTTGTGCAACACATGCACGGGGCATTCTCTGCTTTCCCTCCACCATGTGCTGGTCCTATTATCATTACAGGCTTGGGCTATCCTTAGAGCCAAACTTGGCCCTCCCTATGGCCCTTTAGCCCTCAAATTAATCATATAGCCCACTTGTGAGTCCTTACTGGAGATGAAATTAGGGCCAAATAATAGGAATTAGCCTTATAGCCTCTCTTACTGGAGATGGCCCTAAACCCTAACTTCTATCTATTAGATAACAACTTGTGTAGCTTAGCTTAGTTTACATTTCAAGTATTCATTTAGTTTGTTTATTTGAATTGAAGTCATTCCAACATCAAAATCAACCCATTACACACCATCTTGCACATACTCACTATGAACTTTGGTTCCCTTTGAGTCATTATTTATGATTTGTACATTTGCATATCCTTCTAGCATCCTCTAGGTATTCCCTAATAACTAGAGTGAGATTTACCAATCCTTTGGGTACAATATCCCTTACTCATAATCCCTACACTATAACTTGACTCTTATACTTAAGGGTGACTATTTGGCTAACAGGGATGCATTGCATCTCCTTTTTCTTCCCAAAAAAAAAAACTGAAATTTCTACAAAGAAGGTGAAAAGACATGAATTCATTGAAAAGTTCACAACCAAATATCTGGGGCTTGTGGAAATACCGAGAGGCATGTTAGTGCCAGCTGAAGTGATGCTGTCGAGAACTGTGCAGGAAGAACAACCAAATACACAAAAGAATTTAGGCTTAAAGAATAAAAATCCTCCAAAATCAAAGAAGAGGTGTCATCACATTATTCCCATATTATTATTCGATAAGGAACACAATCCCAAGAGAGCGAAGCTTAGCAAGCGAAGCGTCTGCAGTGGACAAAGGAGACCAAATCTCATCCGGCATCACGCCCAGGTTATAGTGGACCTAGTGTTCGATAGTGGTTATCAGAGGGAAGGTTGCACGGTGTTGGTGATGCTGTCCAGATCGTTAGGAGGCTCCGTCGAGTTAGGTGGCTGGCGGGTATCGATCTCCCCAAGATTGGAGTGCAGAAGGTGGAAAGGGAGGTTGCCTGGTGGTGACGAGTCGGTGGCGGCGAGAATGAGATCTGAAGTGCTCATATCTGATCGGATTGTTCTGATCTGTTTTGGGCATTCTTCGATCAGGTTTGGAGCCGTTGTGTGGAGAGGGGTGGTGAGGGTTAGGAGGGGAGGTGATGTTTGCCTGCGGGATGGGGATGAAGGAAGGAAAAAGGGACGGTCGGCGCCTGCTCAGTGTGACGGGTATGTCGCCGGCGGTGGGATAACGGGGGCTACGGGTAGCCTGCGCTCTCGGCTTGGGCTAAGAGGTTTTTGGGCCTGAGCCTGGGATTGGGCTCAGGTGTCAAACTATTTTTATTTTATGTTTTATTGTTATTTATGTTTAATTAGACGTAGCTATATGTCGGCAATAAGTCCCTATAACTATATGGTAGGGCGACGTGGGCTTGGTCCCGGTATGCGCACTCAGTGTGCCTTGTTTAGCCTAGTGAAGTAGCAAGCCATTTACTTGATCAAATGGACGCAACCTCCTAGTGGCAGGATGAAATGGAGTGTCACTGGATTTGTTTCCGTGTGGCAACATAGTAGGAAAGCTGTACTATTTGCAATTATGCTTCTTTGTTATAGAGTTATCTTTCCGTTATGTCACCGCTTTGTCAAAGCAAATGGAGTAGCCAGTCGTGCACTCTTTGCTAATTGGTGCATGTTAGAATACATAGATTTTGTGGAGACTCCTGGTATTATTTCAAGATATTCTCTTGATGCTTATTTGTAATATGGGGTTCTGGCTCTATGTTCCCCCTTGTATTCTACAATTTCATTAATCAAGGCTTGAGGGCAACCGTACCAGCCCCCTTTTTCAACCAAAAAGAAAAAAGAAAAAAAAATGAAGGTGTTTGCCGATGAGGTCTTGAGCATGTTGTACTCAAGAAAACCTCCTAACCCTAGCTTGAAGGGTAAGGAGAAGGTGTAGTTTTTTCTTTTCCTATACTATGCCTATATACTATGTATTGGAGTTTTTCCTATTTATAGGCTTACTTTAAATAAGTGAGCGCTCAGTTAGAAAATAGTTGGTCTATCCCTATGTGCAGTTTTCCCCACAACTTCTTGATCTATCTATAAAAGACAGCTGAATGGTATGTAATAGTCATCTTGACATGCATTTTATCAATGAAATCATCATTTATTCAAAAAAAATAGTATAGTCGCTCTCTACTACTATAAATAGAGACACTTTTTTGGTGTCGAAGGCTTCACCAAAAATGAGATTGCCTGAAAACCCCTTCTAATAAAAAAATCAGCCCAATGCAATATAAAAAGTATAAGATAAGGGTATTATTAATATTTAACTTGAAAAAAGAAATAGAAAAAGAATAAGGTGAGAGCAATTAAATAAGCCACCCCCGTTCTCTCACTTCCAACTCCATGCTGAGAGCAATTAAGCCAAAAACAACTACACTATCCCACTTTCTTTGAAGAAATTGTTTTTTTTTTTTTTTTTTTTCTGTTCTCTTTTCATCATTATTTGATTGAGTTTTACTTCATCAGAGTGTAGTTAAGGTTTTGTTCCCTACTTAGCTGCGTTATTTCTCGGTGCGAATGCATGGGTAGAAGACTAGTTACTATAAAAGGAGGCTCTTTTTTGGCCAAAGAGTTTCACCAAATTTTGAAGTATGTGCCCATATTACTCTTACATAACATAATTATCAAATTAGACCAATAAAATACAAAGAGACAAAAGTGTAAAATTGAAAAAAGAATCAAAGCACCACTATTCTATGTTCCAAAAAAAAAAAACAACCAATATTCTTTTTAGTTAACTTACTTTTCATTAACCTTAAAATATCACGCGCAAGAAACGCAGGCACGTTGTTAATAGATTCTAAATTTAACATAACTAATGGAGATGGAGGAAGAAAGATGTAAAATGGCAGATTATGAAATATGTGAAAGTTCAAATTTGATAATTTTTTTTTTTTTTTTTGACAAATCAATTGTAGTTGCTCTTATCTGGGAGAGGCTCTAGTGAAAACTTTAAAATGAGGACTTTTAAATCAACGGTTGGATGAGTGCTCCTAATTTTAGTTGAAATATTAATTCTGCAACAAACATGTAATTCAACCGTTGATTTAAAAATTCTTATAAAGTCCTCATTTTAAGATTCTCATTAGAGCCGCTGTTGTATACTTATATATGATTGGATATTATCTTCGTAGTTTGGTCCAAAAGTACACAGCAATTAGAATTCTCCATTCTCTTCCTAAAAATTCTTTGTTCTTTCGCTAGAACAAGGAATTTTATATATGTTTGGGATACCAAAAAAACCAAACGGAACATTTTAAAACCCTAAGGGCGTGCACTGTGCGCAACCACCAAAACCAAACACTAAATGTCGGCCATCGTTCTTCCTTTTCCTTCCCAATTTTTTTTACCATGTCAACCATTGATGATGTTACCTCATCCTTTGCTGTCTCTCTTGTACTGGCTAGCAATGATGTTATCAATTTCTCAAGGACATCTGGAGGAGTCCAGAGGCATGCAACGCAATCTTACCTGCTTGCACGTCCTCTAGTCAAGCAACCTGCGATGCTCAACGATCTGCAACGCTTTTTCCGGCGAGTTTAGGTCGTTGACAAGGGTTTCAAGATTTAGGAGAGAGCACCAAACAGATTTGTCATTGCTTTTGACCTGCGCAAGGATCGAAATAAGGTTTTGAAAGGTGGACCATGGAGATTCAATCAAGCTCTGGTGGTTCTTCAAGAATATGATGGGGTCACACCTATTCATGAGATCGATCTGACCTCGCTATTCTTCTGGGTTCGTATTGGCAACATACCACCCTTGTTCGAAGAGCCTGACATAGGCCTCATCATTTGGCCCTCAGGCCCTAAACCCGCCCTGCCCGACCCTTTCTCAAATAGGGTATGGGTCATGCAAATGAAGCCCGACCCTACCCTACCGCTCGGCCCGATTGAGCCTGTAAGGGCTAAGCCCTGCCCGACTCTAAAAGCCCGGCCCGGCCCAACCCTAAAATTTATATGTCCTTTATTTTTACTATTTTGTATTAAATAATACATAGAAATGGAAATATAAAATCTGTATATTAGAAAAGGGGCATGTTCTATCAATCTGTCATGAACCCAATTAATGTATGAGGCCCAATGCCTGGCCCGAGTTCAAGTAAGTTAAGTCCAAGTCCAATTTGTCCAATCTTAGCCGTCTAGGTCATCGAAGTCTCAACCTAAACTTCCAAATTTCCTAATCTTAGCTTTAGGATTAGTAGCGGTAGCAGCCATTTGAGAGAAAGAGAAAGGCTCGTGCTCCGCCGCCGATTGCTCGCACCGGCTTCCTAATCTTAACTCAGAGCAATCCGTTTTCGTTTCCACCTCCAATTCGACCCCGTCGCCGCCCTTCGCTTCTTCGATCGGTCCCGCACCTCTCTTGGCTTCACCCACTCGCCGCACTCCTTTCTCCGCCCTCATTCATCTCGTTCTCCGCAGTCGATTGCTTGCACCGGTTTCTCGGGACCGTTAAACATACCATGGTACGCCTAAAAAGCTTCATCAGTCTAACATTTCTGCTGTTTTTATAGAGAACTTTTCTAGTTACTTGCACATTTGAGTGATGTTGGTGGGTTTCTGGTTGGGTTGAGAGAAAGAAGGAAGAAGAAGAAGACTCCCAAATGCAAAGAAGACTTTGTGGTTGGATTTGTAATTTCAATGAGAATCGATTTGTAATCAACTCAGGTTCAGTGGGATTTGTAGTTATTCACTTATTTGTAATTAACTCAGGTTCTCAAGCATGATGATTGAAGTTGTTATTCAATTTGATTTGTTTTTTTTTTCAGACTTAAGAGTATACATAGTTGCCAAAATTATGTTTTATGTGAGTTAAACAAAAGCTCGGCCCGACCCTTTTGACCCTTGCAGGATGGGTCTTAAGGGCAGGTAAGGGCTTACATATAGAAGCCTCGGCCTGGCCCGGGTCTAAGTTTTGTTGACTTGGTCAAAGCCCAGCCCGGCCCTACCCTAAGCCCTAAAATTTAGGGTATGGTCGGCCTTAGCCCGGCCCATGATGAGGCCTACCTGACATGATCAAAAACATAGCTTCGGTGGCTGGAAAGTTTCTTGAAATGGATGACAAACTTTTTGAGAATTTGGGCAAAGTTAGGGTTTGAGTTTCACATGAAATTTCAAAACCCTTTTTTCTCAAGAAAACCCTAAAGCTGGCACCTAGGGTTGAAGCTAAAATCTCTTACTTCTTTGAGGATCTTGTTGGCAAATGTGATAATTGCAATATGATATATCATGAGGGTGACCATTGTCCTCTGCTCGGCAGCCATGCTGCACTGAGTTTAGTACATGGTCCTGTTGAACAGATCGAGAATGGAAATTGCAAGTCCTTCCCTAGGGTTTGTTACTAACAGATTTGTGGATGAAGCTTTTAGATTTCAAGGTGTGCAATCACCTATATTACCCTCTGTATGCAGGTCTCTATTTCATCCGAAAGAAAGCAGTAAGAGCCGCAAACTTATTGTACGTACTGCGTGAAAAGGTCCTAAACCCCAAAGATAGCGATGTCACATATGATCAATCATTGGCTTTAACATTGATTGATACACCGACAATAGAGGTACCAGTGACCATAGGTCTTGCTCCAAATACTAACATGGAGCTTGAGAAAGAAAAGGCCGAACCAAATAGCAACATCAATGGAAAAGAAGCTTCTGAGGAGCACACTGGTAAGACTGAACAAATTGCAGAAAAAGAAAACAGGGGTGACAAGCGTAGTAAACCTCCCTCTCCTGCCAAATCCCCACAAAAGCTCAAAATACTATTGCTTGAATTATTCAAGCCGCTCCTGATTGATGTACTTGCAAAGAAGCAAAAGATGTCGAAATTCACAAGAAAATTCTTTGCTAGGTCCTTGGGCATGATTGAGGCTCCTGGGAATATCCTAGTGCCAAAAGAAGTATTGCAGCAAAGCTCTGAACCAAAGAAGAAGAGGGGAAGACCTTTGGGATCCAAAAATAAAAATCCCCCAAAATCGAAGAAGATTGTTGAAGCACAAGAAGTTTGTTTAGCTTTTTTCTCCAAACCTCCTAGCCCAAATTGTTAGAGCAACTCCAACAGCTTCCCTATAATTTTTGTATTATAGGGAAGCAAAAGTCAAACCTTTAGCCTATTTTTCTTCTCCAACTCCAACAGATTCTCTAGTTTACAGTAATCTATAAAATCTCCATATTTTTCTTTAAAATTTTGGAGTTTGCTGTAAATATAGGGAATTTGGTTTTCTCTCTCCTCATTTTCCCTAAAATAGAGATAGTTATAGGGAATCTGTTGGAGCAAAAGAGGCTCATTTTTCCCTAAAATAGAGAAAAATCAAAATATAGGGAATCTGTTGGAGTTGCTCTTAAGATGACAAAATTTAAGTTTTTCTTTTATTTTTCTGAACTTAGCTTAATTGCTATGCTTTGTTTTCGTAATTCTTAGGCTCGCTTTTAAATAAGTGAGCACTAGTTGTCTAATGAGTGGTGCTAGCATACTACGTCCTAAACTTGTTCTAGAGTTGGCAAGAGAAAGTATGTATCTGTACTATTCTAACTTGAGATGAATGAAATTGAATACTTTAACTCAAAAATATATCACTGGATATTTGACTCCATTTAGTAATTTAGCAATTTGAAACCAAATAAAATAGGCATATTCTCCGACGGATAACCCCTTCTCTCTCACTACCTTATATCAAAATCAGAAGCCTTACAGCTGCTGTTCATAGTTCGTTCACCACTGAAATATGGAGACCCTTTTCAGGGTTGTGTGCTCCTCATTCCCAGCAACTCCTCCAATCCCTCATCGCTCACTTTCCACTAGAAACCCATCTGTCTCGGCCCTCAAAACAGGCCCATCTCCTGGTAAGACCCCTTGATTCCATAGATAAAACCTTTTCAAACGCTTCTTGTGTTTATTTTGTTTAACATTTTGCATTTCTGGGTTCTACTCCACTGTTCCAGTGAGTGAGCTTGCAGAAGAGGACGTGCTGCTGACGTTCTTCAAGGAAAGACAGTTGAATGGAGACTTCATATCAAGACTTTCTGACGTGTTTTGGCAGAGGGAGTTTACGAATTTTGTTGATGGTGATGGTGTTGGTGACATTGATGACACTACTACTCAACAACAAGCAGAAGAGCAGGTACATGACCTCTAGCTCTTTTTAGCTTTTTCGCAAACCCGAATTTTATTGATCAAGTTATGATCAGTTTGGATAGAGATGTGAATGTACATGATTTTTGGGATTAATGAGTCAATCTATGAACTTTTATAAGGTATAAAAATTCTTGGAATGTGTATCTAATGTGTGGTTCTTGCTTGGTCAAATGTCTATAAGCTGAATTTGAATGTTGTCATTGTTTATATGCCTTGTATCAAGTTTATTCATATTGGATGCAAGCTTTTGCCTTGCATTGATCTTCAACCGCTCACTTGCATTGATCTTCAGCAGAGCATATCTTAGGCTTTAGAGAGATCAGTTCTAATCCAAAGAAACCTTTGAAGCCACTGGAATTCCTGCACTTGTGCAACAACTCTTGAGGAACCATGATATTGTCAGCAATATTTTTTTTCCAGGGACAAAGCTCCCTTGATTGGGCTGATGAATTTCCTGAAGTAGTCTTAAATCTAGCCACCAACAATTCCAAATCACCTTGTATTAAGTCTCACATAAGCTGATGGGTCTAGAATTGACATTCTCTCAGGATAGCAGTTTTGGGTACCAAGTTTTTGACGGTTTAGTGCATTCTTCCAAATTGTTATCAACTCTAGAGTAAGCAGGTTTCAGTGCTTATGCTATAAATAGGTGGAAAACTGTCTGCGCCTGGGACTTTTGGACCTTTAATAAAGAACACTGCCTTTTTTACTTCACCATGACAATCTTCTCTTTGCATTCACTGAAGCTCATTTGCGTCAATCAGAGGGAAACATAAAGGAATTTATAATGTTTAAGAGGAAAGATTTGAAAAGAACTGAACAGAAATTCTTTACATTCCTGTTGTAGGAAACCCCTTTTTATGATAGTATGAGTTATTTGTTTTGTTAAAATACATATGCATGCATTGTATTTCTTAATCTTTAAGAAGGTACAAGGGAGGCATATTTTGGAGATCATTGTGTATATTGAAACTTTGAGAACGTTCAGTCATTGCCTTTGAAGGAACTCAAAATTGATTATTGTATACGTATTTAATTTTGTTTGTTAATGAGCATTCGTAGATTTTAAATTCTTAACTAACTTTTTTACCTTCACACTGATTCTTAGTTTCTTTAGTTGCAAAAAGAAAAGTTGACGTGTGAATGCCTGAGGGAAAGTTAATGCATTCCAGATGTGTGAATGATTTGATCTTTGAGGCTAAAGCTTGTGACCCTGTGTTGTTGATTAATGGACCAATTGTCAAAAGTGATGAACATAATGAAGGTCAGGAGGGCTTCAATTTGCTCCCTAAGTTCTAAAATACTTGATTGCAGTACCTTTGTCATTTTTTTTTCAATGAAGCTTTCTGCATCGTCTGCTCAAATATAACTCATCTAATTGCCAAATGCACTATTTGTTGCTTCAGATTTTGATAGCTGAAAAAACAAATATATTGACCTTTTATTCTATCTTTTCTGAATCAACATTGGTAGGCTGTGAATGATTCTGGTGGGTTTTTGAAACTGTCAGCAACCAATGAATGGGTGTTAGGTGATAGATCTGCACCGATTAATAAAAAAGCCATTGCTAAGGTATGCTTTAAATCATTTATCATTATAAGGTTTCTCTTATGCTTGCTTTGGACACTGCCATTATAACAAAAAGAAAGAGAAAAGGAAGAAAACTTCAGTATTGGTTCACTAATGATACTTAAATGACGCCTTTGGGGGATACTGATAGATGTCTGTTGTTACTTAATATGTCTTAACAGGCCATGCAGAATGACAGTGAAAGAAGGAAGAAACTCAACCTTCTTCAATATGAAGCTGTATGATACTCTTTCTCAGTATGTTTCTCAGTTTTTTTTTTTTTTTTTTTTGTATAAGTCAGGGGTTATGTGTATGTTTTTCCTCTATATATAATGGGAATATCCCTGCAAAGTGTCCATATTCCAAATGATCTATTTTTTAGGTTCCCCCAAGAATCACCCCTTCAGAAAATCTTAGGTTCATATCTCAAATGAATTTTAGGATATTCTTCCATTTACCAAAATTGAATAGATGCTTTGAAGTCAAAACTACCTCAACTTTTAAAAAACAATTTCGGGCCAGGCTTATTTGGGAAGGAAATTTACATTTCGGAATTTGGAGAACCACTGGAGAGAACCGAATGAACTTCTGAATTCTTTCAGCTCATCTCCTTGAAAGCATGCCCCTTTTCTTTCCTCCAAATAATTTTTTTTCCCCACAATGGGAAAACCCAAGTTTCATTTGACTCCCTAAACAATTGTTGCCAAGGCAGAGCAATGGGACAATGAAACAACTGATGATTCAACTTTCAGCTGTTTTTTTCGTACATCACATACCAATGGGGTAAAACTGTAAAAGATACCATGATGTTCTTCTCCTCTGAATTTATTGAAGTATTCAGCCTCCCATGAGCGGCAATACAAGATACTCGATATTAGGAGGCACTTTAGCCTTCCATATTGCAGGAGAGGGACCAAAAAAAAAGAGACGAGTGTCCAGTAAATCCTGTAAATAGAAAAATTATGTCTGATTACTTAACATTACAGGTTTTAAGACCCTTGTATATATATGTATGTTTATACCCCAACTAAAGCTTAGTGTTGGCTCTGACTAGCATTTCGACTGTTTTCAAATTAGTATTCGCTTTATTTCAACCTAATATACAGATATGTATAGACGGATAACAACTACTGTATACAACTCAAAGATACTTTTTTCTAATTAAAAATCACCGATGTTTAGGATGATGATAAATCACACTAAGGAATTCTATTAAAAGTAAATTTATCGAAGGATAACTCATCAATATCTTAGTTTATTTGAAGTAAAGTCAAGAAATTAAGATTTAACAAAGAGGAATCCTTGGTTATAGGTATTTGAGGTCTAGTTAATGTTGGTCTCTCTACTTTTACTTTTAATACACAGATCGTTTAAGTATCCTTTCCTGTTGTTTTCCATAATAGATATATTTTTTTGTTCTATTATCATTTGGTGAATATCTGTCTTCAGGAGTTGTCATATCTTTTTCTCCACACCTAGGTATTAAGTTTGTATAAAGAAAATAACAACACTGGTATCAGTCAATATGATTTACAATTAGCCAAATATAGATAGGGTTTATTTTATCAACTGGATATCTTGGATAAGTGAAGGCTTCCATTTCTATTGATCATTGACTTTATTATGTGGTTCCAATTGATGTCTATTAAACTCTAGTCATTGTCCTTTCCTGCAGATACAGAGGGAACTAATGCTTTTGTCTGTTGGTATTGGAACTGCTTGTACTGGGTATTGTTTAATAACACTGTCATTCCAGGTATACCTTTAGATAAAACAGACTAGCCCTAAATTTGATGTTGCAGATAATTCCATGCTTTGAACAGAATCTCTTTTAAGTTTTAATGTTGTGGCCCAAATAATTGTAAAATTCGCAAGTTTCAGAACATGCTTCTAACAGCAGATACTTCCTTTCATTCACTTTAGTAACAATTAGATATTGGTGAAAGAATGTAGTGTATGTTTTTCTTATGGAGAACTAACACGGAGTCATCCATCCAGGGTGCCGTCAGTTATGCGACAGGAGTTCTTTTCAGGTTTGTTGATACAACTTAATTTGTCAATGTTAATTTTTTTCAAAACAGTTTTTGCACGTTTATCAAGTCTACAATGATTTGTCAATTTTTCACTTCATTGGTACTGATCCTTCTATTTGTGATTACCTCGAATGTTAACTATCTAATTGCCAGTGCAGTTGCTTGTACCTTAAACTCTTGTACCAGCATGTAGACAATATATCCCGAGAAGCAGTCCCTCAGATTTTCCGGCAGAAGAAGTCTAAGAAGTACAAAAACTTCTTTGTATTGTTCCTTGGTCTTATTTCTGTTAATGTTCATTGCAATTGTCAAGCTAAGAGTTTTCATCTGATGCAGAATTGGAATAAGAAGTCAGGATCTGGAGGATTTTCTAGAGAAATTGATAAAGGGCTGTGGTATGGCTCTTTCATCTCCAAGGCTTGTGTTACCAGCAGCAATATATGGATTGTGGATCCTGTCTCATCAATATGTTTCCAGTGATCTCTTTGATTTTCAGGTAAATCTCGAAAGTATTTTGTAGAAAGGGAAGAACTTGACTATTCGTAGGAACATGGAAGAACTCAAACCTGGTAAAATTATTGTTTCTTGTTGTTTACACAACTGCTTCTTCCTCGCAGCTTGTGCCAGCTATGGTCGGGTTGTTTGTTTATAAAGCTGCTGCTCTTGTTCAAGTTTATAGAGATAATGAAGACCTGCAATTGATCTTTCCTGATGACCTTTAGGACTCCTTGAGTATTTTTGGTATCTAGTAGGAGTGTACAGTACCACCTTCTGGTTGATATTTTACAAGAGTTGGGTGTGCCACGGAACATTTCCTCAGGCAGTTATAGAATCAGCGTCCCTTCTTGAGAACACCAGTATTGCCTGTATGTAGTCTGAAAAGTAAAGCATCTCAAAGATATTCTGAAGACTGAAGTGAAGCAACATGCTCTGAGCTCCATTTGATTGATCGGTTCGAGTCCATTTTTGTAATTACACCAAGGCATGTGCCTAAATATGTTACTCATTTACAGTTAGACAGCAGAATCTGGGCTGAAGAACTAATTGAGCCATTCCTTGGTGGTCTTCATCTTTTGGTGATCTTCATTCGGGTGTTATATATAAAAGTGATGAATTGAGGAGCACGCCATTAGCATTACTAATGCCTATCTGGTCTAGTGGTTAATTGTATTTTGACGCTCAAGGATGGAAAAGGCTATCTAAGCTAGGTTGTTGCAAACCCTGGTATATGTCACACAACAAACAAAGTTTGCTCGTATCAAGTAATGTCCCAATCAGGATAAAATTTTAGTAGATCCACTCATACGTTTGTGCATTTAAAACGTATGAGTGGATCTTTCCTACATGTTATGGTTACTTAAGACACTCTACTAACTGACCCGACCCAACCAAACAATTGACCTGCCAGGGCCCAATTGAGCCGACCCGACTCAACATGCCGGGTTAAGTTTATAACCTACCACCGCCTCTTTCTAGAGCAGAAGCATTCGCTTTGTCCCGGGTTCAGCGAAGAATCCAATCCCTACAGAATTTGCAAATTCTCAATTTCCACAGTACGTGTTTCTTCAAATCAGTCTCATTTTCAAGAGCTCAGACAATCTTAAATGGAGCAAGCTCGCAGCACAATCGGAAAACCAGTGAAGACGAAGTTCGAAGACCCCGAATCATCACCTTCCTCTTCTTCCGAAGATGTAAGTAAATTAGTACTGATATCATCATCACCTTCCTCATAGTTTCTATGAAGGCTTTGGTTTTTTGAAGCTTGAATTTCTTTTGGATTTGTAATAGGAAGAGGAGGAGGAGGAGATAGAGGAGGAGCTTGCAGATGTGACATTCGGGGATTTGCAGAGGGCGCGCTCCAATGGGTCGCATGTAGTGTTGCCGAAGCCCAAAGAAGAGAAGAAGGGTGGCCGAGCAAACAAGAACCGGTATTTGGATTGCTTTACATAATTTTTTTTTTTTTCGATTTTTTTTTTGGTAATGTGCTTGAAGTATTGATTGTGTGTGTTTGGAGGCCAATGGAGGTGAGCTGCAAGAAGCCTGTCAGTAGATTTAGAGAGGTCATTCAAGCTCCGAAAAAGGTCAGCTTTCGATATTTGCAAGAATCAGCTTTCTTCTGCTTTGCAATTTGTATGAGTGTTGATTAGGATTCCGCATTGTTTGTTGGACTAAACTTTTGGGGTTCCAAATATTTAAGAGAGTAGGCAGTATAAACATTAAACGATGAAAAACGCTTTGCAATATATAAAATGCTGCTGGTTGCTTGATTATCTCATTTCGGGGCTACAATGCAGGTCCATTGCTCTGAGTGGTCTAATTTTTACATGCGTAATTTAGAATTATCCTGTTAGTGTGTTTGAAAACAAAAACTGCTTTATTGATCCGCGTAGAATGATACAGTAAATGTTTACAAGAAGTTCATAGCAGGGGAAAGCTACAGAACAAACCAGAAAGCTAACAAGGCTATGGCCTTCTGGGCTACAAATAAACTGCCAAATCAGTTCTGGGATCCTAAGACTACAGCTCCCTTCCAATATAGCAGACTGGAAGAAAGAGTGTAGTCCTTGAAAGCCACCAGTGAATATGTCCATAGAGCTGACCAAAACCTTACTCTGTCCAAATCATATGTCCATAATTCCTTTTATTTCTAGCCATAGCTAACACGATCCATTTAAGACTTATCATGCAAAATATCAGCCAAATCGGAAAGCATATGATAATTTGATTATGTCATGATTTTGCAGTGTTTATTGGAAACAGTGTGATCTATTTCTTTGCTCATAGATAGACTACTAAATAGAAACTCTGTAAGGATAACCCTTGAATGGGGAATCTTGCAAATATGTGGTTTGGATCATTGAATTACGGTGAGAAGTAGGATTGCGTGCTATCACTTTCATATTGAAATTAGGAAACATTTTGCTCCGTTTTTTAACTCATGATTACTCTATAATATAAGAAGGAAACAGATTGAAATAAAGTAGGAGACGGAGAACATGGTTTACCTTTTTGTTTCCTATTACTGTAAATGGAATGTTGAGGATCTTCTCCTAAAATATTAATCAGCCAATAGCATTTAGAGACTGGTAATGTGAAGCTTTGCCTTTATAGTTTATATTGTCCTCAGCCTGTCCCTTCATTGCCAATCGGTTTTGGGTTGGAACCTCTAAATAAAGCTTGTTAAATTAATGATCGGTAGCTACTTTGGTTGAAATTCTTTATTGTTATGTTCAGGTGGTACGTGATCCGCGTTTTGAATCTTTATGTGGAACTCTGAATGTTGATGGGTAGGCTTTCTCTTTCAATCTCAATCTCTCAATTCATCTATTTTGGTGGTTGGAAAATTGCATCCAGATTCTATAGTTGTCTGATATTGCATTGGCAATGTTGTTTATATGAACAGTTTTTTCTTTTTATCATAACAAAAAGAAAGAGCAATAACATGCAATTTTTCTCCAGGTTTAGGAAGAGATATGATTTTTTGTTTTCAAACGAGCTTCCTGCTGAAAAGCAGGTAAATTTCTTAATTTCTTTTAATTTCTTTTATGTGTTTTTTTTTCTTTTCCTTTTTCCCTATCTGAGTTCGTTTTGGATATCACAGGATCTAAAGAAACAATTGAAAAAATCGAAGGATCCAGAAGTCATTGAAGATCTAAAGCAGCGCATATCTTGGATTGTAAGTGGTTTTATTTTTTAAGACAAGTGACATCAAAACCTCATTTATCTCACCATGCTGACATTCCGTTTTACATTTTCATTTTAGAAATATTGGCTCATTCAATTTTCTTCACTCTTATGTCTTTTCAGGATAAACAGCTAAAATCTGATTCATCTAAGCGCACTGAAGCTGAAATTCTAGCTGAGCACAAGAAAAAAGAGAGAGAAAAAGCAAAGCAAGGAAAACAACCCTTCTTTATCAAGAAATGTATTGTCCTCTCTCTCTCTCTCTCTCTCTCTCATACTTTTGGTCAATACTTGACAGATGCATGAAAAGCAAAATGTTTCAGAGTTCTCAATTTTAGAATCACTATATGAGGAGCTGTACACCCTTAACAAAATAACTCCAACCTAATCATGAGGAGCTATATCTAATTTTGTATGTCTGAATCAAAGTATGAATCTGGACTTTGTTATTGCAAGTGTTTTTTTGTTTTTTTTTTTTGGCAAGCGATGCTATTCAAAACACATTCTGCTCCCAATATTTTTGAAGTGCAATGCACGACAGTGCATTGGTACTGATGCAAAAGATTCATTGTAATGTTAGCTGGGTGGTGCTATTTGTTGTTTCTAATTTTCTAGTCAGGAACCAGTTATGTGACAGTGTTTCCTTACAACTATCAAGTTGCATGAATGTGAAACGTACTATAGTATATGCTCTCAGCATGTATGCTGGCACATAAGATGAAGTGCTTACTGATGATTCATTTTTTCTTGATTGCAGCTGAGATCCGAAAGAAACGACTTGTTGAAAAGTACAAAAATCTCAAGGTACCTACTTTCTTTTAATATGTCCAAAATATCCCGTTGGGAGTACTGCGTTGGTCCTTATGGTTTTGGAAACTAATATAAGCCTAATATTTTATGTGATCAGGGATCTGGCAAGCTTGAAGCCTTCTTGGAGCAAAGGCGAAAGAAGAATGCTACAAAGGACCACAGATACATGCCGTACCGTAGACCTGACAACATTGAGTAGCAAACTTAATGGTCTCACTTGGTTGCATTGAAGAAGCATAACTTTAATCCCATCTTAGGATTTCTAGGTATTGATGGGGTGTTTCCTTGAGCTGTAATTTGGTTAACAATTTTGTTGAATACGAAAAAAAAGAAGCGGTTATGAGACTTGATGGTGGTGAGTGTGATTATTCAGTCAATTTTATGTTTACCTCAGTGTGTGGACAGTGGATAGATAGACCGGCTACTGAAGTGAATGCTCTTAAGTACTACAAAAACTAGTAAGTAGTCCAATTATAAGAAAATTATGGGTGTGATATCTTCAATCCTAGTGCTTATTGATCACCTTCCGCTGATTTGAAAGTGAAACAGCTTTCAAGCTTGTGCAGAAAACCATTTGTATTTCCGGTCGTTTTTCCGTTCATACAATGGGACTCATAGGAAACAACATCAGAAATTGAATGGACCTTCTATTGCTATTTGGAAGATTTCTTTCCTCTCTTGATTGGGTGCTGGTTGTTGGCTAATTGTATCTGGTTTCATATAACCTCTCTTTTGTTAGATATTAATTTGTTTTATTGTGTTGAAGAAGTCTTTGGTTTCCTATTCTTTAGGTAGTCTGTTGATATGGGTTAGTGACTAGGTGTATCCCATAGCTTTAGCTTTAGGAGTACTCCAATAGTGGAGGAATGTTGAGTCGTGGAGTTGGCTGACTCCTAATTCCCAGCTTAGTTTGTTTCATGCTGTGTTCAATTTAAGTTGTAATCAGTTCTTTGATTTTTCAAGCTGAATGAAGTTGAACTCCAGTTCATAATAGTCTGTGTGTCTTCTAGTTTGTTTGTTGAAATCAGAGCCCCCACTGGGCCAGAGGTTAAAAGGGAAAACGGCAGTTTTGTGAGAGTGACAGTAGACAACAACTATTTGCAGCTTTCAATACCTCGCTCCGATAGTCACTATGATGATGGAGAGTTTTTTGAGGTCCAAGGTGTTGAAGGTTTCGCAAACGAGAACAGTGGAAGAGAAAAAATTGAAGGATCGATCTCAAGGTAAATAATTTTCTGTTCAGAGCAACTGATCGTTTTGTCCTTGAGACTCTTCTGGTGAGAGACACGTCCAAGAAAATTTAATTGGAACTCAATAAAGAAGAATTGTCAAGGGAATGCAAGGGTCAAGGGGTCACAACTCCAGGCACTTGGCAGAGAGTTTGGGACTCTTGAAATGAAATCTGGTGAGATTATTTTTCAAGGACTAGGTCAATTGCAAATGAAATGCAGATACATGTTGTTCAGGTGCAGGATGTTACCATAGTGGAGAAAATTCTTCGCTCCATGAGTCATACATTCAATTACGTAGTCATCCAAAGATACTGATGAATATCAGTTTCGTTGCTTGTCCATGAGCAAAAACTCAACCGAAGTACTACAAGGAGCAAGCTGCTTTAAAGGTTGCAACCGATCGTGAATTCTCAACAACGGTAAAAGGTCGAGGTACATGGAGAGGAAAAGGAGGCAGAGGTAATCGAGATGGCAATGGAAGCAGGCCAACTATGATCATCACTCCTCAAATTTCAAAGGTTGAATGCTTTAGGTGTCATGGATATGGTCAGTTTCTTTTAGAATGTTATTTGAAGTATCACAAAAACAAAGAAAAGAGTGTGGAGCAGTCCAATTTTGCAGAGAAAAAGGAGCATGAAACACTCTGATGGCATTTTATATGAAGAAGAATGTCCGTAGCCAGATATTACATTCTATGTTCCGGCCGCACAATTTTGTTCTCGGGCTTCCACCCCAAAACACATCTTGCTATTGGGATGTGAGTCTCCACATAAACGCATCTTGCTTTTGGAATGTTATTTGAAGTATATCACAAAAACAAAGAAAATAGTGTGGAGCGGTCCAATTTTGCAGGGAAAAAGGAGGAGCATGAAACACTGATCTGATGGCATTTTATATGAAGAAGAACAAGCTTGAACCAGACATATGGTGTAGTTACCAGGGGGAACAAATATGAAAGAGTATGAGCAATAGAAGCAGATCAGTAAAGTAAAAACACACGCTCACAAAAACACACGAATTTGGTGGCGTAGTGTAAACCTCACCATTGAGGAAACTTCACTACGTGGCTTGTAACGTAGTCAACACGAAAATCAAATCCACTAAGAATCAAGAAGATTACAGTATACAAGCAGTGGTGTTCAACACAACCACATTGACTGGCACAAATTCTAACTTGTTTTACAACTGATTAACCTATACTAAGAATGCTAGATTTTATCTCAGCTAAATAGAAGCAACTGAACACGTCTTCTGAATCAGCCTTGTCTTGATGTCTTACTGATCTCAAGCACTTATGCAAGTGATGAATGCAGTGAACAAGCAAATGAAACAGTCACATATATCAAAGAGAGTTTTCGCAAAATTGGTTTATGCAGACTATGCAACGCTTATAAAAATACTCAGTTCAAAACTCTAACTTTGTAATGCAATTTCAAAACCTTTTATAGAAGAACAAGACTCCCCCTCAATCCGATCACGTGGATCATAGATCGAGATAAACTTGGAAGGTTCTTCAAACAAATCGTGAGACTCAACTAATCCTAACTGATATCATGTAATTGTAATTAATCTCTAAAGATAGTTATCTGATATGCATCCAAAACAATTCTAAATGCAGATAAGATTTTGGGCTAATTACTGTTTAGTACCCTGTGGTTTTAGTCCAACATCGATTCAGTCCCTCGACTTTCAATTTCATCAAAAACACCCCTGCATTACCAAATCTCATCTAATAGGTCATTCCGTTAATAATCCGTCAATTGGAACCGTTAAGTCGCTGACGAGGCATGCCATGTCAAATCATGTGGGCCCCACCTATCAGGCAAAATGTCAAAATTGCCCCTGCCTCTCCCAACTCCAGAAGAACTCGGCTTTCCCCTGCACAGGCCGAGTTCTTAATTAAGGAGAAGAAGAATTTGTGTACTTAATTAAGATATAATAGAGTAATGATTATAGAAATCTGTAAAGCAATCTAAACAAAACCCTCCTACTTTTACTGTTACAACTCTCTCTCTCTCTCCACCGCGATACCCGCAGCGAGCAACTCTCACCGGAGCTCGGGTCGGGTCGGGTCCTTTTGACTTTGCGTCTTCACGAGGCTGAAGCTACTTCTTTGACTCCACTCGGAGGTCTCAATTCGGGTCGTCGGTAGAAAATGGGCTGCACCGGATCGTCGAAGAGCAAAGAAGACGGTGAGTTCGCTTCTGCAATTCGCTATCTCCTTTTTTGATTTTCGTTTCAATTTCAGTGCTTTTGGTTCGGTTTTGGCCGCTTAGGAATTGGAAATGGAATCGTATGAGGAAAATTTGCAGGAAAAAATAATTTTGAGCTACTCGACATGTTCCTCGCCGGACACATCCACGATGCCGCCCACTTCTGCATCTCACCATGAGCTCAAGGGCCCCACTTCCCCCTATTGGTCCCCTTCCACCTAATCTCAACGGCCAACTTACTCTACCCGGCGCGGCCCTTGTCCTCCTCCTCCTGCCTCACCAGATCTCATCCCTCCAGTCGCACCACCAGCCTCACCTCGTACTTCCTCGTATTCAGCGGCAGCCACGGCCGCCACTTCATCATCTTCACCACCATTCCGATTCAATTGAATCAAATCAGAAAAACCCAACCTAAATTTGGTCTGAAGATTTGGTTTTGATTTGAGAAGAAGGCTGTTATTTTGGGCATTTAGAGAGAGACAGAGAGAAAGAGAGACGGTGTGTGGGTGTGGGAGCTGGGAGAGAGGCAGGGGCAATTTTGACATTTTGCCTGATAGGTGGGCCCACATGATCTGACATGGCATGCCTCGTCAGCGACTTAACGGCTCCAATTGACGGATTATTTACGGAAGGACCTATTAGATGAGATTTGGTAATGCAGGGGTGTTTTTGATGAAATTGAAAGTCGAGGGACTGAATCGATGTTGGACTAAAACCACAGGGTACTAAACAGTAATTAGCCCTAAGATTTTCTAAACTTCTTTCCTTAAAACCCGATAAGACTGCAGAGAGTTTAGATCCACAATATATGCATCAATCACATGCAAATTGATATGATATGCAATTAAACTACCTTAATTCGAGATCAGTGAGCTTGATTTGCACTTCCTTGCTTGATCCTTCAATCTCCTAGGGCCACCGGGAAAGTAGGAGTGAAAAACTTTCCTCAGTCTTTGGTACTCAAGTCTCCTAGTACCCTTAGGAGATCTTGTGTTGAATGGAATGAAACAGCCCAAAATACTTACATATGGTATCTTGACGCACTACAACAACCAACAACCATAGTCTGTCTTTTTTAATTTAAATGAAGATTTTCTTACTACTGTTAGTTTTGGTGATCACTCTACGGTCAATTTTATGGAAAAGAGTGATGTTCAGATCAGGACTAAGAAGATAATATTGAGATAATCTCAAATGTATTATATACATGACATCAAAAGCAATTTGTTAGGTGTCGCTACAATCAAAGGAGGTGCTTGTGAAATCTACAATCCTTATACAGGAGTAATTGTTCATGCAAATCAAGAGTGCACTGATCGACTTGCCTTATTACCGAGATGAATGATCCAACATAACTTTGGCACTTTCGCTGTGGTCCATTTCAACTTCAATGAATTAAAGAATCTATCTCAGCCCTATCTCAGCCTCATTGTACCGTCCCTAGGAAATAGAACGCACCTCACGCGCGGAGACCAAAACAGAGAGTTCGAGCGCGTTCTCTCCCGGCCGAACACCGGCGGGCCCCCTGCCGCTGAGTTCCGGTCCGGGAGGGGATGAGGATGGAGGCTAGCGGCGAGGCTCTATGGCGGGGATCTGGCTCAGGGATGGAGGTTGGCAGCTTCTACTTGGATCGGGGCGGAGCTTCCAGATCGGTTTCGTCTCTTCGTCGATCGTGGGTGGGAGCTGGCACTGATTTCCGGCGTGGTGCGATCTGCCGGCGGGGCTCGATCTGCCGGTTGCTGCAGGTGTCTGGGCCAAGGATGGTTTCTTGGCGGTGGTTGGGTTCTCGATTTCATGGAAGTGACGAGCTTCTCGGAGTTAGATCTCGGACGCCGGCCAGGATCTCGTGTGGTTGTCTTTGTGGTGTGTCGTTGCAGTTGTGGCGACGGGGCAGTACAAGGTGGGAGGATGGCGGAGGGTGTAGGTACGGGCGGCTGCCTTGGTGGATCGCGGTGAGGCCCTGGTGGATGGCGGCGCTGGAGTCATGTGGGAAGTGGTGGTTGGGCCGGTCTTTGTTGTTTGGGCCTGGCTACCTGGGCCTCCTTTTGTTGTTAGTTTTGTTTGGTTGGTGTTTTTCTATTTTCTGCAGTGTTACTTTTACTGTTGTTTGTTGTGTAGTTGTTTTCCGCAGTTTGCGAGCAATAAGTCCCTGCATTCGTTGTGTAGGGCTAGTCGGGCCTTGTGCCTGTGGGTGCACTCATTGTGCCTTGTCTGCTCTAGGGTGGCAGCGAGTTCCTTGCTTTGTCAAATGGTCGCTGCCTCCTAGTGGCAGGATGAAACTTGGTGCCACTGGATGTATTTTCCAGTGGCAACATGATAGGAAAGCTGTGCGAATGGTTTTTATGCTTGGCTGTATTAGAGTTGCAGATCCAGTCATCTTTCCGTTGTGTCACCGCTGGGAAGCAAATAGAACCGTCAGGAGCGTGTTCTTTGCTAGTTGGTGCGTTTTTGAATACAATTGTTTAGTAGAGTCTCTTGATTGTTGTTCGGGATGTACTCTAGGTGTCTATTGTAATCTGGGGTTTAGGCTCATTGTCCCCCCCTTGTATTCGACAGTTTCATTTATGAAGGCTTGAGGGCAGCCGCACCGGCCCTTGTTTCAAAAAAAAAAAAAAAAAAAGAATCTATCTCAGAAGAACATGGTGACTAGCCTCCCCCCAAAAATTACTCTTCCCTCCGAAGTATGTGAAGAGTGTGTTGTTGTTTGGGAGCAATCTCTTAAAGTAATGACATAGAGAGCGCATAGACCATTGGAATTGATTCATTCCCACATATGTAGTCCTATTATCGATGACTGTTGCCAGAAAACTTGGTTCTATGTTTTCCGTGCAAGAGAAATCTAAAGCTTTTAGAGGGCTTAAAAGTTTCAAAGCGCTGCTAAAAAGTTCCAAAGCTCTAGTGGAGAAAATGTTGGGAGAGGCATTAAAAATCTCTGTACTGACTACTGATCGTGGTGGAGGATACATGTGATAAGAATTTGCAAACTTTTGTGCTGAGCATGGTAGCTAAAGGCACTTGACCCTCACATACCTCGGCAAAATGGTGTATCGAAAAGGAAGAACAGAATGATCTTGAACATGGTAGCTAAAAGAAATATTTCTAGAAGTTTTTGCTTAAAACAGTGAATTGGAGATTTGGAGCATCCGTGTCTTGAACCAGAGTCCCACATTTGTCTTTCAAAACTCAAGAAGCTCTGAATAGAAGAATGCCAGTTGTTGATCACTTCAAGAAATTTGGGTGCATTGCATATGCTCACATTCCAGATGAGAAGAGGAGAAACTAGATGACACTTAGAATTAGAGTGAAAAAGGAACAAGATAGCAACAAGTACCTCTGAGCTTTGACATAGCAGCAAATCCTAGTCTGCATAGCCAGATATTTCCTGCTATGTTCCGGCCGCACTATTTTGTTCTCAGGCTACCACCCCAAAACGCATCTTGCTATTGGGATCCCACATCACTCGAGGGCGGCGAGTGATGTGGGATTATAGTGCATATGGTAGCCTACCAAGTTGCGATTGTTCTATTAACACATCGGGTTGTGTCGAACAATGGTCCAGATGGTTGCTTTTCAGGCTACAGTTTAAATTATGACTATGGATTTGGGTTTTTACAGGCTTTGATTTTATATAGTGTCCGAAGTAAGGGATTGTTAGACCCGGATCAATCTTTAGTCGCTGATGACTAATATGATTATAACCAAACGAAATTAAAACAATCAATATATTAACAAATTATATAACTAGAATGAAAGAACAATAGAGATACCGCTATATATTGAAATATATAAGCAACTATTAAACCAAAATCGAATTCAATATTGGCTTGTAATGAGAATTCGAATCGAACAGCAAAGGAAAGAAAGCGAACAAGAACACCAACTTGATTCTTAAGAGAGGCCTATGAAAGCAATGTCCTAAGATATAAATTCATTCCCACACATGTGCTGTGGTTTGATCGAAGACGTGTTCCCTACAAGTTACAACTCTCAATCTAGTGTTGCACACCTTGAAATTTGGCGAACCTCACTTAAGAAATAGATGTCTAAAACTGATGTTTATAATCAAGGAACATTGCTGTATTTTATAGAGTTCGAATGCAGCAATTAGAGAGACTCAACTATCATTTTGAATTCAAACAAAACAGTTGCAACTGTGGGGATCAGAGTTATCCAAAACCAAAAAACGAAACCATCTACCTTCATCCAAAATGACAAAAGGAAAAAACTTAATTATTGGAAAACTTGATTGTTCCCAAGAACCCAAGGTTTATCTACCAGGCATCCAAGGCAAACAAACCCAATGGGCCTTGCCTTTCAACTAGTCTAATGTAATATGTGTATTGTGAACACACATTAAAAAAAGGATTAAATACTTGTTACTCCTCAAATTTTTGCCTGAAAAACAGTTTAGTCCCTCGCCTTTTAAATTAAACTGGATAGTCCTTATTCTCTCTAATTCTCACACAACAGGTCCTCAACAGACCTAAATTGACTATAATGCCCCTCACTTCCTCTTTTTTATTATTTCTCTCTTTTCTTTTTCTCTTTTTTATCTTTTTATTTTTAATCATTTTTTAATTTAATTTTTTTTTGCTTCTCTCTCTGCTCTCTGCTCTCTCTCTCTCTCTCTCCCCGCACTAGTTCCCCAACCCCAATTCCAGCTCCGATCCCATTTCCAACCAGGACCGAGCTCCACTCCCAACCCGCCACTTAGACCCCCAATCTCTCACCCTCATCTGCCTCTTCTGCTCCACCGAATCCCAACAACAAATCCCAACCCCCAAACCGGATCCACTTCTAACGCTCCATTTGACCTGCAAAATGGATGATGTTGGTTTCCTTCTCGGCCCAAACGGTGATGTCGGCCATAACGACCTCGACCCGGAAACTCAGAGTACAACTTGGAGCTCGAACTCGATGATGCCCACCAACCCAATTTTGGGTTTCTCCGATTTTGCTTTGCTCTGAGCTCACTTTTCGCTGAGAAATCTACAATGATGGAGGTTGCTGTGATGGCGAGTCGTATGAGCTCACAGCTCGACCTGCAACCCAGGATTCAAGATCGGAAAGAAGATGAAGGAACGTACTCGAAGGAGGGTGAGGAGCGCGATTCTGGCAAAATCCTCGGCGGCGAGGCATTTGTGATGAGATGGGGAATTAGAGCAACTCCGATGACGACGATGGTGCAATTGGTGCCAAAGCCGTCGCCGGATCTGGGAAATTTGCATTGCTTTCGTGATTAGATCTTGGTTTCGATTCACGGATCTGGGTTTTAGGGTCTCATAATTGTTTATGTAATCATGTGAATTTGAAAGTTTGAAGTTTTGTTTGATGGGTTCGATGGATTCTGGTTGTTCTTTTTGGGTTTGTAGCTATTTTTGTTGCTGGAGGTCCTGGAAGAGGAAGTAGATAGGGGAGAATCTGGCCAGGTGGAGGCGGAAGACGCAGGAGGTGCAGAGGTCGTGGAGGGTGGCTTGGTAGAGAGAGACAGAGAGGAGGAGGAGAAGAAGAAGAAATAAAAAAGAAAGACAAATGAAAAAAGACAGAGAACAATTAAAAAAAATTGAAAAAAAAGATGAATGAGGGTATAATAGTCAATTTAGGTCTGTTGAGGACCTGTTGTGTGAGAATTAGAGAGAATAAAGACTATCCAGTTTAATTTAAAAGGCGAGGGACTAAACTGTTTTTCAGGCAAAAGTTTGAGGAGTAACAAGTATTTAATCCTTAAAAAAAATAATAATAAATAAAAATTTAAAATTTAAAAAAATTTAAAAAAACCGAACATGTGTTGTAGTATATTATGTATTATACTATAAATGTCTATATCATGTAGTAGGTGTAATAGTAAGAGATAAGTGTAATAGAATGTAGTAGTTGTAAAAGTGTTACTCCATGCTTTTTATCCCTATATAAACCCTCCAATGTGAGAAGAATAAACACACCAATTCACTCTTCATTCTCTCCATCTAAACTTTCTCCCTCTCTCTGTTAGTTTTCGATTGTTCTTAAACACGTTATCAGCACGAGATTGCTCTAGAATTAGAATCGAAAAAACAAGAGTAGAGGAAGTTTATATCCAATCGAAGTCATTTTTCCAAACCTACAAAAAACCTCCAAACCTTATCACATATCAAAGCCCTTGATCCAAGAAGCCCAGAACCGGCCTCAGAACCTCCAGAACCGGCCGGAAACAGCCTGAACCGGCCGTCAGAAAAATTGGACCGCTGCCGAGAAGCTACGCAGCAGCTGCCGAGCCATTTTCCGCGACTTTTCCGGCAACTTTCCGGCGACTTTTAGGTCATTTCCGACAACACTATTTCGAGGTATTTCTTACTAAAAGTTCCCGCTTTTGAGTTTTTACTTCTTTTTCCTCTCTTGCTTTTTCTCGGGAACTTGCAATCAGAAAGCGGAATCGTGGGGATTCACACTATACGAACTAAGAGCGTTCGTAATCAATGAACTAAGAGTGTTCATAAGACTTCGGACTAAGAGCGTCTGTAAGCATTGAATCGTGGAGATTCACGCTATACGAACTAAGAGCGTTCGTAAGCAATGAACTAAGAGTGTTCATAAGACTTCGGACTAAGAGCGTCTGTAAGCATTGAATCGTGGGGATTCACGCTATATGAACTAAGAACGTTCGTAATCAATGAACTAAGAATGTTCATAAAGACTTCGGACTAAGAGCATCCGTAAGCATCGATTTATGACCATATAAACATCATTGTTTCGGTCTAATCTAAATATTCTTAGAAGTTGATTTCTTGGTAGCATAGCTCGGAAATCTTATTATTTTAGTTTTCGTGGAAGTTTAACTCCGAAACTAATATATCTTCTCTTCTTATTTTCAGAATGTCGAATGAACCTTGACTCGACTTTCCCATGCTTGACTCAACAGGCTCGGATTACCATAGCTGGGTAACCGATGTTGAGAACCATCTCACTTCGAGGGAGATATTGCCCATAATCCAGACCCCTCACCAGGGCCTTGTGTTCTATCGAACACCCATAGAGCATGCTCAAGCAATTATCTTGATGCGACGTCATATGGACAAAGCACTCAGGTTGGAGTACATGTCGATCAAGAATGCAAGAGAGAGCAAGAAACCAATCTTGCTGAAGATAAAGATGGTGAAGATATCACTCTCACCACTGAGGACTTCCAAGCTGCAAATAAAGAGCACGAGGATGCCGCAGACTTTGATTAGAATAGTCCTTTCTATTTTCCAAAAAACGGCAAATGTGCCTTGGTCAATAAAAGACAATTGTATTAACTCTTTCTCATATGGCGCACCCAATGAAATATGATGTCTAGGAAAGTAATTGAGATCGGGGTATTTAAGCGAGCCTCGCTCCATCAACATCTCTCTACTTACCTAGTCATATTTGATTGGAGTTACCAAACGGATTGAGTGACTACAATTTGTCTAAAGTTTGATTTTGGAATAGACTTTGGAAAACTTTGATGTAATCATTGACTATTAATAAAGTGTCGCATTATTATTCAATTTCATGGACATGTGTTAAAATTCTGAACTTTATTATTTGAAAGATATAAGAGCCAAATGGTTTTCATGTGGAAACACATGGTGAGAATGGACAAGAGTTCCTTTGCATCACCTCTAATGACTACGGACATAAACGAGTATTAGAGGAACTTATGTGTCGCTCTAGTGGGTTGCATGCAACCACTATTCGAGTCATTAAATCAAACCATGTCATAAAGAGATGACTTATGGGATTCTGACACATATAAGCTTTGGCATGACCGTTTGGAACATCCAGGTCATGATATGATGATCCATATATTAAAGACTTCACACGGATATCATTCGTTTTGCAAAGCTTGCTTTTTAGTAAAGGTAGGATCGAGACCATCCTATGCAAAGGACACTAAATACCATTCTTGCAAAAGAATCCAAGTTGATATTTGTGGACCCATTCAACCAACTTGCGGACGTTTAAATATCTCATGTTGTTGGTTGACACGCAAACACGCTGGTCACGTGTTGTGCCATTGTCCATCTGTAAAATTAGCTGCTTATGCTATACTCCTAGCACGTATCATATGACAAACGGGCTCACTCCCCGGATCATCTTATTCAGTCAATTGGGTTTGACTATGCTAGAGAGTTTACATCGAAAAGTTTCGATGGTTATTGCAATGGGAGATGTTGGACATCACATTCCCATATACACACTCAAATGGTCTCGCGGAAATAACTACGATGATAGTTCGGACATTGGTGATGCGCACCAAATCTCCTTATAAACCGCTTGGGGTGATGCAATATCGCATACAACTATGCTAAATCATCTCCGACCTACCACCACTCAATGTATCTCTGCGTTACAGCTAGTGGCTGGGTACAAGTATTTTGTACTTACGCACATTCGAGTGAGCCATTTATGTGCCAATTGCGCCGCCACAGCGCACTATGATAGGTCCTTAAAAACGAGTGAGCAACTCAGTTGGATTTGAGACTCCAACAATCGTCCGCCACTTAATGCCCTTGCAAGGCAATCTCCTTAAATATCACTTTGATGAGACAGTCTCCCCGTCGTTAGGGGGAGATAAGAACATGAATGTTCAGCAGGAACGATAGGAATTGTCGTGGTCTATCCCCACTATGTCTCATCTCGATCCCTATTAAAGTGACGAGATCACACACATTTGCTGCAAATATGTCTGCAAGGAAGGACGTCCCTACAAGAGGACGTAGCGCCACCCTACACAGAGGTAGGCAAGGCGCCAACGCCATAGAGAGTGGCACTCTGGCGTTACAAGCCATGGCCCCAGCTAAGATGCGTGGGAGGCCAGTGGATTCGAACTTTGGCATAAACCAATCCTTGGATCACACTCAACATCCGTCTCATGAGTATCTTCTGGATTATGGTTATCGTTGGGGGACGCCTCAAACGTCAGAACCTATTCCTGAGAATATAGAGCTCTATGAAAATTACACTAGTGTACATGAGACGTGGGATAGAAACTCCATCATAATTGATGATGTAATCGCGTTTTCCATTACGCATGAGTTTGTTGACTCCGATGATATCGAACCACACTCTGTTGAAGCATGAATACCAACATAGAGAACACTCTGCTGAAGCATGAATACCAACATAGAGAATACTCTGTTGAAGCATGAATACCAACATAGAGAAATTTGGCCTAAATGGAAAGATACGATCCAGGTTAAGATGGATTCTCTAAACGAAGAGGAAGGTCTTTGAGCCAGTGATGCCAACACCTCCTTACATAAAACCTATTGATTAATAGGTCTTCGTTAGAAAAAGTGTTGAGAAAAAGAGATGACAATCTCGCCTTATGGCGCAAGGCTTCTCACAAAAACGCCCTGGAATTGACTACGATGAGACATATTCTCTCGTAATGGATGTCATTGCACTTCACTACCCTGTCAGTTTGGTAGATCCCGAATAACTGAACATGCAGCTTATAAATGTGGTCACTACGTATCTCTATGGGGATCTAGATACGGAATATATATATATATATATATATATATATATATATATATATATATATATATATATATATATATGAAAGTTTATAATGAACTTTATTTACCCAAGTCAAGTGGCTTTAGACCACGGAGCGCGTTTGTAATAAAGTTTGAAACGCTCACTAAAGTGACTACTTGATTGGGAAGGGATATGCCCTCACGTTTTCATAAACAAGTTTCGGATTCTATCGCGGTTCATGTTGGACATAATCTTCATTAGCAGCCCTTAAAGAGTTAAGGGAAACCGCTGAACACTTGAAATCCGAGTTTGAGATGAAGGATTTTTGGAGAACACGATTATGCCTCTGTTTGGAACTTGAGCATCGTGTTAATAAAAGCTTAGGCATTTTGACAAGGTCATGCCTTCAAGCACCTCCATAATAGTCCATAGTCTTGATCCTGAAAAAGGATCCTCTTCGTACAAAGGATGATGACAAAGATGTGCTAGAGGCAGTAGTGCCTTACTTAAGTATAATAAGCGCATTATTATACTTAGCTCAAATACACAAGACTGGACATCTCATTTTACCATGAACTTGTTAGCTAAAGGTATAGCTCTGCGCCAACGCGACACAATTGAATTGATGTAAAAGATATCTTTAGATACTTGAGATGTATGATCGATATAGACTTATTCTAAAGGCCAAACGCTGGCCTGCGTTTTCTATCCCCACCCCAAAACAACATAAGTATTTTGGAAGGTTTTGCTGATGTTGGGTATCTCATAACCCATACAAAAGTCTTCCCAAAAACTGGTTAAGTGTTCACCATGGGTAAGACCGCGATATCTTAGAGGTCTACAGAATAGACCTTAGTCGCTATATCTTCGAACGATGCAGAGATTATTGCTCTTCACAAAGTGGTTCGTGAATGTATATGGATTGGATCCATAGTTACGCATGTTCGAATAGTTGTGGTTTGAAGTCTACCACAGATGAGCCTACAAGAATTTAGGATAATGCTGCTTATTTTTGAACAAATGAAGCAAGGCTACATCAAAAGCGACAACACCAAGCATAATCAGCAACAACAGACTCTCCTCAAGATTGAAATGAATCAAATCTAATCAGAGGATAATGTAGCGGACTTATTCACTAAAAGTCGTTACCTAAATCCACCTTCGAGAAACATGTGAAAAGCATCGGATTGGAAAGGGTATCCGAACTCCCATGATTGAAGCAATCAGGGGAGATATCGACATCAGGGGGAGTTATCATGTCTACATGTTCGATCTCGAAGAGTGAAGGACGTGTTGTACTCTTTTTCCTCCTCGAGCTTGTTTTTTGTCCCACAGGGTTTTACACTCGAGTAAGGTTTTAACGAGGCAACGGATGAAGCGTCACCGCCGAGTTTGAGCAGCACAAGGGGGGAGTATCCAAACCATCGTGTACTCTTTTGTCCCAGGGTTATTTTTTCCCACTGGGTTTTTGTTACCTGACAAGGTTTTAACGAGGCACATCTTTAGCATGGTCGCCCCACTTATACTGCATCTCTCTCATAGACATACTACCTACTTATGATGCTGATAAGAAGACTCCACTTATCTCCGAAGATACGGTATTGCTACTCCACACTCATGCGCGTTGTGTTCTTTTTCTCCTTCGACCACGGTTGTTTTTTCCCACAGGGTTTTATTACTTGGCAAGGTTTTTAACGAGGCAACTTAGAAGCGCACCACCAAGACAATACTCTTGACATGAAATATCCAAGGGGGAGTGTTGTAGTATATTATGTATTATACTATAAATGTCTATATCATGTAATAGGTGTAATAGTAAGAGATAAGTGTAATGGAATGTAGTAGTTGTAATAGTGTTACTCCATGCTTTTTATCCCTATATAAACCCTCCAATGTGAGAAGAATAAACACACCAATTCACTCTTCATTCTCTCCATCTAAACTCTCTCCCTCTCTCTGTTAGTTTTCGATTGTTCTTAAACAACATGAGACTTATTTTCAACGTGAGATCACAAAGTTCTAACATATAGAACAACACCTATATCTAATGCAGACTACGATAAAGAAAGTGCTAAAACCTTTATCATGGCGATTATGCATCTCACACTATCATGCTGGATGGTGGGAGATGCACGATGGTGTTGTTGATAAGGAGGAGACTATTAGTCAACAATTGAGAATGGACATAATTTGTGTTCGATCTCCTTTTCAATATCTACCGGTGGGTGAACTAGACAATGCTCACCTTAGCTTGCTGAATTAGAAGCGTCGTGTTTTTAGTTCTTAGCAAGATAAAATGAATAATATTAGTAGTAAGATCAATGTCTTCCTTCATAAGCATAATGACGAGCGAAAACCACTAGGTCAGCAATTTACAGGCTTATAAATAACAGTAAAATTTATTGAAATCACGCTTCTCAAAATCAGTGGTTAACTGCTAGTGACAAAAATAGTAAATTGTTTTATATGAAAGGCTGGACGATGTGAATATGATGCCATTATATCACGCACTTTGCGCAAATGTACCAATTTCGTTACTTTCGAAATTGCCCATTATTGAATGTTTCAATGGCCACTGCCTTATTGCTTTCTAATTAGAGCTTCTGATTAACATACAGTATGGTTTTTTCGTCTCACACAATAAAGTAATTAATGAACTAAAGCTCCTTCCAGAATTATCCTTTGGCCTAATATGGTGCTTCTTCCGCGTGAAAGAAAAAAACTGTATTGCACAAGGTTTCTGTCTAATAGTTTTTCCGATTTCATCGAGTCCTGAAATTTAAATGAAAGCAGAAAAAAGGAGAGGTGTAGAGATAAAATAATAATGGACAAAATTGAAACTTCGATGGTAAAATATATTGTAAAAGTTCCAAATACCAATATTTTTGGTCGTGATTTTGGGTTTGATCAACATCATTATGCTCTCAGTAAGATCAGACTAGTGCATGTTAATAGTGGTGGACTGGTAGTATAAATTAATGTGGGTGCCCTATTGGATAAGCTCAGTTACTGTGTACGTATGGTAATTTGTCAGTCATGCTATAAGAGCTCAGTTACATGGAACTTCCAGAATGTAACGACAATGGTTTTAATTTGAAATTTTTTTTAAGATAAAGGTGTGTCAAACATGCGCATTTATAGATGTGACAATAAATAATTTGTTAACAACAAATTTGTTGGGTATTGAAAATGGTTTGTTGACTTTACAGGCTCTCACTCATTGGCATCATATTAATTTTTTGAGGTCATGGACAAAGCTTTTGGGATCTTGATATACCGAAACGAAGGTTCCATCAAAATTCAACAACTATATATGGAAGGTTTATCGTGATGCAAATGTAATATTTCTACAGAACAGAAGTATATATGAATTCATTTAGGTAAGGTGGCTTCATAAGAATTAAACATATAGTATTTGAAAATTGCTTTACATTCTGATTCCACTAACATCTAAAAACACATTATGACGTTCAAATCTGTTTCTTAAATATATATAAAAGAATCGGTTTAATCCATTAAGTAAGTGATATTACTTGTGTAAATACTTTCAATTACACAAAAGAACACAAATTGGTCATAAAATAAACTCGAATCATATGATGATATCGGTCTTACACCGGAATTTGAGCTCTGCCCTAACTGGTTATGAGTTATATGACAGCCCAAGGTGCAAAGAAGTGTCCATATTCTTTGTTGGACAATTCGAAAGTAAAACAGCTTTATTCGAGCTTGTGCAGAAACTCGTACTGTTCTCAGGGAACAGTTGAAGATATGGCTTTTCCATCGTCCTCACTTCATAACCCCTTCTCAAATTCTCCTTCTCCTGAATGGCTTGATGTTCACGCGCCTTAGACCTGTGCAACAACCGCACAAGTAGTTCTTCCTTCTTTTTCATGACAGATACTAACACCCACTTTTGTTGTTGCTCTAGGGCATACAGCTCTTCCCTACTTAAGCCATCCAACGCCTTTCCCATCCTCCGCTGCTTGTCTAATTTCAGCGCTGCATGTTGTCCCTTGAGTGCATGAAGAACTTTGTCACTTGATTTTGGGTCCTTTTCTTCCGCAGCAGTTTCGCGGCGGTACTCCTTTGGCGGATCAGATTCCACCTTGGTTGGGAGGACTTGGCCGCCCTTATTGTTCTTGTATCTTGAAAGAGTGTGTTCCACACTACTGGTGCTAGAATACTCATGAAGCTTTCCATCGCTTGTGAACGCGATGACTGCGACCTCTGCGGCACAAAGAATAGATAATTCTTGGGCTTTCTTGACCAAAGTGGCATGCCTCCTCCTCCCAAAAGTTTCGGTCATTGTCTCCGTGTTCTTGCACTTACTTTCTTTTGATATAAAAGCTAATAGAGATGGAAGTAAATATGGTAAGACCCGTATTCGTACGGTTGTATATATAGGAGGCAAATGAGGGAAAGTACGACAATGATTAGGAGACAGTAACACAAATGGAGTACCTTCAGCGGAAAACAAGGAGTAGAACAACCATATCAAATCTGGTTTGGATTTGATCGCCTGCTGGAAAGATTAACTTATTAAGTGAAAATCCTTGCTTTCCGGAATTAATGTCCAAGTTTTATTTTTATTTTTTTCTCTTCTTTTTATTATAATTTGTTTTTTTTTCAAAGTTTTTATACACACACACGGCTCTTCTAGGGATGGATCTATTTTTTATTTTTTGGTCATTTTAAGGGATTGATTATTTGACCAACTTTTCGATAACTTATCAACATCTTCACCGTTCAGTTGTTAAGTCTATATGAGTAGATTAATTCTGCAAATTTTCAGCCAAATCGACAATCGTAAAAGTATTCAGAACTATGATTTACAATTACAAACATAAACGGTTCAGGTTTGACAGATTTGGTTCATATTTAATCTAGTTTGATACCTTAATTATGAAAACCAATTTGACTAAAAATTTGCAGAATTGATTTATTTAAGGAGTTCTAAGAAGTGAACAGTCGAGATGCTTATATGTGATCGAAAAGAAGGTCCTACAAAGTATAGCAAATTACCACTACCTACACTTTTTTTTCATAAATTACCATCAGCATGCCTGTTTTTTTAAATTCCCATGAGCTAGTGTGTAGGGCCCATGTGCAAGGTATTATACCTTGCTGTCAGATTCCTTTCCTTTTTAAATTATTTCAATTGGCAAGTAAATTACGAATCTGCCCTTGTGAGTTTGATAATGTGAATTAACACTGCTGAATGTCAGTAGCATTATGAAAAATATTTATTCCGTCTTTGAAAACAACACATTTATTTAATAATTCCAAAAACTATTTATACATATTACAATATGAAACTTGAACACTATATCATTTATCTCTGGCTTTGCTGCTTTCACATACAAGTTGCTTTGAATTTCACCTCTTCTCATGGTGAAGAAGTTTCTCCAGCAGGATTTCTTGGAGTACTGACCCTCAGTAGTATACTGACCCCCAGTAGTATATATACTAGCCCCAGTAGTATACTGACCCTCAGTAGTGTATTGATCCCCAGTAGTATACTAGCCTGGCCTTCTTGCATTTGCTCAATTCAGCATTGCTTTCATAGTTTCATTAGCTCCATCCTGTAAGTCAACCGACAACACAGAGCATAAGGGATAACAAAGTGTGCCCAAAACTGCTTTGGCAATTACAACTCTAATCCTTTCTCTTCAAATATGTTGAAACAACTCTAATCCTTTCTCTTCAAAAATCATAGCATTCAAACACATAAGAACTGTCACTAAACTTGGAGCCTAATCTCTAATAATCTCTATAGAATTCTGAACAAATAGGAATAATAGTACCAGCAACAACACAATTCTAAAACTATGATTCCACAGCAAGACTACAGACACAGATCACATTCACTTATAACCATCCAACACAATGGTTTCCATACACAGAGCCCAATAACTAACCCCATGTCAAAACCTCACTACCCTGAACCCCTTTATCAAAACATAACATGTATTCACAAAACAAAATTCAACACTAAACCATCAAATGCAGCATAGAATTTAGGAACAATTTTTACCTCTTCGAAAAGCAGGGATCGAATTGGAAGTGATGGCATCTCTACAAGCCCGCATTGCTGCGGACGTAACATCTTGCCTGTTTCACCACACAATTCATCAAACTCAGCATTACAAAACTACCATCTTTAACACAAAGTACCAATCTTTGATCATCAAAACTTAAAACTACACAAAACTCTCCAATGGGTAATCATCAAATATGTTCTAGCATAAAGTCCATATCTTTTTATGATCAAAACTTAAAACTACACAAAGATTCTCATCTGGGCAATCATCAAGTGTGTGAAACAAACCGAGAACAGAGTCAACTGGGAAAAAGGAAGCTCACCCATGTTGGTCGTAGCCCACACCCATCTCCACGAACAAGAGCTTCATAGGTTGAGCTGAGCCGCTTGTCTCACTTTTCTGGGCTTCCATGGCAGTCGATGCGACCTCGCCACTCGCTTCGACTCCTCGCTTCGCCGCCTCGTCACCGATCGCCTCGCCGCCTCACTTCGCCGATCGCCTCGCCGCCTTGCTTTGCCGCCTCGCTTCACCGCCTCGCCTCACCGACTACTTCGCCATCGGAGCCTTGATTTGCTACTCCGATTTGCTACTCTGATTTGTTGCTTAGCTGCAGAAATGGAAGAGAGGTTTTGATTTTGGGGAGAAATGGATCTGAAAGAGATATGAGAGAGAGCCAGAGCTGTATCGTGATAGATATATAATGAGTGGCAATTTTTGTAATTTCACAGTCCTTTTTGTCCTTAATATATTGAATCGTTACTGTAGCTAGGTTTAATTTGACCGCACGGGGATCGTGTTTGTGGCCCTTGCGCATGGAAAAGAAATGAAAGAATTTGTAGCTAGTGGCCATTAACTCTACAAAGTATTCCTTAAAATGGCCAATATATATATATATAACTTTGCTCATGTGCGGATATCCGTATCTAAGCAAAAGGTACGGATTTCCATATTTGACCCACTTTTCGTTCATATTTTCACATCTTAACCGTTCAGTTTTTAGGTCCTAATGTATAGATCATCTCTACAAAGTTTCAGCCAAAATGATTATCGTTAAGGCATCTAAAACTCCAATTTACACGAACGAACCGAATCTGTCGAACCGGAACCGTTCGTGTTTATAATGGTAAATTGCAGTTTTGGATGCCTTAACGATCATCAATTTGGCTAAAAATTTGCATAAGTGATCTACTCATATATACCTAAAAACAGAACGATTAATATATGAAAATGTGATCGAAAAGTAGGCCAAAACTGGAAATCCGTTCCTTAGCTTAGGAACGGACGTCCGCAGCCAAGAAGGGCTGTATATATATATACAGATCCTATCCAGAGTGATGCCTCACTCTGAAATTAACGTGTGAGGTTGGAGTTTAGGATCACTTTTCGATCTCATATCCACATATCGACCGTTCAATTTTTAGGTACTAATCTATAGATCATCTCTGCAAAATTTTCAGCAAATTTGATGATCTTTAAGGTATCTAACTCACTTAAACCAATGGACGAACTGAATCTGTCCACCCTGAATCATACTAGTTTTAAGGCAGTTATCAATGCCTTAACGACCATCAATTTGGCTGAAATTTTGCAGAGATAATCTATACATTAGTACCTAAAAACTGAACGGTCGATGATGTGGATATGAGACCAAAAAGTGACCCTAAACTCCAACTTCACACGTTAATTTCAGAGTGAGGCCTCACTCTGGATAGGATCTGTATATATATATATATATATATATATACACACACACATTAGTACCTAAAAACTGAACGGTCGAGGATGTGGATATGAGACCAAAAGTGACCCTAAACTCCAACTTCACACGTTAATTTCAGAGTGAGGCCTCACTCTGGATAGGATCTGTATATATATATATATATATATATATATACAGTCCGGCTACACTAAGGATGTCCTTAGTTTTTCTTAGGTACGAATTTCCGGTTTTCACCCACTTTCCGATCAAATTTTCACATCTTAACCGTTCAGTTTTTAGGTCCTAATGTATAGATCACCGCTGCAAAATTTCAACCAAATTGGTGATCATTAAGGCATCCAAAACTGCAAATTACAACAATGTAAACGAACGGTTCCGGTTCGACAGATTCGGTTCGTTCGTGTAAATTGCAGTTTTGGACGCCTTAAGCCCTTAACGATCACCAAATTGGCTGAAAATTTGCATAGGTGATCCATACATCAGGACCTAAAAACTGAACGGTTAAGATGTGAAAATGTGATCAGAAAGTGGGTGAAAACAGTAAATCCGTTCCATAAGAAAAACTAAGGACATCCTTACCTGAGAAAAATCCTATATATATAGGGCTCGTCAACGGGCCGGGCCCATTCATAGCGGGCTTGGGCCGGGCCGGGCCTTATTATATTTTTAAATAATGGCGGGACGGGCCGGGTCGTCTTTATTGTAAATCAAAGGATCCAAGCCGTCCATATAAAGCGGGCATTGCGGGCTTTTTCGGGCCGGGCCTTGTGGGCTTTATTTATAATAAATATTTAAAGACACTAATTTTTTTATACATCTATATTTATATATCATACATTCCAAAGAGCAACCTCTATCAATTCAAAAAAAATGGGAAAACCGACCGTTGGATGTGATTATTACAATAAATTATGCGTGTGGTTAAAAATTTAGTCAATTTCACCATAGTTTCAAACCCGATCGGATTGGTCAACCGTAGTCATTTGTATGTTTTCTTGGTTGACCGATGACATAATGACCGCGAAACGTGCTTATTTTCTTACATCACGTTGTAAATATTTCATCGATGGATGTGCGTGGACATAAGATAAAAAATTCAATTTTAATTACAAATACATTGGTCTATACTAATTTGCGTCCTAAAGTTGTATAACTTACACATTGCATTTAAATTGTTGAGGTTCATTCTAAAGAAAACATGAAGTGGAAAATGAATTTGGAGAAACTAACCGCTCGATGGAGAGATTGTAATGTTTTATGATGGTTGTAAAAATTTCAGTCAATTCGGTTCTCGTTTCGAATTCGATCAAATAGGTCAAACTTAGTTACTCTTATAAACTTATATTTATATATCATACACTCTAAAGAGCAACCTCTATCAATTCAAAGAAAATGGAAAAACCAACCCTTGGATATGATTATTACAATAAATTATGAGTGTGGTAAAAAATTTAGCCAATTTCACCATATTTTCGAATCCGATCGAATTGGTTAACCGTCATCACTTGTATGTTTTCTTAGTTGACCGATGGCACAACGACCGCGAAACATGCTTATTTTTTCATATCACGTCTGTAAATATTCCATAGATGGATGTGCGTGAACATAAGATAAAAACTTCAATTTTAATTACAAAGACGTTGGCCTATACCAATTTGCCTCCTAAAGTTGTATAACTTATACATTGCATTTAAATTGTTGAGGTTCATTCTAAAGCAAACATGAAGTGAAAAATGAATTTGGAGAAACCAACCGCTCGATGGAGAGATTGTAATGTTTTATGGTGGTTGTAAAAATTTCAGCCAATTTAGTTATCGTTTCGAATTCGATCAATTTAGTTCTACTTTTGAGGGCCAAATTGGACGTTAAATCTGTTTTGTGGGCCTCTTTTAGGGGGCAAAATGGTAATTTTGAGTTCCAAATTATATTAAAAAAAAAATCTGTTTCCTTTTTTTTTTTTTCTGTTTCTTCGTTGTTTTTTTTTTGTTTTCTTCCTTCGTTTCTTTCTTTATTTTTCTCTCTCTTCTTTTTTTTTTTCTTTTTCTTTTTATCTCTTCTTCCTCCTTCGTGTCTTCTTCTTTCTGCTGGGGGATAGCCGGCTGCACTGGCCGGTCGGTGATGCAGGCACTAGGTGCGCTGTGCGGGGTGTGGGGGTGGAGGAAGACGAAGGCGGTCGACCGGAATAGTGCCAGAATCGGGCTGGATCGAAGGCGGTGCTGTTGCTGCTGGGCGTGCGCTATCGCAGTAGCACGGGGCCGGGTGGGCTGCGCAGGGTCTGCAACAAGGTTGGGCTGGGTGTGGGTGTTGGTCGGTGAGGTGAGACCGGTCTGGAGGGGGAGGGCTGGTTGGAGGCCGGTCTGGGGAAGAAGGATTTTTTTTTTTTTTGGTGGTGGCGGCACAAAAGAAGAAAAAGTTGTTTTTTTCTTCTAGGTTTTTGATTTTTTTTTTTTGACGGGAAGAATAAAGAAACTAGAAAATTAAGGTTTTTTTAAATTTTTTTTATTTTTTATTTTAATAAATTTTGTCTTCAACCTATACACCACAAGTTATATAAAAAAAATTCTTTTTTTTTTGTTTCTTCGCTTATTATTATTATTTTTTTTAATTTTGTCTTCAACCTATACACCACAAGTTATAATAGGTTTATAAAAACAAAAAAAAAATACTCTAGGTGTTTCTTTTAATTTTTTTAATTTTTTATTTTTATAAATTTTGTCTTCAACCTATACACCACAAGTTATAATAGGTTTATAAAAACAAAAAAAAAAATACTCTAGGTGGTTAAAAAGTCGCTCGCTGGTCTACGATATTTGTGATATATCTCCGATAAAGCGAAAAATTTTAGGATATATTTGTAAAATATATCTATAAAATATAATAGGTTTATAAAGTGAAGAATAATAGGATATATTTCCAATAAAGTGAAGAAATATTTGTAAAATATGATTAAAAAAATAAATACATATATTTCTTCACTTTATTGGGGATATATCCTAAAATTCTTCACTTTATTGTAAAATATAATTCTGAATTTTAGGATATATCCCCAATAAAGTGAAGAAATATATGTATTTATTTTTTTAATCATATTTTATAGATATTTCTTCACTTTATTGGGGATATATCCTAAAATTCTTCACTTTATAAACCTATTATATTTTACAGATATATCCTAAAATTCTTCGCTTTATCGGAGATATATCACAAATATCGTAGACCAGCGAGCGGCTTTTTAACCACCTAGAGTATTTTTTTTGTTTTTATAAACCTATTATAACTTGTGGTGTATAGGTTGAAGACAAAATTATAAAAATAATAATAATAAGCGAAGAAAAAGAAAAAAAAAACAAGAAAATAAAAAAAAATGGAAAAAAAAAATTGTAATGAAAAAAAAAAAAGAAAAAAAATGCAAAAAAAAAAACGAAAAAAAGAAAAAAAAATTCTTTTTTTTTTTGGTCTTGAAATGACCATTTTAGCCCTCAAAAGTCAGACTTAACGGTCCAAATTGGACGGAATAGTAGAAATTGGACACGGCTGATGAATTTGGAGAGTACATAGGTGTTACTGATTAAATTGAAACTCGAAGGACTAACATGATGACGACCCCTAACCTCAGGGGGGTAAACTGAAATTAGTCATTTATATATCATACACTCCAAAAAGCAACCTCTATCAATTGAAATAAAATGGAAAAACCGACCGTTGATGAGATTATTATAATAAATTATAAGTGTGGTGAAAAATTTAGCTAATTTCACCATATTTTCTAATCCGATCGAATCTGTCAACCGTTGTCATGACATGTAGAATATATATGCACATATTCTATATAGAAGTATGAGAACGTCCAATTTCACCATAAGCCAAATTACAACAAAATCACACTCACACAAAGAGACACACACACACACACACATATAATGATGATGTGGCACACTGAAGATTTCCAAATATATGTGCTGGGCCTTCTAGATTCCCGTCAAAGCTGAACTGCCTTCACTTAAATTGCAATAACTCCTTCTAGAAAAGTCAGAATCGCAAACTGTAAAATTCCTCAGAAACTAGACACATGGGGCTTTTCGTGCATATAGGGTACAACTCCTAGTTCTATCCGAGAAGTTCTCAGTAATTCAGCGAAATTTGGTTCTAGACATGAACTTGTAAAAGATGTTGCAGATTCCCGTCCAAGCAGAACTGCCTTCACTTAAATTGCTATAACTCCTTCTAGAAAAGTCGGAATTGCAAACCGTAAAATTTTTCAGAAACTAGACACACGGGGCTTTCCGTGAATATAGGCTAAAGCTCCTAATTCCATCCGAGTAGTTCCCAGTAATTCAGTGAAGTTAGGTGTTCTGCACAATAGTTTCTGCGTTGCAGATTCTCTTTTAAGCTGAACTGCCTTCACCAAGGTTCGAAAAATCGCTAGGCGCTAGTCGGGCGGTGGCTAGGTGACTAGCGCCCAGGCGCCTAGGCGGTTTTATATATTTTAGTCTTTATTTTATTTTTATAACATTTAATTATATAACTAACGATACATAAAACATATTCAAGCATATTGCATTATTATTTTACTTCTTTATAAAACTCTATTACCCAATTTATTTAATTCTAGCTTAAACCGAGGTTATTATATATAATGGTTGATTATATATTGAATTAATTGATGATTGTTGGGGATAACTCTAGCTTAAGTTGAATAATAATGGCAGTTTCATAAAATAAACCATTCAGTGGATAACTCTAGCTTAAGTCATTTCCAACCACCAACCATTTTTATTTTACTCTGTTAATACCAAACGCTAGCTTTCACTGCTTCTCAAAAAAAAAAAAAAAACCATTTGCTTCTCAAATGTCAGCTAGCTATCACTGACTACTTTGACGAAAAAAGAAGAAGAAGCAAACGACTTTCCCAAGTTAAAGTCTTTCAAGCAGGAGTTCAAGTTTATGAGCGTCATCATTGGAAAACCCAGATCGAGTTCTAGTTATCGTAGAACTTTCTATGGAAAATACCCAGATCGAGTTCCAAGTCAGTTATCATTGAACAACATTGAATTATACCCAGATCGAGTTGCCAAAATCCACTACCCAGATCGAGTCTCGATCAATTTCAGATCACAAATCCTCTCTAGCTCTCTCTTTCCCTATCAATCTTACAATCGATTTAGCCTCATCGATCTCTTTTCTCAATCCATCAATCTCTATATGATTTCCAGATCACCTTGATCTCTTCCTCTCGCTGATCTGAGAGAGGCAGAAACCCGCTTAGATAGGTCGCCTAGCGCCGAATCACCGAACCGCCCAGCGACTAATCGGTCGCCTAGGTCGCTTAGCTGGCCGCCCAACCTCAGCCCACCCAACCCCGCCGATTTTGCATTACTCGAGTCGGAGAGCTGCCTCCCAGCGCCTGGGCGGCCGAGTTTTAGAACACTGGCCTTCACTTAAATTGCCATAACTCCTTCTAGAAAAGTCAGAATCATAAACCGTAAAATTGCTCAGAAACTAGATACATGGGGCTTTCCGTGCATATATGGTACAGCTCTTAATTCCATCCGAGCAGTTCCCAGTAATTCAGCGAAGTTGGGTGTTCTGCACAACAGTTTCTGTGTTGCAGATTCTTGTTCAAGCTGAACTGCCTTCACTTAAATTGCCATAACTCCTTCTAGAAAAGTCCAAATCACAAACCGTAAAATTCCTCAGAAACTAGACACAAGGGGCTTTCCGTGCATATATGGTAAAGCTCCTAATTCCATCCGAGCAGTTCCCAGTAATTCAGAGAAGTTAGGTATTCTGCACAAGAGTTTCTGTGTTATTGATATAATATTTTTTGTTTGCGGGCTTTTGGCAGGCCGGGCCTATGGACCAGGCTGGGTTTCAAACCCCTAAACCAAGCCCGACCCTCTACCCACCGGGCCGGGCCTATGGCGGGCTTTTTGACGGGCCGGGCCGGGCTTTTGGCCCTCAGGGCCGGCGGGCCTCCATCGGCCCACTTGATCCGCGAGCTTTTTGATGAGGCCTATATATATGTAGATTTATTTACAGGACATAGTACAGTTACCATCACAGTTTGCTAAAAAAAATTCCTCATTCTTAAAATCAACTGTTTAAATCTGGGTACAAAAATGTGTTAATTAAGAAGCAAATCCTGATTGACCGGCATAACCATAGATATTAAAGTTTATACTTTTGGTTTTGCTGAGATTGTAGATGCTTGTTGGTAATAAAGTTGAAACAAATAACGTATACAAACTTATAGTCTCAACAACTAACGTAATGCTTCACAGCACCTAGTATCGTGTTGTTTCCTTTTGTCTTCTTCACTAAATGGAATCTGAGGTGTATGTGTTATCAGCCTTATAAAAAGTGCAGAGAGAAAATGTATAAAACCCATGACAACGATCTAATTAGGAACTCAGTACACAGATACCACCTATTATAGGTATTAAATATTTGATGAGCATGACAAATATACTAATTTACGCATTAGATTGGAGAAAAACGCGATGCTGTTTTGTGTGCTGAATTGGCTGCTTTCACATTTTCAGGACAAATGTGAGTATTAGACGTATTTACAGGACAGTGTGCAATTATCGAGTCACGGACAGTGTGATTGACCGGCGTAACTATGGATATAAAAGTTCACACTACTGTAATTAACTGTGGTTTTCCACAAGCAGAAAAGCATAGCTGTTAATAAAGTTAAACAAATAATGTACACCAAGTATCAACAACTATAGTAATGGTTCATATAATACTATATTGATATATGTTGTTTCTTTTTCTTTTTTGTCTATTACTGAGAAAAGTCAGAAAACGCGTTGCTCTTTTTTCTGTGCGCTCAATTGGGTCCTTTCGCATTTTCCACTAGTGGGGTCTTCTGTAAATTTCCTTTGCTTTTCTCAAAAGTGAAACTGACTCTTGCTTTTGCTCTTGTTGATTTTTATGCTAACTCTCATTCCATTTGCAAAAGAGAAATAGCAACTTTGGAGTGTAAACGGAGCAACTGATCTGAAGTTGAGAATCACAGGAAGCTTGCAAAGGCGATCAGATCTGAAGCTTGTTTTGACAGGTACTACTTACAGTGTTGAAAATATTGTTAAATCTAGATCAGAATAAATGTTGAGGCTGATTTAGATCTCAGAAATGGAGTCATTAATTACGAATTAACGAACCACATTGCTTTTCTGTCTAATCAGGAAACCATGGCTGAAGTTGTGGGTGGAGCTTTTCTCTCTTCTGCTCTTGCTGTTCTGTTTGATAGGATGGCTTCCCGTCCGGTTCTTGACTTCATCCGAGGAAAGAAGACCACCGCTGGGCTGCTCCGCAATTTGAAGATTAAGTTGTTGTTGGTTAATAAATTTCTCGATGATGCAGAGGAGAAGCAACTCAGAAACGATAGAGTCAGGAAATGGCTTGATGAGCTTAAAGATGTTCTCTATCGTGCAGACGACCTGTTGGATGAGATAAAGACTGAAGCTCTGCGTTGCAAGATGGAACAAGAAGATTCTGGAAGCAGCCGCATAAATCAGGTGTTAAGGAGACTCAAGTTTAGTTCTATTTCCATTCATAAATTTGACAAAAGTCTGAAACCCAGGATACGGGATATTCTTGAAAGACTGCAATCTGTTGTCGACGGAAAAGATGTGCTTGATTTGAAAGAAGGTGTTAAGGAGAGATCACAAGGAAGACTGCCTACAACTTCTTTGGTAGAAGAGTTCGGTGTATATGGAAGGGATGGAGAAAAGGAGGCCATTATCAAGTTATTGTTAGCGGATGGTATGACTGGAAATAAAATAGATGTGCTTCCAATTGTGGGCATGGGTGGGCTTGGAAAGACCACTCTTGCTCAACTTGTATACAAAGATGACAGAGTCAAGAAACATTTTAACCATCAGTCATGGCTTTGTGTTTCGGAAGAATTTGATGTCACCGAATTAACACAGTATATTTACAGGTCAGTGACTTCAGATGTTTGTAATATCACAGACCTTGACATGCTTCAAGTTAAACTACAGACGACATTGACAGGGAAGAAATTTCTCTTTGTTCTTGATGATGTTTGGACTATGACTAATGACGAGTGGGATCTCTTAAGCCGACCCTTTGAGAGTGGAGGTCATGGAAGTAAGATCATTGTCACAACACGTCATGAAGATGTTGCAGGCATTATGGGTACCCTTCAAAGTCAACATCTAATGCCAATATCTGGGGAAGACTGCTGGTCGTTGTTCTCAAAACATGCCTTCAAGAATGCAGGTGTTACTGCAGATCCGTCGCTTGAAGTGATTGGAAGACAGATTGTTCAAAAGTGTAAGGGACTCCCTTTAGCTGCAAAATCACTTGGGGGTCTTTTACGTTCTGAACCAAATATTGAGAAATGGGAAGAAGTATTGAACACTCACATATGGGAGTTGCTAGATAAAAAGAATGGCATTTTGCCGGCTCTATGGTTGAGCTACCATAATCTACCTCCGCATCTGAAGCGTTGTTTTGCTTACTGTTCCATATTTCCTCAAGATTATCAGTTTCACAAACCGGATCTGGTTTTGTTGTGGATAGCTGAAGATCTCTTACCGTCGAATTCGAAGACTACATTTGAACAAGTTGGAGAGAACTACTTTGATGATCTTGTGTCAAGGTCATTTTTTCAACATGTACCGAATCACTTTTCTGGTAAGGCAGTTTTCACAATGCATGATCTTCTTCATGACTTGGCAAACTTTGTCTCTGGAGAGTTTTGTGTTAGATTGGAGAACAAAGACTCAGTATTGGAAAATGTCAGCAAGAGTCGCCACTTTTCATGTGCATACCGCAGTTTTGATCAATGGGACAGTTTGTATGAAGCTAAGTATTTGAGGACCTTTCTAGTATCTGATTATATCTACAGCAAACGTCCCAACTTAGATTTTGATAAATTCCTGAAGCTTCAGTGTTTAAGAGTGCTCGATATATCAAGGTACTATCTCCGTGAGCTACCTAGTTCAATTAGCAAGTTGAAGCATCTAAGGCACTTGGACTTGTCTGGCTCATCAATTAAAAAGTTACCTGATAAAATGTGTACTTTATATAATTTACAGACGTTATTGTTGTCGTATTGTGAATCTCTTGTTGAGTTGCCAACTGATTTGGGAAGATTAATCAACTTGCGTCATCTTGATATTCGAGACACAAAGATAGAAAAGATGCCACCAAGTATGGGCAAAATGAAAGATCTCCAAACATTAAGAGGTAAGTTTGTCCTAGACAAATACACTAGTGATAACTTTGTTGAGATTAAAGAGCTTCAGCAGTTGCGCGGAACACTATGTATATCTGGGCTTCGCCATATTGTGCATGTCACGGATGCCTTGGAGACCAATATGAGAAAGAAGAAGCATCTGGATAAATTAGTTTTGGAATGGGGAGGCAAGTATGGTGACACCGACGATACACAAAAAGAGAGAGATGTGCTGGAGAACCTCCAACCTCATACAAACCTACAAAAACTCACCATTCAATCTTATGGGGGCACAAGATTACCAGGTTGGTTGGAAGATCTTTCTAGTTTATCTAATCTGGTTCGTCTTCGACTTCTGGATTGCGGAAATTGTTTGTCCTTGCCATCAGTTGAGCAGCTACCCTCCCTCCAAGAGCTTAAGATTCAAGGATTTAATGGAGTGGTGACTGTGGGTTCTAAGCCTTTTCCTAATCTTCGTAAGCTTCGTCTGAAATCTTGTCCCGAGGTAAGCGGGGCATTCATGTTAGCCTGCTTCCCAAAGCTTGAAAGCCTCGATTTGGAGGATGTGAATGTAGAATCTCTTAATTCCCCTTCACTCCTCTCCCTTGTCCGCCTTAAAATCTCTTCATGCCCAAATTTTGTTTGTTTTCCCGATGGAGGGCTGGATGCGCCCAACCTGGAGACCATAGAAGTCTATGAATGTTGGAAACTGATGTCATTGCCACAGCACATGCACAACCTTCTCCCATCTCTGTGGAGGTTGATCTTATCTGATTGTCCAGAATTGGAATCATTTCCCGAAGGGGGATTGCCGTCTAAGTTGGAAGAGTTGCGCATCCATTGTTGCAAGAAACTCCTCATTGGAAACCGTATGCAGTGGGGTCTACCAACACTCACCTCTCTCAAATTCTTGAGCGTCAAATTTAAGGGATGTGAACAAGTTGTAGATTCATTTCCAGACGAGGGGCTGCTGCCCACCACTCTCGGATCACTCGACATCTTCAGTATTTCGAAGCTGGACGGCAAGGGGTTTAGACAACTCACCTCTCTTAAACAGTTGGGAATTTACTTTTGCCCTGAACTCAGGTGCTTGCCAGATGAAGGGCTACCCACTTCCCTTTCTGATCTGCACATCTGTCATTGTCCTTTACTAGAACTACGTTGCCAGAGGGAGACTGGGGAAGATTGGCCCAAGATTGCTCACATCAACAGCATTCTAATCAATTTGAACCATATATGACGTGCAATGGTAATTATCCAATTCTCTGTTCTGGTACGGTTTAGTTAGTAAATTCCCCTCTCAACTGCTTCTTATAAATTCTATGATTAGCCAATTACACCTCTGTTTCTCTATGCATTTGTTCATTCCCAAAATCAAGGAAATTGCTGGTGTCGAATCTCCATATCTATTTTAGTGATACGTTTTAAGAGATGAACTCTCTGTATGCACACCATCTGTTTGTGGAAATGCATGCTGCATTATCTTTCTAAATTTGATGAAGGATGACCAATTATTGAGTTTATAACTTATTGTTTACTTAAAAGTGTATTTGTTTTGCTGTTTCTTTCTCGTCTAAAACCATTCAGTAATCCTATTAATAGAAAAATAGTGGAGTCTGGCTCGCATTATTATACAGTTTAGGTTGATTTTACTCATTGGAACGTCTCTAGAATCTCCAGTGTATAGACCCATGTATAGCACATATATAATGTATTCAGTCTCTAGTTCTCTATATTTTCCTCATTCTTTAAAATCACTGTTTGAATCTGGGTCAGAAAAATGTGTTTTTTAAGAAGCGTAGTAGATCAAGACGGTTAGATCTAAGAGACACTTTAGGAATGCTTAGAAACCTAGTACACAGATAACAAAAATTATATGGATCAATTAAATGTAAAATAGTTCTTGAGATACTTGAGCTTAGCATACAGATAACATATATTGGTTTGAATAATTTCCATCCTGTTGAATAAGGTTAACTACTTAAGCCACCTTTCTTTTCTTCAGAACTCATGCATTGGTGATTATTAGATCAAATGTGAGTTTTATGCTGCTGAACATAATTCATCTCCTTCAGGTTTCAGGTGTTGAATTAGTAGTCATTTCATTGGACTGGGCAGTACCTTCTTACAGTTTTTTTTTTTTTTTTTTTTTTTTTAATTTGCAGGATTCTGTCTCTCATAATTGGCAGGGCAATGTTCACTGATGTATATAGGCTGTTGTTTTTGAATAAAAGAAGACTGTCACAAATAGATGTGTACAAAGAATTGCCTGGTAATCCTCGCTTCATCCATGGCTGCACATTGCTGAACTTTAATGGATTATAACTTATAAGCTTGAATGTTAAAATACCAAAAACATTCCCTTATGTGTACATCAAACTGTGTGTTCACATTCATCTGCTCTTTAGCATCAAATTTGACAGCCTTTTGTGGTCTAAGTTAGAGTAGGGTTCTCTACAGTGAAGTATGGTGGACCAAGTTAGATTGAGATATTGAAAGAGTTAACTGCAGATGCTTCTATTACTTGAGGCACCATCAACATTAACTTTCAATCTTCACAACAGTAAATGAAAATTTCTACTTGCATTTCTAAGCATTGTCTACATGCATTTTCTCTTCCAAAGTTGTCTAAGCCCTCGTTTGGTTTGAGAATAAAAGTGATGGGAAACTTATTCCTTTTTATAGGGATGGGAAATGAAGATTTTGTATTGTTTTGGTAACACTAGGAAAGCAAACAGAAAATTAATAATATTTAATACACCATTGACATTTACAACTTATAATATCAATATTTTATTACTAAAATAGTGTAATTTCTAGAGTAGTGTAAATAATGCTAAGAAGTGACGCAGCAAAATGAATCCCAGGATGATGGAGGGATCCATTCGGAATGGAGGAGATGGAATTCTATGAGGAAGTGAAAATGGGTAAGTTCCTACTGCTTTATTTTCATTTTTTTCTTATTTGAGTGGGCTCTATGGTATCCAAGTATCTAACTGTGTTTGTTTTGTAACTGAAATGGCAGAATATGCAAAAGAGAAAATCAGGTGACAAGTCGTCACAGAAGGCTGCTATTAAGGCTTCCAAAAAATTAAAGAATTCTGATGCTGCACATCAGGGTTAGTAATTCATTCTGTCACTTTCAATCTTTTTATTTTTGGTCTACTAAAGTTGTATTTAACTGAAAAAAGGAATGTGAAACAATGAAATCATTGAAATGCAGGGAGTTTGTGATTTTAATTTTATATTATACTTGCTGATATATTTGGTAGTGACTAATGAGTAATGACAATGCATAACATTGTGGCTTTATGACTTTGTGTTTCTTATTTGATAATGAAACTATATTTGTCTATTGTCATTTTATCACAGACTGCGTCATCACAGTTGTGCTATGTTGTTGTTAATGAGACTATGAGAGTCTTCAATGTGTCTTATGATTGTGAATCTGTGATTGAGTTATCACTTCATCATTTTATTAGATTTTAATTGTGAACACAACTAATATAGTGAACTACTGAACTTATGTGATTATGTTGTTGGTTTTGAATTGTGTTGGGACTAGGGAAGCAAACTTTTGTGCTTGTTAATTGATTGCTGGCTTGCTGCAAGTGAAATAGATATCCTACTGTGCTGCAATATGCTTGTCGAAGAGAAGAACTGAAGCAGTAATGAATTTGTGAAACAATGTTCAAATCTTCAACTTTTTACCTTTTTTCTATTTGCATTTCAGTGTAATGTTATAATCTTAAGACAATGAGAGTAGATTACTAGACAGTCATGTTATATTCTTCAATTCTTGCATCAGAAGTTTGTCTCGCGACACTTTGCATTGGCATGAAACTTTCAAAGTTACAAGTTTTATAAATACTTAGCCAATTCAAATTTCTTTACTTATTTGATCTTTCATCCTTTGTTACACTTGTGGCTTTGTGTTTGCATTGGAATGTCATTGTTTATCAGATTAGATTACATTCTCTCAAATACAAATTCATGATTAGTGGAAATAGAGGCTGTTTAACAATTTTGACTAGTCATGTGGTCTGAAAACCCAAGAATTTGGACCTGAATGTTCTCGGTAGTTTTGTTCAGCCCATGAAAAACCTGCTGGGCGACCCGTGCCCAGCCTTAATAGAGGTCTATAAGTGTTTGAAACTGATGTCATTGCCACAGCACATGTACAACCTTCCCCCATCTCTCAGCTACTTGTCCCTATCTGATTGTCCAGAATTGGAATCATTTCCCGAAGGGGGCTTGCCGTCTAAGTTAGAATACTTGCGCATCTGGTGTTGCAAGAAACTCCTCATTGGAAACCGTATGGAGTGGGGTCTACCAACACTCATCTTTCTCAGATTCTTGGGTGTCGACTTTGAGGTATGTGAACAAGTTGTAGATTCATTTCCAGACAAGGGGCTGCTGCCCACCACTCTCGGATCACCCGACAAGGGGTTTAAACAACTCGCCTCTCTTAACCAGTTGATAATTCGCGATTTCCCTGAACTTCGGTGCTTGCCAGGTGAAGGGCTACCCACTTCTCTTTCCCATCTGGACATCGATCATTGTCCTTTACTAGAACAACGTTGCCAGAGAGAGACGGGAAGATTGGCCCAAGATTGCTCACATCAAGAGCATTTATATCAATAACAAACGTATATGACGTGCAATGGTAATTATTCAATTCTCAGTTCTGGTAATTGTCCAATTCTCTGTTTAGTTAGTAAATTCCCCTCAACTGCTTCTTATAAACTCTATGGTTAGCCAATTACATCTGTTTCTCAATGCATTTGTTAATTTCTATACAATATCAACTCCAGGTGCTTTGTAATTCCCTGATCAGATGATTCCACTGCTGAGATATTGGATTGAAATTTCCTGTCGATGTTGCACAAGGTTACTTCGACTTCCTTTTCTTCTCAACTTATGCATCAATGATTACTAGACCTGTTGTGGTTTTTATGCTGCTAAACATAATTTATATCCTTCAATTTTTAGGTTCTGAATTAGTAGTGCTATCACGCGAGTACAAGACTGTGGCCAGAGGAATGGTTGCCAATGTATACAGGATTTTATTTTCTACAAAACAAAGAAGGTAACAAAAGAGGATGTGTGAAAAGTTTCCTGGTAATGCTTGATTCATCCATGGCTACACATTTGTCAAGTTCCATGGATTTCAGGTATTCTAGTGTCTCATTTTGATAATGTACTGTGGAATATTAGAAACAAAATTGAAAATAAAATATTTCCTTGTGTATCAAAATGTGTATTATAGTCTAATATACTTAAACTAGTATCAAATTTTGACAGCTTTTTATTCAAAATTTTGGCAGGGTGCTCTACATCATGTCTTTATTGTGGACCAATCAGAGCGTTTGCATATATGAAGTATGCAATTGCAGGTGGCTCTAGTACTTTTAGAACCAACTTCATTGTTGCCTCTTGGTAAGTTTCTTTTTAATTTTTTAGTTTCTGTTTGTCTTTCCCCCTCATATTTTTTTCATTGACACTTAGTTATTTTATTATTTTCAATTTTGGACAGGTTCCCTGGTTGATTCGGTTACCATCCAGTTTGGAGCCTCTAAATCATCACTTACTGAAAAGTTCTAGGTACAGTTCTGAGCTAAGCATTCTCCATGCAGATCTTCTTTTCTGAAGTTTTCTTAGGTATGTTGTTTAGACCTGTATGCCTTGGTTCTAATTTGGACTGGACTACGTGTCTGTATGAGTATGACTAATTTAGTTTGTGGTTTTTAATCTTTGAATTCCCAAAATCAAGGAAATTGCAGGTATCGAATCACCATATCGATTTTAGTGATAAGTTTTAAGAGATGAACTCTATATATGCACACCATCTGTTTGTGGAAATGCATGCTTCATTATCTTTCTAAATTTGATGAAAGAACCAAATTATTGAGTTTGTAGCTTATTGTTTACTTGAAATTGTAATTGTTTTGCTGTTTCTTTCTCGTCTAAAACCATTCAGTAATCCAATTAGTAAAAAGATAGTGGAGTCTGGCTAGCATTGTTATACAATTTAGGTTGATTTTAGTCATTGGAAAGTCTCTAGAGTCTCCAGTGTATAGACCCATGTACAGCACATATATAATGTATTCGGATCATGGCATCATAGTTCTCTATATCTTCCTCATTCTTTAAAATCACTGTTTGATTCTGGGTCAGAAAAATGTGTTGTTTAAGAAGTCGAGTAGATCAAGATGGTTAGATCTAAGAGACTTTTTTAGGAATGCTTAGAAACCCAGTACACAGATAACAAAAATTATATGGATCGACTAAATTTAAAATCGTTCATAGGATACTTGAGCTTATCATACAGAAGACACATATTGGTTTGAATAATTTCCATCCTCTTGAATAAGGTTGGCTACTTAAGCCACCATTCTTTCTTCGGAACTTATGCATTGGTGATTATTAGATAAAATGTGAGTTTTATGCTGCTGAACATAATTCATCTCCTTCAGGTTTCAAGTGTTGAATTAGTAGTTGTTTCATTGGACTGGGCAGTACCTTCTTACAGATTTTTTTTTTAATTTTTTTTATATTTTTTTTTAATTTGCAGGATTCCCTCCTCTCATAAATGGCAGGGCAATGTTTGCTGCTGTATATAGGCTGTTGTTTTCTAATAAAAGAAAACTTTCACAAACAGGATGTGTACAAAGAATTTCCTGGTAATCCTTGATTCATCCATGGCTGCACCTTGCTCAACTTTGATGGATTATAAGTGTCATTATATATCATCCTGAGACAGATGCATACTCTTGAATGTTAAAATACCAAGTACAGTCCCTTACGTGTACATCAAACTGTGTTCATAGTCCTCTGCTCTTTAACATCAATTTTAACAGCATTTTGTGGTCAAAGTTAGAGCAAGTTGGAGTAGGATTCTCTACATTGAAGTATTGTGCACCAACTTAGATTGAGAGATTGAAAGAATTAACTGCAGATGCTTCTATTACTTGAGGCACCACCTCCAATGGTTGAATATTAACATTCAATCTTCACAAAAGTAAATGAAAATTTCTACTTGCATTTCTAAGCATTGTCTACATGCATTTTCTCTTCCAAAGTTGTCTAAGCCTTGTTTGGTTTGAGAATAAAAGTGATGGGAAACTTATTCCTTTTTATAGAGACGGGAAATCAAGATTTTGTAATGTTTGGGTAACACTAGGAAAGCAAACAGAAAATTAATAATATTTAATACACCGTTGACATTTACAACTCATAATATCAATATTTTATTACTAAAATAGTGTAATTATTGCTAGAGTTTAATTGTATCCTACTGCTTTGTTTTCATTTTTTCTTATTTGAGTGGGCTCTATGGTATCTGAGTATCTAACTGTGTTTGTTTTGTAACTGAAATGGCAGAATATGCAAAAGAGAAATTAGGTGATGATTCTTAACAGAAGGCTGCTCTTAAGGCTTCCAAAAAATCAAAGAATTAATCCTGATGCTGCACATTACGGTTAGTAATTCATTCCGTCACTTTTTATCTTTTTATTTTTGGTCTACTAAAGTTGTTTTTAACTGAAAAAAGGACTTAGAAACAATGAAATCATTGAAATGCAGGGAGTTTGTGATTTTAATTTTATATTATAGTAACTCAGATATTTGGTAATGACTAATGAGTAATGACAATGCATAAATTATGTGGCTTTATGACTTTCAGTTTCTTATTTGATAATCAAACTATATTTGTCAATTGTCATTTTATCACAGATTGTGTCATCCCAATTGCGTTATGTTGTTGGTAATGAGACTATCAGTCTTCAAAGTGTCTTATGATTTTGTTATCACTTTATCATGTTATTAGATATTAATTGTGAACACAACTAATATAGTGAATTACTGAACTTATGTGATTATGTTATTGGTTTTGGGATTGTGTAGGGAAACAAACTTTTGTGCTTGTTAATTGATTGCTGGCTTGCTGCAAGTAAAATGGATTCTTACTGTGCTGCAATATGCTTGTAGAAGAGAACTGAAGCAGTAATGAATTTGTGAAACAATGTTCAAATCTTCAACTTTTTTCCTTTTTCTATTTGCATTTCAATGTAATGTTATTATCTTGTTATAATCTTGAGACAATGAGAGTAGATTACTAGACAGTCTCATGTTATAATCTTCAATTTTTGCGTCAGAAGTTTGTCTCGAGACACTTTGGCATAAACTTTCAGTGTTTCAAGTTTCATAAACACTTAAACTATTCAAACTTCTTTACTTATTTGATCCTTCATGCCATTGTCACACTTGTCTGTGTCTGCATTAGATTGTCATTGTTTATAGATTAGATTACATTTTCTCAGTGAAACTGGAGGCTGCCTAACTATTTTGACTAGTCATGTTTTTTGGTTCGAAAACCCGAAAATTTGGACCCGAATGTCCTCGATGGTTTTGTTCGGTCCATGAAAAACCTGCTGGGTTGACCCATGCCCCCTCTTATTGCTACAGTAGACAATAAGGCTGCTGCATCGGGTAAGTAATTGGGGCTCCGATTACCAACCTCCGCTTCAAGCTGAAGAACTTGGTCCGCTCATTCTCTACCCAAGGAAGGGATTTGAAGGCAGTTGAATTCCCAAACCTGAGTGGTATCGAAGTACCTTGTATCTATTAAGAGATGAACTTTATTTATGCACACCATGTGTTTGTGGAAATGCATGCTTCATTTAATTCCTGAATTGCTCATTATGGTTTATGTTAAAGTATTTGTTTTGCTGTTTATTTCTTGTCCAAAACCATGAAGGTTTAGATTCAGAAATCCAATGAGTAGACATTGGAGAGTCTGGCCTCGCATAGTTATAAAGTTTGACTTGATTGGAACCACCGGTATGTTCACCAATGTATACACCATAATGTCTCCACATCTTCCTCATTCTTGAAATCTACTGCTTGAATCTGGGTCACAAAATTATTTAACAACTACATAGATCATGACCTTTATATGTAAGTGGCCTTTCCTTCTGTCAATACTTGTTTCAATAGGTAAAGGCTCAAGATAACTCCTGGTAATGAAATTTTCAGAGAGTATTTGAATAACACTCCACAGTCCACATCAGATATAACAACCTGATATCATTACACAGCATAGCAGATATTCTAGTCTATAGTACACAACCACAACCACCCCAACACCAGTTTATGAAAAGCCAAATAGCAAAAGTCAAGCACGTACACCATAGTGAAAAGTAACTGAAAATTTTTACTGTTTTTTATTAACTGGATTCTCCAACATTGTTTCCCATAATCTCATGACCATCAGCTAATTATGCTGCAGGCCTTACCAAGTAAAAACATATCCAGACTACATTGAAAGACAAATGAATGAGGATGGAGACAAGTGACAACATAGAAACGAAGGAAAGATAAATAAGGTACTGCCTCCAAGTTTACAAAAAGAGCATTAGCATTAAAGCTAAATAGCAATTTGACTTCTTGGTAGAGCAAAGTAAAAACATACTCCTAGATTAAAGTATCTCAAACCCAGCTTAAAGAATCTTGTCTCTACATTACTCAGACAAATAAAATTGCAGCAAAACTAAACATGAAATACAATTAGCTAGCATCTGAAGAGATCTAAATGTCCCTTCTTCATCAAATGACACTTGATAATTATAAGACAACCTTTACTAATGAAACTCAATAACCCTAAATTGGAAAATCAATTTATTACAAACCGTAAATGTTAGACCTGAAAGAATACCAAAAATCATAACTGAAGTGGCACTAGAAAGACAGAAATTTTGCTTTTGAGAATAATCTAGTCTAAAAGCCAAGTCAGTTCGCATCACACTCCCCTTCTTCCCCATCTACTGGCTCATTGACATTGGATCGCTTTAACAGAAATATGCTAACACAATTACTGGATTCACAAAACCCTCTCAAACTTTACACAAAGCTTTTTTATTTTGAATCATTGTCTTCTCCAAGATTAGAAAGAAACTGATGAGCAATCAAACACAACTGATAACAGGAATAGGTTCTATCCGGCAGACTTTTACCTTCTCAAAGTGCATTACATCCACACCATATTCAACAAAGCAAAATCTATAAGATCACAAACAAACACAATTATATAAAATCCAACACCAACATTTATTTAACTAGAGAAATATTATTATAAACGAAAATAGCCGGCAGTCTTGACAAAGAAAAACATAAAATGGACTTGACAGATGCCCTGAAAAGAACTTAACCAAATCCATAGACACCACTATACCACACAAAGTAAACCACCACTGTGAGAACCACCAAGAAACCTTCTCAAACATCACCACCGCGGAGACGGAGTACAAGGTGGAGTGTAGACTCCTTTTGAATGTTGTAATCAGCCAAAGTGCGGCCATCCTCCAGTTGCTTTCCTGCAAAGATCAACCTCTGCTGGTCTGGTGGGATCCCCTCCTTGTCTTGAATCTTTGCTTTGACATTGTCAATAGTATCGGAGCTCTCAACCTCCAGAGTGATCGTCTTCCCCGTCAGAGTCTTCACAAAGATCTGCATACCGCCACGAAGCCTGAGCACAAGATGAAGAGTCGACTCCTTCTGGATATTGTAGTCCGCAAGAGTCCGGCCATCCTCCAATTGCTTTCCGGCGAAGATCAACCTCTGCTGATCTGGAGGAATGCCCTCCTTGTCTTGAATTTTCGCCTTGACATTATCGATCGTATCAGAGCTCTCCACCTCGAGAGTGATCGTCTTCCCCGTTAGGGTTTTGACGAAGATCTGCATACCTCCACGGAGACGAAGGACCAAATGGAGAGTTGATTCCTTCTGGATATTATAATCGGCGAGGGTCCGGCCGTCCTCCAACTGCTTTCCGGCGAAGATCAGCCTCTGCTGATCCGGAGGAATCCCCTCCTTGTCTTGAATTTTCGCCTTCACGTTGTCGATTGTGTCAGAGCTCTCGACCTCCAGAGTGATCGTTTTCCCGGTGAGGGTTTTCACGAAGATCTGCATACCTCCCCGGAGACGGAGGACCAGATGGAGAGTCGACTCCTTCTGGATGTTGTAGTCGGCGAGGGTCCGGCCGTCCTCGAGCTGCTTTCCGGCGAAGATCAGACGCTGCTGGTCCGGCGGGATGCCCTCCTTGTCTTGGATTTTGGCCTTGACGTTGTCGATGGTGTCGGAGCTCTCGACCTCGAGGGTGATGGTCTTGCCGGTCAGGGTTTTGACGAAGATCTGCATGGTTGGGATTGGATCGAGAAAGAGGGGTTTGAGATTGAAAGGAAATTGGGATTCAGAGAAATTGGGGCGAGTTCTGTGAAACTTGTGAGGGAGGAAGGAGATGGGAGACGCTTTATATAGGGGAGATGGCCGAGTAAAATATCCAATCGTATTACGGAAGTAACGCGGAATTTGTAATCAACTACAAATCTACAATGGTCCAGAACCTTCCTGGGGCTAAACCTCTCCTCTAAAAAAAAAAAAGATAAATACCTTAAAGAGCAAATTCCCGTGGGATCATATACAAACACGGGTCAAAATGTAAAAGCTGACGAACTAAGGCACACCTAGTAGTCACACGTAATAAAATTTTCAGGCTGTGACCACTTACCCAATTTCAGCTAAAAAATTGCTCACTTACTCCACTAAGAGTTATTTAACCTCATTTACACAATCTAACATCTATTGACATTTTAGCCCCTATTAATTAAATTAAAACTCATCCCTCTCCTCTCAGTCTCTCTCTCCTTCCCAGACTCTCTCTCTCTCTCTCCCCCCGATCTCCACCTCCAGTCTCTCTCTCTCTCTCTCTCTCTCTCTCTCTCTTCCCGGCTGAGACGACTCAGCGACCACCGTCAGCCTCGAAAATCGGCGTCCTCGAGTCCGGTTCGATTGAAGAACAGAACCAAGCGGCTATGGAGATCAAGCTCCTACGACGGTGGGGGGTCGGGGGCTGGGCAGTGAGGTGGCGGGTGGGCTGATACGTCGTCGCCGATCTGGGTGCTGCGACGGTAGGGGGCTGACGAATCCGATCTGGGTGCGGCAACGGTGCAGAGGAGTCATCGTTGAGGTCGAGATCGGGTCTCAAGGGCAGCGCGGAGATCAATTGCTCTGGTCCTGCTGTTGGGTGTGGAGATCAATTTCTCTTGGCTGGGTGCGGTGAGGCCGGCGGCCAAAACAAATTTTTTTTTTTTGGATGGCGGCAGAAAAGAAGAAATTTTTTTCCTTCTTAGGTTTTTTTTTATTTTTTTATTTTTTTATTTTTTTTTACAGAAAGAAACTAGTAAACTAGAGTTTTTTTTCTTGGCTATTGGCTCTTAGCATGCTAATAACGTATAAAAGTAAGAGTATTGGAAGGCAATAATATGAGTATTGGGGGGCAATAATATGCATATAAATTGATCAATTATGCCTGTAGTGTATTCATTTTGGTTTTGGGAGTTTATGCAATTCACTGGAGGGCAATAATATGATTATTTGGAGGCAATAATATGATTATTTGGGGGCAATAATATGATTATTTATTTGAATAAACCTACAAAACCTTCAAAATTATAAACATAATATGTTACTGGGGGCAATAAACTTGTTACTGGGGGCAATAATATGTTCATTGGGGGGCAATAATATCAGACACCGGGATCCGGTCACCAGTCCGGCAGTCGGATTCCGGTCACTAGACGGAGGACTCCGGTCACCGGTCGCCGGAGTCCGCTGCCGGCCATTGGTCACCGGAGCACATCAAGGTGGAGGATGACTTCTCTCTCTAAGTGAGAAAGAAGGAGAGGGCAAAAAAGTCCCAAAAATAAATAAAAAGAATAAAAAAAGAATTAATTGGGTATTAGGGAAATAATCTCTTAGAGTGTTTTGAGTAAATGGGGTTAAAAAAATGTTAGTGGAGCAAGTGGGCAATTTTTAAGCTAAAATTGGGTAAATGATCATTCCCCTAAAATTTTCTAGCTCCAAATTGCGATATTAGCAACTCTCACCTTCCACATGCAACTCTATTATCCGTGAACACTTAATATTTGTGATCATCTACAAATCTATAATGGGCAGATGGTCCAGACTCCAGAACCTTCCACTGCTAAACCATTGATTCTTTCTCCAAAGTTGTTTGGTTATCATATGACCTTTGTAAGAATTTGTTTATCATCGATAATTCTAATGTATTTTGGAATATGAGAGAAATTTTGTCCAACTCACTTCTTTTTTCCTTTATGAGTTAGGAAATATCCCTATTCATGAGTCCGAGATCCACATATATGAATTGAAAGGTTCGAATGATCAACTCTGCAATCAGTTGTTAGAATCAATAGGTCTTTAAATCGTTCATTTGAAAAAATTGAAACCCTTCTTATTAGATGATCATGATATTGATAGTTAAATATTAATGCTCAATATATTCATATAATCAATAACTGACTAAGAAATTTATGTTCAACCACTGTTGGATGTATATCTAACAGCGAAAAACAAAAGAAATCAACTTTAAAATAATTGTTTTCACCATTGAATTTACAAAGGTAATTAAATATAATTTCATTGGTCAGTTAGGTGAACACCATTGTACTAATGCTATGTTAGTAGTTTCAGAACACTTTTTTTTTTTTTTTTTTTTTGTGCTAAGCTAAATGTTTCTTTACACCTCCATAGTACACACCTCCACAAATAGTTAGGGGTGGTGAGATGACATTGAGACACATGTTTAGTTGATGATTTGGCATCTCAAAATTGTAAGTATTACTAACACAAAACACTATTTTAGATTAGATTATGATTTTTTTTTTATTAAGAAGGCCCAAGACACGTACACCTAGTAGTCACGAAATAGAATTTTCGCCAAATTTTACGGCTCCTTTTAGGGCCAAATGTTTCAGTGGTAGAAACGGGGTGGTGGTGAGAGCTTCCATCTCCGAGATCCGATACCTGTCAACCATGAACAGAGGTCAGAGGGAAGACCGGGCTAGGCGGCCTTCGACCCTCCGATGCCTAAGTCAAATACATGTAAGAATGTAGACTAGGTAGGAGTATGTGGAGAGTGGTAGCTTACCTTGAATGAGTGGAGAGACATGTATTTATAGTGTGGGGATAGGCTTGTCACCCCTTTGTTTCCAATGTGGGACTAGGTGTGGTCTACCCTATACCACAAGTGTATGGTATCCGCATCATTTATGGGCATTATTGGCGTTGTTTCACGTGGCTAGTGAGCCTTGTGCTTCCGATATTTGTGCCTAGGCTGTATATATACCAACAAAAATCATGCAAGACCCACTAGGTTCTTTCAAAGCACTCATGTGTGAGGCAATGAATCACTCTAGGACAGAAAATCTTAATTGCGCAAGAAACATGATCATAGACCCTCGACCTGTCGTGGGGACCAAGAGGACCAATTATACTTCTTTTGGAACAAAGGCCCCAACAAGCGATAACAAGAAGCCCAGGCCCACCACCGCTGGATGGAACCCCGGAACTATGCCACAAGTCCCAGTATCGCGATATGGGAAATACACGCCGCTAGTTATTGAGCGAAAATTGTAAATAAATATATCCAACACAATTTCGCTCTATTTTATTGACGAAAATAGAGCTTTTCTTATATCAAGTTTGACCCATTCAAGATAAAGACAATCTCTTAATTACAACCCCTCACTTTAAGGGAAAACCCTTTGATTCCAAAGATAAAGTTAACATATGGAGATGTGTTGTGGTTGTGGAAAATTGCGGTCGCACCTAGGTTGTTTTACAGGCTGCCTACGTACCCTAGGAGGGATCAAGCCACTCGTAGTTCAACTTTGTTGCTTTGGGGTTTCAACATATAGATTACCTGTCAAAAGGTTTTGGTTAGGTATTTGAGTGAATTTGGTTTTGAAAGAACCAGGGATTCGATTTAAGTTGTTGTTGCATCCAGATTTAAATCCAGATCGCCTACATACCCTGTGAAGGGATCAAACCATTATAGTTAAAAACATTTGGGCATTTGTGATTTTTTTTTGTTTTTGTATTTTTTAGGTTCCGAAGGAAAATTGAACGCAACAGGATTTCGGGCATTTTGATTTGGATGGACACCCATCACATCAAGAGAACTCTGAGAGAGCGTTTCACGGTTTTCAAGCCTCTTCTTCCGGATTTACTATGTGCACCCAATAGTCTTCTCAGTGCCCAATGATGAGACTAATATTTACTATGTTTTTAAGACATTTCTCTCTACATTTTGCTAAGTTATTCTCTTAACATTATCATTTCTAACTTAGTTTTGTGTTTTTAGGTAGTTTTGAGTTGAAAATGAAGGCAAGGAGGAAATGAGGCGTAGAAATGATCAGAAATGGAGAAATGAAGTTTTCCCAATTCTACTAGGAGAAGGAATCCTAGTTGCAGTAGGAATCCTGAGTCAACTAGGAGTCAAGCTCGTGGAAATGATGACAAATGGCGAAAATGCAAGAGTCCTAATTGGACTAGGAAACCTGTTGGCATTAGGAGTCCTGATGATACTAGGATACCTAAGTGGACTAGGAGAGCCCAAGAACATTCATGAAGCTTCTAGATGATGTCATGGACGACATGTGCAAGGCATGTGGCGGCAAAGCAATCAAGATTAGACAAGGAATCCTAATTGGACACAAGATACAATGCATCAAAGTCAATTTCGTATCAAATTAGGAATCTGCCTGTGCAGATCAGTCAACTTCGACAGAGTCCTGAGAGCAGCTCAGACTGAAGAAAATTATGATCCATATATGGTTGGAAAGCTATGGATGTCTAGTTTCTAGATATTTTTATGCTTTGTCAATATAAATTTTCTAGAAGAAGTTGTGGCCGATTTAGTACATGAAGGTCAATCTGCCCGGAAATCTGTTTTGCGCGAATAAGGAGAGTTTGGACGTGAATATCTTTTGGAACGAGTTTGGGAAGGTTTCTACTCCATATTTGATCTGATTTTGAGGATATATTGCAGCCATGATGATGTGGACCAATGAGAAAATTCAAGAGGAAATCTACATCAACACAAAGAAGGAAAGTGAATCAGAATTGACGAAGGAGAGCTAGGGTTGACGTCTAAAGCTTCCTCTATACCATTGAGCAACGTTTTTATCATCATCAACCTCAGAATCAAAATGCAATTCCTCCCCTTTACTCCCAAATTTTTGATACCTCTCCAATTGTTCAAGACTTGAAGCCGTGAAGCAAGTTCCATCCTCCATTCATCATCTCCTTGTCGTGAGCCTCATCATCCTCCACCACCTTTGAAGACCTTCTTGCATCCTTGAATCTCTTCAAAACTGTAACCATGACCTCTATTCTTTTGTTTTCAGTTTTATGTTCATGTAACCTTGTAAACAATTTCACTTGCGTTCTTGGACCTTGTTTTAATTGGATGTTTCGACTTTTTGTTAGAATAAAGAGCATGTTTTGATGTTTAGTTTTCGAATACTATGAAGCATGAAAACGTTTTAGGATTTTCAGATAATAATTTGCGATTTCTTTATGTGTTATTGGATGTTTGTTGATTTTGTGCTTCAATCCCACCTTTTATGTGTTTATCTTAGTTGGTTCGAAACAATTAGGGTTTGCATGTAATTGAATCCAAATTAAGATATGCTAGCGTTCTAGGTCTTAATTGCTAAGTGGAAAACCTATAGTTCCTTAGGTAAATCAACAAAGAGATTTGCATGCTTGATTAGCGTTCTAACTTGTGTGTTCTTCTTAAATCAATCAAACTTCCACATGTTCTTAATGCATTGATTGTGTTTTGTTAGGGAATTCACTAGCTTTGCATGATTAATAAGATAAATTATGGTGCGTTCATCTAGTTAATCTAATTAAGGGAAGTAATAAAGACTTTGTATGCGTTCATCTTTGTTCTTGATTAATTTCTTCCAATTGCATGTTTTGATTTGTGAATTATTATTTGGTGTTCTGTTTTCGTGTTAATAGTGGTTGACTACATCATGCATCTTTGCCGTCCCCTTTATCTCTCCTTGATTCATGGATTGATTGATCATTGTAGTTAGTTTAATTAGATTAGAATATAAATACTTTCAAAATCCCCTATCTTGTAATTTTTGTAAATATATACTTATACTTTGTTTTATTTTTGTTTTATACTTTGTGAATAATACTAATTTGTTTAACGTTTTTGTCAGGAAGTGTACCCCAATCCCCGGCTTAGAACGATACCCTACTTATTATATATTACTATTCGATGCAGGGTTTAAATTGGCACTCACTTTGAGTGTATCACCCAACTTTGATATGGACACTCTCAATATGTGCATCAAAAGTTAATAATGATGAGAACAGAGACCTCTTTACTTTTGAAGATAAGTTCTATCATATCCTCCACATGATGCTCAACACCAAGCAAGATTGGTCTACTCATCTTTGTTTTCAAGGTCGTTCTACATTTGAGATAGGCGTAATGGAGTGGACAGAATTCATACTAGCCAACTTAGGAGAGACACTGAATTAGGCTTGAATACATGGAAAGAATTCTTAGAACTGTGGGATCATTTGACGAACACTTTACACCATGGGAATGGGGATATGGGCATATCATTGTATGACCTAAAACTTATTGGTGGTTTACCAATTTCAGGAGTTGATCCTTATGAAGAGTTCATTCTTGAGAACAAAGAGTTGCACCGAGATGGGCCATACCCTGCTACACTTTTTGAGCTTTTATGCATTCACTCCCAACTATGTGTCTCAAATAAGCAGAAATTTGTACGTTGGGAGGGATGGGTCAGACAATTTTATAGAGGGCAGCTACTATACACAGCTTATGGCGAGGACACACAACAAATAAGCCATGCACAGCACGAAAAATTTATGAGTTCCCGACCTACTTTGAAGGTTTCGAGAGAAGAGGAATTGACTGCTTTCCTAGCTTATTGGCTTAATAGGTTTGTCTTGCCTTCTTAGTGCTTTAAAATTAGACTTGAAACTTTTTCCATGGCGTGTTTGATAGCTTGAGGAGTTAGAGTTTCTCTTGCACCGTCAGTATTGGGCCACATTTATCATGGTCTTGAGGAGATTGTGACCAACCCACAAGTGCCTGGAGAGTCATGGAGTTGTTTTCCTATTCATTATGTGATTGGCTGGTTGGGGAGAACACTTCACCTGTTTATATAGCCGCCATGTTGATAATGAGTTTCTTGATAATTACCCCTATTAGCTAGATACACCGGTATTAAAGCTCAGGATTTAGATATTACTTCAGCTAGGCTCGTCTTCAGAACTAAAGACTCAGTAGAGTATCGTCCCAGTCCATTTATCCAACATAAATGCTATTTTTTGATTGATGACAGGATCTTGCTGGAAGAGAAATTTGAGTTGCTAGTTTGTCTGCGCTCTGCATTACTTCTTGTATGAATTGGTGACAATCTCTGGTTAGAGCCATATTATCCAAATAGATTTGCTCGCCAATTCAGCTTTGATCAGGGAGTTCCATCGAATCAACTTCAATTCAACATTGAGGAGAGGAAGAAGTGTTGTATCGAAGATCTAGCAAAGGCTCAAAACGTACTTCTCAGAGGTAGTACTGGTACCCATTTTTATATTCCTCGTTCCTCATACGATGGAACATGTGCTTGGACGTATTGTATGTGGTGGATGAGAACGTGTGCACTTTATTTAGGTTGATCCAGGTCTTTTGTTTATCTGACTCTAAAGAACGCCCCCTTGAAAGGCAAGACAATATTTTCGTGATAAAGTCTTTAAGAGAGGTGTCTACTGCCATGCAGGGAGAGGCTTTCTTCCCTGATTTTGGTAGGGCAGATCTAGCTGCTCATTTCCTAAACAATTCTCCTGCCGAACGGAAAAGTGAGGGTACAAGTAATGAAGCTCACAAACAACCATCCTACAACACCGATGAAGGCTTGTGTTTGGTTTCAGTAACTTTTTTGTAGAATCAGAATGTAGTAACAAGAGTAACCAGAACCATAGTAACAAGTAACCATCCACAAGGGATTTAAAAGTATCCAGAGTAACCAGTAACCAAAGAACCATAGTAACCATAGTAACCATCCACGATGAATTAAAAGGCAATGAGGCCTTGAGTAATCGAGTAACAAGAGAACCATTCGCGAGGGATTGAAAAGGCAACGAGACCTTTATTAACATTGCATAAAGAGAAATTAAGGTTGCCATTCGAACCTTGTAAAAAACGAACTGCTCATCTTTTCTGGAAATTACTTCTGATGTGTTGCAGGGGTCTCATCTTCTTTCTCTCTATGGATTTTTTTTCTGTTCTCTCCTCCTCTATATATAGTGGTTATATGAGGCTGAATTTCATTTTGAATTGATCAACAAATGTTTGTCTTCAAGTCAAAATGCAATGGTCAGCAGTTTGTTCTCCAAGGGAAGTACTCGTGAGGCTTTTAAAGTCCATGTAGGATGGAACGGCCTGAAATACTTATCCCAAACTTCTCTTCTTTTCTTTCTCTCTCTCTCTCTCTCTCTGTTTTTTTTTTTGTGAGATATGATTGGCATGACCAATAATCATGTTGGCTACAGTAGCTAGAATTCTTTGCTACATACTTCTCTAGTTTACAGCGACTTGCCTGTTTTGTAATTTTTATATTTTTTTATTTACTTATTTGTTCATTTATTTACTTTTTGGTTCAAACACTAGTTGGCTCGAAAACATAGATCTTTGCTGTCATCGAACGAGACTTTTTGGAACCTAAAAAGATCAGGCCTCTAACGAAAGGAAGAATGGATGAATCACACTATTGCCAATACCACAGGGAATATGGGCACACCCTAGAAAAATGCATGCATTTGGCAGATGCATACCTAGCTTTGATAGACATAGGTGCCCCAAGCATACAACGCTTCATTATAATAGATGGGAACCAAGCTGGTAATCCAAGACCTATGGGTCAGGAGGTTCGCTCCCAACAATGTACTCCCGGGCGGTCATCAACACAATTTCTGGATGTCCAACCCTGGCAGGAAACTCTAATAGGTCTTGCAAGGTGTATGGTTGTTTGGTCAATGCGAACATCTTTTCAGTGGATGCCAGGCCAACCAAGGCGAGATGACTGGTACCAGAGCCCATCACCTTCACTGAAGCCAAACGAGAAGAACTTATTTACCCTTATAACGACCCAATCATCATCACTGCATTGATTGCAGATTGCGAGGTAGCTTATGTCCTGGTCGACGGTGGTAGTGCGGTAAACATTATCTTGGGTGTAGAGTTTACAAAACTGGGGGTCGAGCCAAGAATACTAACACGAGGAACCACGTCGCTGACTGCTTATGGAGGTGTAAAGATCCAACACATCAGTCACATGCCGTTCACACTCTCTTTAGGGACTTGGCCTAACGTTGGAACCTGCACAACCTTGTTCGTGATAAGTGAGTGCCTATCAGCTTATAATGTCATTCTTGGACGACCAGCACTTGGAGACTTGATGGCTAGAGTCTCATACTGTTACCTAACATTGAAGTTCCCAACACCAAGCAGTGTAGGGAAAGTTAGAGAAGACCAAGCGCTAGCATGAGCTTGCTACGTTGCGGACTCCAAGCAAAATGCAGGACCTGAAAAGATGGACACCATGATGATATCAATAGAAGGCACTCAATTAACTAATGAGGTGATCCCGGCCCAAGAGGCGTTTGAAGAGAAAAGAAAGCTGAAACCCAAGCCAGTAGAAAAGTTGATCATTGTTGTTCTTTCGAATGATCACCCCGAAAAGAGTGGTGAAAATTGGTGCAAACTTAACGGTCACGTAAGAGAGGATATCATTAGCTGCCTGCAACAAAATGTCGATGTCTTCACATGGTCCCATGATGACATGCCAGAAATCAAACCTGAGATTATCACACATAAGCTTAGCATTGACCAGAGGACTAGGCCGATCAAACAACGGCAAAGGCCGTCCGATTCAGAAAGATACGCTACCATCAAGAGGGAGGTTGACAAACTCCTAAAGAATGGATTGATAAGACAAGTGGACTACCCCCGATGGTGTCGAACGTCGTGATGGTAAAAAAGGCAAATGGAAATTAAATTACGTATGTGCGTGGATTACACGAACAACACCAAGTAGTGGCCTAGTGAATATAAGGATGAACAAGTTTGTTTCCACCAAAGCACTAACAAAATGAAAAATTGCATCAGATTGACAAACGAGACATTGCACAAGACATAGGGTAGTGGAAATGGGGGTTGTCTAGAGTACTTGGATGTTTATCATACACTCATTTGCATCTAATTGAACCAAAATTACAATTTAGTCGAACCAAATTTACAACATTAACAACAAAGTTATCACATTTGTTTTACACATTTACATATAATTGAACCAAGTTACTACATCGACAACAATTTGTTAATAAACTTGTAAAAATATCGTAAGTGGAGTAATTACCTGTAATAGAACTAAAATTACCCAAAAAATAACTCTATTTACCACAATGACAACAAAATTGTTGTCAGATTTATAAATGAGTGTATCACATACATACAGGTACCGTAGAATTTCCCAGTGGAAATGATAACTGAAATGAGAAGCAATTAATATTTCGACCATAAAGATGAGCTAAAGAATCGAGGATATCAAACTACTAATGAAATATGTGCTACAAGCACCAAAATTGGCAAGAGAATCATTAGACAAAGCTCATTTAACAAATTTTCCAAATACATTTAGACCAAGAATCCGTGAAAGAAAAGAAACATATTGATGAGCTTGAAATTACTGAATTGCAATTTTGGGGTCAAATTTCAAGCCAAGAGCTGTTAATTCCAACACAATCCGAAACCCGTATAAAATAAAGAGGATTGAACCTGCATGATTATAAAGTGGGTCAGTTGTATTTCAACCCACCAAGATCCATTTAATAAATGGGTCATTTGCATGTCAATCCGCTAACACGAAATTACCCCGTGTAACCCATTTATTAAAAGAATCGAGTCTAGTTGTTCACATACAAGGCCTATTAAAAATAAGTAATCATTTAAATATTCAAGGGTTTAACATTTTATATGAGTCATGTGGTGAAGTTATGTACTATTATTTCAAAATTTTATGCATCATTTTCAATCACATGTCTTAAATGGGTTAAATGGGGACATGTTTATATGGTTTAAATGGGTCATTGAATTCAACCCGACACAACTTATTTATTAAACGGGTTAGGTGAGGTATCGTGGGTCACCCGTTTAATAAACATGTTGGGTTTGAGTTTGTATTTTCGATACGATTATTAAATGAGTTGGATTTGAGTTTGTTTATTGTGACACATTTAATACCTTGACACGACTTGAACCCAACAAAACCCTACCCATTAAAAGCCTTCAAGCCAAAGAATAGAAGAATATGCCATTGACATAAGAAGCCAATGTCACCTTAATATATTTATTATCACATAGTTTCAAACATTAATCTTAAAAAGCTAAAGCCCCTAGAAAGACATTATCAACGACATTCATAAATACACAAAACCGCCCTATGGACAAATGGTATCCACCATCCAATTCATATCAACAGCCACCAACGAGCAGAACCAATTAGCAGATGCATTTCAAACATAGCCGAAGGGAAGGTTGACAATATACGAGTACCCACAACCTAACCAAGATTGAAACACAAACAACACCAAGACCAAAGGTTGTCTTCACAACTAAAACTCAAACGAAGAAACATGACACATAAGGAAAAAAGAAAAAAAAACAATCATTGAACAAATGAAGTCACAACTAAGTAAAGAAACAAACCATATAAGTAATTTAACCTATGATGGTTAATATGAAATCTTAATGTTGAACAAATCGAAAGTTGTCAAAAGACATTGTTCTTTACATAGATTAGCTCATTTATTGGAAATAGAATAATAAAGCACCTAAAATTTGATGTAAACTATTATCATCCTAGAAAAATTGACTATGTTGTTCGTCAATGTATTCAATTGTGGCGCTCACAATATAGTAGTCTAACTGAGACTCAATGTACTAATAGAGAATAAATCAGTTTTTATGAAAAATAAAGTAAAGAAATGTAAAAGGAGACTTGAACACTTTTGATGCCAAACCACAATGCAGTTGGTCTACAACCGAAATCAGTCTCCTTGATGGCTTGATTATTAAGATGGCCGAAAGTCTGCTAGTAGAAGCCACTCCAATATGAAGAACATTGACTTGAATCATTTTTCCGAGATCCCAAATATCTATCCCAAAAAATTAAATGCCCATTAGACTAGTCCAAGATTGACCCAGATTTGAAAAGCATCCAACCCCTACTATGGACACCGAATTGAGTGTAGGAGGAACCTGCATAAATTTCATATCAGAATCCAATACCAAAGACTTCCACCACTAGCCCACTATTGAACTAATAGCCTTCCCATGATCCCAACAAGCTAGCACTGTCTAAAGCAAAATCCGAGAAGCATAGCAACCATTACCCTCCATGCATAGGATCAAAGAAAAACTACCCAAGCTTGAGAAACCACAATATGTAACATAACAAAGGTATCACTGATAGCCTTAAGGTTAGGAGAAACAACACCTTCTTATCGACATGTGCCATGATCCTTGGCCACGCAACCCGATTCACTTCCAAGGAACAACCGAATCCTTAAAAATTTTGGTCCCCAGGAACATTGAGATGCGCACTACTCAGTCAGACCTTCCAAGCCAAGCTATCAAACTCACCATCCACAACAAGCTCGCACTGGCGAAAGTACTCCTCAGTGAATGAAGGTTCAAAATTCAATGCACTTAATTGGTTGGGTAATCACCGAACTAGAAAGACATTGGATGAGCAATGAAATAGTAAGATGCAGATAAAAGAAAGTCTTCTGGGTCTAGCATTGTATGTAGTGGTTGAAACTCAAAGCCATGACAACTAGAATTTAGGAGGATTCCTTTGCATATGAGTTCATAAACTGTTGATAATTAATGAAAAGAAAAGGTGAGGGGCATAAAAGAAAAAGCTCTAAATTTCAAAGGAAGAAAAGAAAGAAGAAATTGTTATCATAGATGAATAAGAGACCCATATCTTTGCCGGGGTCAAAAAGATAAGAATAACGGTTTCTCTTACCGAAGCATTGACTTTAAGAGAAAATCTTATTCACGCAAAGAATGATGGTTTTCAGCATATTTAAGTAGATGGAGATTCCAAACTTATAATTGATTGCATTGATAGTGGCGGACTAAAATGGTTATCCAGGATTTCTCAAACTCAAAGATTCATTCTCTTCATGTTCTTTAATTTCATCATATTTTCGATAAGCAAATTTTATGAGGGATAATGGGATATATATTGGCAAATAATGGTCATCCCTTGAAGACAATTAAATTTTACAACATGATTTTCCTCTATTTGCTCTCTCAGCTTTTATTTTTTATAACTTGCTTGGCATAGGATGCTTTAATGAGTATTGTATATAATTTATGTTATTTACAATTAATGAAATAAAATTACAAGGAAAATCCTCTTAACAACCAATATGAAAGTTATCAAAATTCAAAGCATTACAAGCTCAAAGGGGAAAAGAATTCCTCCAAACATTGCATTGATATTGTGATCGGTATCTGCAATAACATCGGCTCGAAATTTTGCTTCATGTGCTGGAACTTGGCACTGTGTAGTTGTCTTGCTTGATGTCTTGAAGGATGAATTTAATATGCTGGGGCAATGTTTGTTTCACAGGTTTGTCATGTGCCATCTTAATTTCTATAGAGTTCTAGACTCTTATAACCTAGCTTATGCAAATACCTGACTCATGTTTGGTGCTGCATATGCCTAAGGAGCAGATTAATAACTAATACTAGGCAACAAAATCCAAATCCCACATTCTACTATATTTATCCAGATGCAATTTGTTAACATACGTGCTAGAATGTTGGGTGGATTCAAAGACAAACCACTTTTGATGGACTTAAGACATCATATAAGTGTTGATCATACTAATTCTAAAATCAACATTTGGTTATACAAAGCTAAAGCTTACAAAAACACTTCCTTCCTCACTAGTTATAACATATAAAACCGCATTGTAAGTATAAACATCAGGCTTACAATTGAAATCCTTCATCCTTGCAAAAGTCTCCAGCTCTCGGCAATGCTCAACTTATCATACCCTTTGATTAGCACAAAAAATGCATTAGACCTGATTCGAATCCTGTAATATCTGGACTCCTCCAATAGATTTTGAAAGCATTATTGTCCAGCATGAGCATGTTGATCACTGTTAAATAACACATTCGGGTACAAAGCTTCAATTCTTGGGTGGCCAAATAAAGAGTCGAAAAACCAATTATGGGTTTGTCTAATGTTCTTAGATCCGAGAGAGATGATTTTGTTATCGGAGAGCAGTGAAACCAAGGATTCAACACTATCTGATTTCTCGAGGATGGTGAGGAGGTCATTGGCAATGAGAGCTAGGTCTGGTTGGGTGTTGGAGTAGGTGGCGCCACCATGGGGGTTTGGGAATGAAGTAATAGATGGGGCCGAGTTGAATTGCAAGTTTAAGGAGGTAAGAATGATGAGAGAATGATGAAATGAAGTACAGAGTAGAATGAATGAGATAAGCTTCCACAGTCCCGTGATTTTTGGTGTTGATATGGTAGAAGGAGTTGGAGTGCTTTTAGGATTATACATAGAGCTTCATTTAATAGTTCTTATTGTTGCCAAACACAAACTACTTTGTGTTACACTAGATAAAGATGTCCAATCTCATCAAATTCCTCGTAACAAACGCGCCGGCTCTAAGGGCGATGATGGTATCTTTTTTTTTTTAATCCGTATGGTATCTAATTTGTTGCTCTAGTCTTTTCTAGATTTCTTATTAGCAAAAAAAAAAAAAAAAAAAATTACAGAGGGGCAAGGGGCAGACGTGGCGCAAGTCCCCATGCGTTTCCACTAACATCCCTTCCCTCACCTAACTCCGTCACAACAATCGTCGTCCCTTTCTGCCGCCAAATCAGACCCTTCTAACCTCCTCGCCGTTATTCTCACACCGCTTAAATCCCTCCCTCTCTCTCTCTCTCCCCTAAAGATGAAGACCTCCCTTTCTCGCCTCTGAAACCCTAATCGCTTCAAAAGGTAAAACATCCGCGACTTCCCCATTTCCGACTACTTTCGCTTCTTCAATTTCTCTACTCCGATCAGTCTCAAATTCTAGGGTTTTTCCTGCAATTTCTTTTGGGCATTTTTGGTTTGAACTCTCTAATCCAACTCTCGAATGCTTTTCTTGGTATTCTGCTTTCTGGTTTTACTACTCTTTAACTGCTAATGAGCTTTCATTCCTCTTATTGTTACAACCATAGCCAATTTTATCTATGAAAGATTGTTGTTACTTTACTTGGCTCTCATTTTTCAATTTCCAAATTGAGGCTTGTTTCTTTGTGCTTGTGTGGTTTCAATTCGGTTTTGTTTGTGGGATTGAAACTAAAGAATCGGGGTTGACTCTTGCATTGAATGAATGAATGTTCATGTTAACCTCATTTCGACCGTGTTATAATATGTTTGTATCATCTAAAGCAACTATTTTTGGTTCTATCTTATGGATTAGATGGTAATGTCAGGATTGAGTGTGTTTCTTAGTATTAATGTGTTGCAAATATGTGAACTGTTTTAGTAGAAAGCACTAGTGTGCACAAATCTATTCCTTACGGGTCAATTGAATCCCGCAAACAGTGTTTGCAGCAAATCAAGCACATAACCTAGAAATTGGTTATACTGAATAATTCAGAGCTGAAAGGAAAAGAAGATGACACTAAACTAGCCTTGCGGTTTATTGAATACTACAGATAATGTTACAGCCGTGTTGCCCTTTCCTTTCGTATAAAAGCTGTTACCGCAATTTTCTACTTACATGGTTTTTCTTCTTCTTCTTCTTCTTTTTGGTACATATGAGAGCCAAGGGCCTGAAGAAGTTTTACTTTGGATGGTTAAGCATTACCAATGGAATTAAACTCTCGCCCACACATTTTTTGACACTTTTCAGGGGAGTTGAGTTCACTGTGAGAAAAATGGTTTGAGGCAGTTTTTGAGATTTCTTGTGTATGTGTTTTACTATTGAATGCAATCTTCTTGTTTTCCTCCTTCCTTACATGCAATTTCATTTTAGTTGTGTTTCTTTCAATCCTTCAAATTTTTATTTTTTGAACTTTTTGTCATAACAGGAAGGCTGGCCTTGTGTTGGTTCTGTGTATAATTATAGTGGACTCCACTGCAATAGACTTTCAGTTACTTGGCAATCATGGGGTCAGCTTGTTGTGTTGCTGCAAGGGAGAGATCTGACCCGAACAGAACTGGAAATGAAACATTGCGCAGGAATGCCTTATATTCCCCATCATGGAGTTTCCGATATGATAATCGAAGGCGTGTTGCCGGTGAAATTGATACTCCATATCGTGCTTCTCGTGGAACTAGTAGGAATGCTAGCATGGAGTTAAAAGGGGCATTGAGTTCTGAAAGAGGCAATTTTTCTGATTTGGGGAGCCCACTGGAGAATTTTGGTACACCTATCTCCCAAAAGTCCCCCGTTCATGGTGGTGGAATTTGTGCAAGTCTGAGGACTCCGTCTTCAGGTGTACATTTTATTTCAATATCATATCAACTTTTGGAAACTGAAATACTGTGATCTCTTCATGAAATTTATTTAGTTAAATTAGAAATCATGAAAGTAGAGAATTTGTGCTATATTGTTTAGAAGACTGGTTTGCAAAAGATTAAAATGGAGTGAGCACCTGCAACGGTCTCTTGATCCTTGGTTTATAAAGTTCCACATTAGAAAATTTTCTCTGGTAATGAAAAGGACACAAGAACCTACCGTGTGAACTGGTAGGACTTTCTTATATCGGTAAATGACTGATCTAAAAGGAGTTTGTAAACCTTGCTGTCTTAGAACTAGTTTCAAACTTATAAAGCTGTGTGCTGATTTATTTCTTCCACAATAGTGGATACATGCAAACTTTTGGGTACCATTGAAGTCTCACCCCGTCTTGTTGCCACACAACGTGTAATGTAAACAAGGTCATTGGTAGCGTGTATTTCCTTGCTTTGCAATTACTTGCTCAATGGAAACTGCTAATTGTGTCAAATAAGTTCTGATCAGTTTAGGTCTCAGGATGTTTATAAGCACGCCCACGTCCACACCCACACCCACACCCACACCCACACACGCACACATCAGGGATACTTCCATGTTAAGTGATCATAATTTATTATCGGAAGCTATTAATTTGTTGCATCCATTGTTTCTGATTTACTGAGATGGGTATGTGCTTTGTGCAGATCTATCCATGATGAGCAATTATTCTCCAGATGTGAGTTTGACCAAATCAAAATTGCATTTGTTATGCTGTAGCCTTTTACCCTTTGTCATTAGATTAAACTCTTTTCAATTGGATTTCAGGTTAAAAATTTGGCAGAATCACCGGGAATTGAAGATTCATCCGCTCTAAATCCTTCATTATCCATCCCTACAACTATTTCAATACCAACTGCTGAACCTTCTCCTGCCCCCAGCTATCCACTTTTCTCCAACTCAACCCCATCAAGGCGGGCCCGTCGTTCACCAGGACATCAGTTACTGAGACAGATTTCTGACAGTCGAATATTGGGTTTGAAATCTCCAAATAACAACTCAATATCTGAAGGAAGACAATCTTTTGTACTCTCTAGTTGCAGCAATGACTTGGCAACTGGATCCCAAGCTGGGTCATCTGATGGGTGGTCTATGCGCACCTTCTCTGAGCTTGTGGCTTCATCTCAAAGGGAAAGGTGGTCTTTTGACAGTGAGCACTTTGGTTCTATCCATGGAAAGCAAAGTGGTTGTAGCAGCAGGTTCTCATGTTCTCCTTCAGTAGATATGCAGTCTTGTGGGGTCTGCTCAAAGCTCCTAACTGAGAGAACTTCATGGAGCATCCAGAAAATTATTGCCAGCAGTGAGATCTCTGTGGCGGCTGTGTTAGTTTGTGGACATGTTTACCATGCTGAGTGCTTGGAGACTGTGACATTGGAGACTGATAGGTACGACCCGGTTTGCCCAATTTGTATGGTAGGAGAGAAGCAAGTCTGGAAGATGTCAAGAAAAGCGATGAGGTCAGAATCTGATTTAAAAGCAAGAAACCACAAGATATCCAAAAATAGAGTTGTGGATAGCTACTTTGATGGTGAATATGATGTTTTTGATCATCAAAAGAACACTGATAGAAAAGGAAAAGTAGTAGCCAAGTTAGAACCCAGTTCCAGTACAAGGAACTCCTTTACTAAGCCTTTCTTGAAACGGCACTTTTCACTTGGATCCAAGTGGAGTAGACCACTTTCGGAAAATGATTCAGCTAGGAAGAAGGGGTTTTGGGCCAGGTATCGTAAAGATTGAGTGCCCCCCACTCCCAGCTTGTAAGAAATAGAGGCAAGCAGCTGTTTATTTATAGATGTTACACCTGCACTTTAGGATTGTTCTTCTGGAAAATGTATACTAGCTTCAGCAATAAGTTCAGTATCATTTGAAATTTCCCGTTCACTCATTTTCCAGATATCTAATGTCTTATGACCAATGTATTCTACTGGCTCAGGATTGCCCATATCATCATATTATACTGTCAGAAATAGTAGGAGAGAAATAGGATCCAGTGATTGTACCAAAAAAAAGAAAAAAAGAAATAGGATCCAGTGTGACCTCAAGTATTAACTAGTTTTGCCAAAATGATCATAGATTCAATGAACCAATTCATGTCTTTAACCGTGAAGTTCCTTGACTTGAATCTGGTTTTCTATTCATCCCATGTGTTGTATTTGGATTTCTGTTTGTAATTGTATCTCGACATTAAAAAAATTTATAGACCACATCCTAAAAAAAAAAATAATAAAAATAAAAAACTTTGTTGAGCTACCATGATGGCACAAAGCCAATAAGAATGGCCTAAAGACCAGTCTGGTGGAATTTTTACTCGTAGAGAGATGAATTCAAAAAATACAAAAAAGGTTACATTTTGGCAGTTGAAAGACATTTCAGCAACCGAGAGAGCTCACATGGCCGAGTGGTATGGTTGGGTCTTGTAAATTACATGACTTTTTGTAACAAAGAGCGTGATCAGACTAGGAGATTTAAACCATCGATATTAAGAAAGCCAACAAAATCAAAGAGAAGGTAGATGGCTATTCCATGTAAATTCATATATTTATATATGTTTGTCTTCTAAAATAGGGCCATGTACACTGATCGTTAGCCTTTCGTTCCAATGGAGACCAAATCACAAAAGAAAATTATATCCTCTTTGCAGAAGTAGAACCAAGTACCATGACAACATTTGAGGCATAGATCATCGTGTCCACCTCCAAAAGAAAAACACAATAACGACTGTCAAAATCATGCCTGCATACTTGATCCACTGATCAACACGGTGCCGCCTCTCGATAAGCTTCAGTACAGAGTTGGACAGACCCACTGTGTTCAGTACATCAAGTGCTTTTCGTTGTGCTCTCTGAAAACAAGACAAAGAATGATTCAAAAAGGTGTCGAGGTATTTAAACAAGCTCAGTAGCAACAAACATGATAGAAAACAGCCCTAAATGTTGTATGGACTGTTTATCTCATTTCCGCCAATCAAGTTCCATTGCATTTCTTCGAAATTCATTGCTGAAGGGACAAAAAGTAATAAATAAATAAATAAAATAAAATAAGAGATAAAGCAAGAAAGCTAGTTTAGGTCCTGTGAAATACTATTTTGGAGAAATTTTGGATTCCAACCATCATTGAAACATCAAATTTTGGATTTTAGACACAAATTCTATTGTCTAAAGTTCATCGTATCTTCTATCCTATAACAGGAGAATGCTAATCAAAGTATTGTGTAGGTGTGTCCATCATTAATGTATAACTGTGTGCAGGGTCCGTTATGCTACTGAGTTCTCTTAGTTACTTCATCATCATATCTTCTATCCTATGACTGGGGAAGAGCTATGTCAAAGTATTTCCTTATTTGGTTACGTCGAGAAGATTATCATATATCTAAAAAGTGATTGAGGTGGCTAGCTTTCAATCATTGAGTATGAATCGTATAGAACTAGTTGCAACAATGTTGTTGTATTTCTGATGATTGGTCACTGATGTATATCCAGATAGATGATACTGACAGTTCAAGGTACCTCAACAACTCAAGTTTATTTTCAAAACAGAACCCTCTCAACTTGATGAGAAAAGTTGTAATTGTTTCATTCATGAAATCAAGAATCACTTGTCATGAAATTAGCTCTATATATGGTCCTATTTGACATCAAACAAATCTAAAACACATCAAGAACTTTCTTGTTAATTAGGCCTTTGGAGGCACTAGTTGCTGCTCATGAAGATTAAAAAGAACAAAAAAGAAAATAACAATAATTGGTGAGCAACACCCCTTCTTTTCTTCAAAGTTCAAACCTATGAAATAAACAATAAACATTAACCCTAAACAATTTTTCTTCTAAATCACTTTTGATTTCGCAAGTTTGTAGCTCACCACACAACTCCCATCTTGTGCTTAAGGTCCTAGATCAGTTTCAAGAATAAGAACAAATTCAGAACCTTTACTGCCATTTGCTTTTCACTCAATAAGATGAAATAGAGGGGAGTTGGTTATTTATTAGCATTTATTTAAAGTGATTTATGGCCCAATTGTTAGGGTTTAGGACAATGGTAGGGAACTTATCACAATGGTATTGATTTCCATCTCAAATACATTTGAGGTCTCCTACTTTGATTCTTGTTTAGTTCTTCCTATTCTCTCTATATCCTCTTTAACTCTACGGTGTCTTGCATCACATATACTCTTCTAAAATGATGGACCTTGCTATGACTTATATTCATCACATATACTCCTGTCGGACCTATAGTGAACCAATTTCTCAAATAACCGTCTGAGTGATACTTTCAAATTTGCTACACATAACCTGAGTAACTACTACATACAAGAAATATCACAGATCGCTATGAGAAACTGCAATTAGCTTACTAATTATATCATAGAGACAAATCGCAATACAATAGTGAAAAATAAGGTGCATAACAGTAAGCATATGAGTAAGATACCTTTATGTGTTCCCTTTGCCCTGCATATTTGGAAAGTATAGCTTCCCCGACGGAAGTGGCTTCGTGAAGCATGCGAGAAGAGTTACGAGCCGACTGCATTGCTTGTGCCTCCTCATCAAAGACTCTAATAACATGAGAAGACTCTCCATTCTACAGCACAAAACAACAGAGCGGCATCAGAAATGTGATGGCAAAACAAAAAGTAAAACCATGGACAACAAAGGCATGCTAGATTTCCTTACAGCTCTTCCAAGCAACTCCGCCCTCTCTCTGGCTTCATTCATCTTCCTCTGGTTCCTCAAATTATACTTATCCAAACTCTCCTTCAACGATTCGGCCTCTTCCGCTACTTGTTCCACTTTTCTACACACCAAAATCAAAAATAGAAGGCTCAATTTCATAATTCTGAAGAAAGCGACGAAATCGAAACAGCATTAATCCGAACAAAACCCTAACCTTTTCCAGAGATCGCGTTGGGACTTGGCGCCGACGGAGCGCCAGAGGCGGTCCATATCGGCGCAGAGAGATTGGATCTGAGAAAGATCGTTCTTGATGGACATGCAAAGGTCAGGGGAGTCGATGCCGCTCGAGTACTCCAACCTCTCCAGCCTCTCGAGGCCGTCTCGCGTTCTCAGCAAAAGCTTCTTCGCGCTCTGGTATATCTCCGACAGCGTCCCTCCTCCTCTTTCCACCGCCATTGCAACCGCGACGATTCCTTCGGTTGCTGGTTCTTCACACACAGAATTCGACTCCGATTAATTCTGAGAAAATTTTCAACGATAGGAGAAGAAGACGGAGAGTGATTATCACGGAATCTTGAGGTTACCTTTTGGGCCGGAAACGGAGAGATTCCGAGGGCGGTTGAAGAGTGAAAGAAGAGTGATGGATCAGGAGGGACTGGGTAGAGACTTGCTTTGTAGAACTCTTCAATGGTAGAATGAATTGGGAAAATGTAGCAAAGACAGGAGGACACATCAACCATCCAACACCATTACGCCACGCTGTACATACCGCCTCTAGTTTCAGTTAATTCATTTCTGTTTTTTTTTTTAAGTTTTTTAATTACACTTTTACCCTATGACCAATTTTTAAAAACCTAAAAATAATAAGGGAAAATTACTGGTCCCCCCTTTAACTTTTGGTGCGTCGACAGTTCAGTCCCTGCTATTTCAATTTTAACAGATAACTCCCTACACATTCAAATTTCACACAATTTGGTCTAAAATGACCATTTTACCCCTCACTTCCTTTTTTTTATATATCTAATATATACACACACACACATATATACATATATCTACACATACATACATACATACATATATATATACACATACATATATATATATACACACACACATATACATTATATATATACACACACATATGTATAAAATTATACATATATTTATATATCTACATATACACAAATATATCTACATATATATATATATATATATATATATATATATGCATATGTGTATGTATATATCTGCATATGTATATGTACACACATATATACATATAAATATATATAAAAAGAGAGAGAGAAGAATAAAAATATACACACACACATATACATACATATATACATACATACATACATACATACATATATACTCACACACACACACACGCACACACATATATATATATATATATATAAAGAGAGAGAAGAATAAAAAATATATATACATACACACACACACACATATATATACATATGTATAAAAGAGAGAGAGAGAGAAGAATAAAACAAAAAACAAAAAAAAATAAGTGAGGGGTAAAATGGTAATTTTGGATCAAATTGTGTGAAATTTGAATGTTTGGGGAGTTATCTGTTAAAATTGGAATAACAGGGACTGAACTGTCGACGCACCAAAAGTTAAAGGGGGGACCAGTAATTTCCCCTTTAAATTATTAGTTGAAATATTTTGTTGATAATTATACTTTAAATTATTAGTTGATATATTAAAATTTAGTTGATAATTATACTTCAAATTAGTACTTCATAATCATACTTTAGACTTCATTTTATTTAAATTATACATTATACTCACCTTATACTTAAATAGTTGATACATTGTACCTCATTTATATTTGTACTAATATAAATATACTTTTTTGTTTAAATTAAATAGCTACGTCAAGCACAAGATTTGTGGAGAGCTGCGATGACCAAATCGAAAGGAAAACAAAAAAAAGGTGATTTCATTAATTTAGAATGTTACGAGATTGTTAAGGGGTTTCAACAATTTGAAGACATTCCAAACCATTCCTCTTCGGCTGGAGGAACCTCCAGGGGAGGAACTGAACGGATGCACACACAACAATCCGCTCCTGATTCTCATGTCCAGTTGGACATAGATGCAGATGAGGTAAACGCCGATGCAACTCCCAATCCTTCGGTGAGGCCTCAAGGAAAGAAGGCTGCCAAAGAAGCTCTTCGAAAAGGAAAGAAAGCATCTAATGATTCCAGTCCTCTGACAGCCGCTGTGGAGACTATAACAACCAACCAAACATCAATGATGTCTGCCAAGGAGAAACGTGATGAGGAATATGCTCGACATCTCCGTGACCAACAACAACGAGATTATATACGCTTGCAAATGGATATGTGAAACGAGACATTCAAAATTCAAGAGAGGGAAGAGCGTATTATGGAGATGGACACAAGTAAGATGACGCCAACCAAAAAGAATTACTGGCAAAGAAAACAAAAAAAAATTGCAGAGAAAGAAGCTGAAGATGCAACCCGTGGATCTAACATCCCACAACCACCATTCCACGGTGGGCACTATCCACAATCTCCTTTCTCCGGTGGCTATCCACAACCTCCTTTCCCCGGTGGCTATCCACAACCTCCTTTCCTCGGTGACTATCCACAACCACCATTCCCCGGTGGGTATTATCCACAATCTCCTTTCCCCGGTGGCTTCCCACAACCACCATTCACCGGTGGTGTCCCTTCCCCACCTTTCTCTTCGGGTGAATCCACCAACCCCAACCATATGGATGACCCCACAAACACAAATTGGATTCCTAATGAAGATGAGGATTAGGAAAATTAGGGAGTTATATATTTTAAATAATTGTATTGTTATGATTCCAATGCTTGGTTTTTGACTTATGTAATATTAGATTGTTGAAATTAAAATTTATTGGAATAATACCCTTACAAATGAAAAGCGAAATGAAACCACACAAACATAATTAAAAATATGAAAACTAAAGTAGAAACCACACAAACATAATTAAAAACATAAAAACTAATAGAAAACAAACACAAATAGCAGATCTAGATACGCCTATTGCCTTGAAATTCCCAAAAGTGTTGAATGAGGTCTTCCTGAACGTTGGAGTGACACTGCTCAGATCTAATTTGTTGGTAGCGGTCCATGAATCCGTTCATATGATGAGCATCTCTACCAACAGGATCAAAGTCGATACCGGTTGGTCCCTCCCATACCTCAGCAATCCTGGGCCTCATATTATTATCCTCCTCATCATCGGACTCCAACTCATCATCGCTATTTTCAGGTCGTTGATTTTCGACAATCATGTTGTGTAATATAATACACGTCAACATAATGTATCGAAGGTCCTCTTTATGCCACCCACGAGCAGCTCCTCGAATAATACCAAACCGTGACTGTAATATACCAAAACATCTTTCGACATCCTTCCTATACCCCTCTTGAGCCTTTGCAAATTCGATTTCCTTGGGGCGTGTAGGATTTCGAGCAGTTTTCAAGAAAGTCGCCCATCGAGGATAAATACCGTCGGCGAGATAGTACCCTAGATTGTGAGCTCTGTTGTTAACTTGGAATTGGACAAGAGGTGCTCTACCGGCGGTAAGCTCATCAAACAATGGAGACTTTGCCAAGACGTTCAGGTCGTTGCATGCCCCAGGCACTCCAAAGAATGCGTGCCAAATCCAGGTGTCGTAAGATGCGACTGCTTCCAGGATGATAGTGGGGATCTGTTTCCTACCACTATATTCTCCAGCCCAACCTGTCGGACAATTCTTCCATTGCCAATGCATACAGTCGATGCTTCCAATCATTCCTGGAAAACCTCTCCTCTCAGCTTTAGTAAGAAGTCGTCTGAGGTCGGCTGCAGTTGGAGCGCGGAGGTATTTTGTTGAGTAAAGATCAACAATTCCTCGTGTGAAGTGCTGAAGGGCTGCAACGGAGGTGTATTTCGCCATCCTACAATACTCAGCACATTGATCTGCCCCTGCACCGTACGCAAGCATTCGCAAGGCAGCTGTCATCTTCTGCTCCGGAAGCAGTCCGACTTTGCCAGTAGCATCTGACCTTTGAACAAAGTAACGATCATACTGGCAAAGGTCAATAGATATACGCTGGAAGAGATCGAGACTCATCCTGTAACGTGTTCGGAACTCCGCATCTTTGAACACTGGCCGGTCGACAAAGTAGTCGGCCAACATACCTTTGCCCCTTTCTTCTCTAAATCGTTCCTCATTTGGTGCACGACCCGGATGAGAACCGCGCCCTCGGTGTTGGTTTCCAGATTCTTGAGTGACTGCAACCATGACAATGGCGTTGGTGGCCATCATCTCTTCATCATCCTCATCCTGAGACTGTCGAATTTGATCCCACAAATTGTTCATTGCAACGAGGGGAATTTAGGAAATATGTAATGCTAGAGATATGAAAAGGGTGAAGTTTTGTTAAGCTCGGATGGTGTGTGTATGTAGTGAAAACATCATGTCTATTTATTGAAATTTTCCACACATAAAAGTGTCGGTGGGTTATCACTCACTCATTTCAAAAATCTTGTCGGTGGTGTGCATGTGATAAAAGTGTCGGTGGATTTTAAAATTTGTTCACACTTTTCAAAAAACTTGTCGGTTGTATGCATGTGATAAAAGTGTCGGTGGATTTTAAAATTTGTTCACACTTTTCAAAAAACTTGTCGGTGGTGTGCATGTGATAAAAGTGTCGGTGGAGTTAAAAAAAATTTCACACTTTTCAAAAACTTTGTCGGTGGTGTACATGATAAAAGTGTCGGTGGAGTTTTAAATATTTTCACACTTTTCAAAAACTTTGTCGGTAGTGTATATATGATAAAACTGTAGGTGGAGTAAAAAAAAAAAAAAAAAAAAAAGAGTGTCGGTGGACATATAATTTGTCTACCAATAAAATTTTCTTTGGTTGCATTTTCAAATTGTTTATCAATACTATTTATTTACATCATACATTTCTCATTTTCCAAAAAAAAATTTGTAAAATATTCGATGAACAGTAACTGACTGGTGACCCTGACCCAATGGGTGGAAGCAAAGATCCAGTGGCAGTGAATAGTTTCCTGCCCTGGTGCCCTGGTGACCGTGACCTGGTAACCCAACGGGTGAACTTGCTCTAAGTGAGCTAATTTTAACCTATTTTAGTGCTATAGGTCAAGAACCCAAAATTTTTTCCGCACATCACCAATTACTAAATACACATTCCAATTTTTTTGGTCTTCATTTTTTTTCCATAAACTACCTATTTTGCCCAAATCCACCTCAACCACCACCTAGTTCATCGTCTTCTTCAATGAAACAATTCATCGTCATCTCTCACAAAGCCACTTCATGTAACCATGTTCATCATCTTGGTTCACCCCTGATCATCTTTTTGATGATTTAAGTAAATAAAAGGTAACCGAAGAGAGGAAAACCTGATGATTTCTTTATGAAACTAAACAAATTTGAGTTCAGAGTTGGAAAGACTCTCACCTCCTATGAAATCTGTTGGAAGCCATGGAAAGGAATCCAAGCGACCTTCTATATCAACTATTATTTATCATTCACGAATCATGATTATCACCCTTTATTTTGTTATGCTATGGAATTAACTTTTTGTTGCAATCTTTTTCATCACTGCGCATAAATCAAGGCTTTTAGGAATTGCATTGTGTTGTGAATTTAATTAAGAGACCAACAAATTAAAACTAGAATGTAATTATTATTTGGGGAAATTACTGGTCCCCCCTTTAACTTTTGGTGCGTCGACAGTTCAGTCCCTGTTATTCCAATTTTAACAGATAACTCCCCAAACATTCAAATTTCACACAATTTGATCCAAAATTACCATTTTACCCCTCACTTATTTTTTTTTGTTTTTTGTTTTATTCTTCTCTCTCTCTCTTTTATACATATGTATATATATGTGTGTGTGTGTGTATGTATATATATTTTTTATTCTTCTCTCTCTTTATATATATATATATATATATATATATATATGTGTGTGTGCGTGTGTGTGTGTGTGAGTATATATGTATGTATGTATGTATGTATGTATATATGTATGTATATGTGTGTGTGTATATTTTTATTCTTCTCTCTCTCTTTTTATATATATTTATATGTATATATGTGTGTACATATACATATGCAGATATATACATACACATATGCATATATATATATATATATATATATATATATATATGTAGATATATTTGTGTATATGTAGATATATACAAATATATCTACATATATATATATATATATATATATATATATATATATATATATATATACATATATATCTAATGTGTTTATGTATTTGGTAAGTCTATATACTATGTTTATGTTTCATATTATAAAAAAAATGCACGACTTTTATATATCTAATGTGTGTGTGTGTGTATATCTATATATATATATATATGTATGTATATGTAGATATATAAATATATGTATAATTTTATACATATGTGTGTGTATATATATAATGTATATGTGTGTGTGTATATATATATATGTATGTGTATATATATATGTATGTATGTATGTATGTGTAGATATATGTATATATGTGTGTGTGTGTGTGTATATATTAGATATATAAAAAAAAGGAAGTGAGGGGTAAAATGGTCATTTTAGACCAAATTGTGTGAAATTTGAATGTGTAGGGAGTTATCTGTTAAAATTGAAATAGCAGGGACTGAACTGTCGACGCACCAAAAGTTAAAGGGGGGACCAGTAATTTTCCCTTATTTAAAGTAAGATGTATCAACTAATTAAATTTTAATATACACTAAAAGAATAATAAAAATTAATATTTGTGTTACACTACAAATTCATACCTCATCAATCATATTAGCACCACTCTTGTATCAAAGTTTCGCTTGCCTTAACGCACAATGCCAAGCATAGAGTTCGACTTTCAAGGTTTTCCACCTCCCTTGAAAAGCTTGCAATGATCGGACATATCCATCCCAATGTTCGGCATAGTGTTGGCGTACCTCTAACCATAGATCATCTTTTCTTCGTTCCGTACCCTTTGCGGGATCTTGGCTAACAGCCCTCCAAGACTTGCACAATTGAATGTCTTCAATAGTCTGCCAACGTGTCCCGTCAATACTTGGATCTCCTACGGGTTGGACAATCGTATTCCCTCGTACACTCATATTCGAATAAAAAAATTGTAGAGTATGAAAGCTATGAGGAGAAGGAGCAAAAAAATTTTAGGAAGTAAGATAGATGATTTTTTTGGTGTGAGAGGTAAATTAGGAGGTGAGGTATTTATAGGAAATTTTGGTTTTTTTTTTATTTTATTACCGTTGTAATTTAACGGTTACAAACAATATATATATTTTTCCTTTTCTCAATTTATCTAACTCCTTAATTGATGTCCATCAGATCTCATTCATAATTAAAACCAACGGTCAAGATCTGTGGACCGTTGGCTTCAATTTTCCAAGCAAACCAACGGCTAGACGCCACGTCAGGAAGACCACATGCCACAACCGGACAAAATCCGGCCTCCCACGCGCTGCAGCGTTTCCTCCGCTAGAAGACAAGCGAGTGGCCGCTACTCTACCTTCCTGGCGCGTCTCCCCTCAGCTCATCTTTTTGGGCCAGCTGGAGGCCTGGGTCACGGGCTCGGGGAGGAAGTTGCCCGAGCTGTTGTCCTGGGTCATCTACTGTTGGGGAAGCCCAGCTCGGTGGAACGGTGAACAGTGATTTTCTGGTGACTTCAGTCACCTTTTGACGTGGTGCCCGGGCACCACACGCCCCGGTGAACTTGCCCTTACACAACTAAGAGAATTTTGTTCCCACTAACCCAATTTAAATGACGATTTTGGGCTCCAAAAAGTTAAAAATTACATATTGCCATCTCTCTCCCCTCCCTCTCTGCTGGCGACTTCTTCTCTCTCTCCTCTCCCCCCCCCCCCCTCTTCCTTCCTTCTCTCTCTGCCTGGTACGATGCCTTCTTATTCACTGACCACACCGCCACTGGTCTCCGACTCCGTCCCTATTTCGCCGGGAAGAATCGACACGAACCGCGAAGCAGCAAGAGTGGGATGGAGGCCTCATTCTCATTTTCGAAGAGTCGACGCCGACGGACGACTCCGATTAGTCCAATTTGAATTATACAACATAGCACTTTGAATTATCTGGGTCTTCATCTTTCTTCCCTTTGTTTGCTTTTTGTCACTTTGAATGATCACTGACTCCGTCTTTCACTATATATATGTATATAGCAACTGATTTGATAATCTTGCTGACCGCCTGTTTGATGGAATGCCTCTGACACATTGTTACTTTTTCTTTTTTTTTCATTTCTTCATTCATTCATTCATAGTTGATCATTCATTCATAGTTGACCAGCTAATTGATGAAGGGCTTGGAGAATAAAGTAGTACTATGTTCTTGGGCTTGACAAAACATAATTATCCCCTACAGTTTAGTTCATGGGCTTGAAGAAGGAAACTTAGATAACCCATTTTTGTTTCTGCCTAAACTACGTCAACTTTGTTTTTTTTTTTTTTGATAAAACGTCAACTTTGTTATTAGTTTATGATGGATCATATTTTTTGACATTGTGGGTAATTTAACTGTACTTATTTTCTCTGTAACTCAGATAACCCATTTTTTATTGCCCTACTATTAGGGAGCAGTAGACGTCTGTTAGGGGGCAATAAACGTTTTGAGTTGATGTAATGTCCTCGTTTTTTTCTTTAATCAAAGAATTATTTGTCTAATTTTAGGAAGATTAATTATAATTCCACCAACCAAAAGTTCTATTGGGGGGCAATAGACGTCTATTAGGGGGCAATAGAGGTTTATAATTTATTGCCCCTCTATTGGGGGGAAATAGATGTCTATTAGGGGGCAATAGACGTTTTTAGAAAATTCCGGTAGCCGGCGGTCGGTGATTGGAATCCTGCGAAAGTTGACCGGAATCTGACGAAAGTTAGCAGGTATCCGGTGACCGGATTCCGGCGGCCAGCGACCGAAATCCGGCGGCCGGTGACCGGCTCCGGCGAAGTCTCCTATGGTTTCTCTCTCTCTTCCATTCTCTCTAAGTAACAAAGGGGTGAGGGTAAAATGGTATTTAAAAAAAAAACAAAAAAAAAAATCTTAATGGGGTATTAGGGAAGACCTCCTTAGAGTGTTTTGGGTAAGAGAGAATTTAAAAAAACTTAATGGTGTAAGTGGGAAAAAAATCTCTAGAAATGGGGTAAATGGATAAAAACCCTAAAATTTTCTCTTTGTTCTTTTGCACAAAAAAGAAAAATAAATAAATAAAATAAAGTAAAATCATAACTCAAGGTCTCAAGCCTATGGTAATTGGTATGTTGTTTGTTTTACTAGCTATTTGGTTTTGCTTCTGCAATAACGCACAATTAAACTCCTTTTTACAGTAGAACGCCCACCTGTGCGATAATTATCAAAACAAAGGTCAAAATTCAAACCCTAATGCCCACGTACTGCTGCTCGCCTGCTTTAGCCGGTCAGACAATAAGGACTACTTGATCGAGCTTCGGTGCATGTAAACGCATAATAACGCTTTCTTTGGACCAATCTGCAAACCATTCGATTTCTTGAACCCAAGAGTTAAGAATAACAAGTTCTTCATAACTAAGAGTTCATTTCCCGTTTCAGCCAGGGCATTTATAAAAACGGAAATAATTAACTGGTACCGCAACGCAAATAAGTTGACATCATTGTTTATTGGCTAATGTATATTTTTTCATTCTTTGTTTTGAATAATTGAGACACGATCATTGAAGAATGAAGACAAGCTAGACGTACACAACTTGAATAATAAACCAGCTGCATGCATGTATACCGTACTGAAAAGTACTTGAATTGATCAAATCTATCTCAGATCCATTTGACATTAGAATGGAGGTTTAATGGATTGTGCTCTCCAATTGGGATTACGCCGTCAAAAACATTAGATAGGCTCATAGGCATCGATTCATTCTATGATTCATTATATCATAAACAGCATTACACTTATGGACAAAATGAGATGGCTAACTGTGTATTTATTTCTTCAATCTATTACACAGTACTACACTAGTTTTATTCTGGGGACACCAGCCACCCAATTCAGAATGCTACAATATATATAACCTGCTGGATCTTTTTACATCTTTAATCGAATTGTAATGTATAGAAACAATAAAGAGATGTAAATTAAAATTAACTTATTTGTTACGATGCATAATCGATCAATGTGAATATATGTATATGACAGAAGTACGTACTAATACTTAACAACAAGCTGTACAGACATTAAAACATGGACTAAATTCTGCTTACTACCCTGTACTTTCAAGGGTTCATCAGTTCAGTCCCTGCACTTCTAATTTAATCAGAAAAGTCTTTGCACTCTCCAATTTTATCAAATCGATCCAATTTGTCACCACTCCATCAATTTTCAGGGAAAATTTCCAAACTACCCATTTGCATTCACAACACTAACGCGTCGGCGGGTTGTCTAGCGATGGGAGTTTGGGAATTTTTCTTGTGAGAAGGTCCCACGTTAGCATTTTAACAACGAAAATTGATGGAATAGTGACGGATTGGATCGATTTGATGAAATTGGAGAGTGCAAGTGTCACGCCCCGAATTTTAAATACAATTAAAATCCGAAAACATGAATTATACAACTTAATAGAATAAACGTCCTGAATTTTTTTCTCACAACAACCACACTTCACAACTCTCAATAATACATCTCACAATTTACAAAGCTGTAAACTGAAACAAAAACTCTAACCCGCACGATCTCCGCCTTGATCTTCCTGACCTGTAGGATTTCCCGCTACACCATTTGAATTTAATAGTGCACCGGGAATTGGCAACAACACAAAACCCGGTAAGCTTTAAAGAAATCTTTAAAGCTCGTATGAGTAAACAAGAAATGAACGGTTGATTTATTAAATCATATTTCTTTTAACTCCAGCAAAACAACCAACAATCACAACAACCACAAAGCAATCCACAATCCCCAAAATCAGTCACTAAAATCACCACTCTAAATCACCAAGGATTAATACGGGATCTAAACTCACATATTTCTTTCCAAAACCCCGAAAGCGTATTTATACAAATACGGTGACTGACAGACTAGAGCTCTAACTGAATCGTAGCCCATCACCTGGCCTAGGTTAAGGCATCCGACATGATTATCAATATCGTAGTTCATCAACATAGGTTAGAACATCCGATACACATACTCAACTTAGCCCATCACCCAATAAGGGTTGGGGCGTCTCTTACACTCGACCAATCGTAGCCCATCATCCACCTAGTATTAGAGCATCCGATTCCCCCATACTGGTCACTATGTTGACCCTAAACTCAACCAATCGAGTACAATAATATTCTTTCACACAATAGGATCAATAATACCATGATACGTACTATTATTGTGTATATATATGTACTCAAAATACAACTCCAAAAATCACCAATCCATACTCAATCATATCATCACTCAATACCACGTCATTCATAAATTTCCAATATAATTTCACCAATCACTATCATCATTATAAAATCACACATCTCCATGTCACACCAATCCATATATAATCACGTAAATATATATATACGTAATTATCCGCTCAGGGATAATCACTAATACCAACTATAGTCCAAGCATAAAAATCGTGAAATTCATTTTGTATAATTAAATCATTTTACTTACCTATGGACCGTAGTTGATCAAGCCCATATGATTTAAAACAAATATTTATTTCATAAATATTTTCACACAATTACGACAAAATAAAGTAATTAAATTTACTCGGTTCGTAATATGAACCACGTGAGGTTTACTCACCTCTAAATTCCCGCTGCGTCTTCTTAACAGCTCAAAATACAATTTCACGAATCGTCCGCCAAATCAAACCGTCGATCACCTAATCAAACATGACCTTAACTTAGCCAATAACTCAAAAACATAATCAAACGACAATCCAACGGTCGGATTGAAATTAAATGATGATCCAACGGTCGGATCCTCACGGATCGCCTTCCTAATCACTGTTTTGCATTTATACGAAGATCCAACGGTCGGATCTTCGCCCATGACCACACAAAGCCACTGGGACAGTCATAAGATCATCATATCAAAACTACAAGTCCATCTGACGGTCCTAACTTCACATATCACAAATCTAACGATCGAAATCGATCGAAACTTAAAAATTCATAACTTCATCATACGATATCCAAAAATTGCGTATAATATATCAAAATGATCGTATTGAAATATAGAATCTGAAAATGTACAGAAACCATATTTTTGATCCCCGGAGGTGGCCGGAAAGGGCCGCCGGAGTTAGTGGCAGAGCCGCCGCCGACCACCACCAATGGTGTCGGGGCCGGGCTGCTCTTCTTCCTATCATCAAGCCTAACCATTTTCGTAACTAGCATGAAGTCTGAAAACGAAAGGAAGTGGTCGGAAATTACCTAGAACAGTTGGGTTTGGCCGGAAATTTTCCAGAAACCGGCGGGTGCTCCATTCGACGTAAAAAGTTCCACCACTCAGCTCGATCTCTTCATGAAACTTGTTCATATCCTCAATCTGAGTTCACCAGTCCAAGAATATTGAAGATTGGTCGCCTAGAACTCGAGATATCGGCGTTGACTCAAAATCGAACTCAAATCGGGCCGAGCTTCCCTCCGCCGCTACAGGCCGCGCCGCGGTGCAAGGCTGCCACAGACAGGTGCGCAAGGTCAAGGCGAAGCCAATGGAAGAAGTCTGACGAGGACTGGTGGCCGGAATCGAGAGATATCAAGCTTGTTTCCAAAACGAGCTCAAACCGGGCGGAGCTTCCCGCAGCCGCTGGTGGCCGTGTCACGGTGCAAGGCTGCCTCTGGCAGCTGCGCAAGGCTGAGACGAAGCAAAAGGAAGTGGTTCGACGCCGTTTGGTGGCCGGTGGAGGTAGAGAGAGACCGAAGAGCCTTTGCTCTGTTTTCGGTTTCGGTCGAGCGAGAGAGAGAAAGAAGAAAAATAAAGAGAAAAAGAAAAAGAAGGAAGGAGACCCGGAGGAAAGGAAAAGAAAAAGGAAAAGGAAGAAAAAGAAATTTCTAAAAGAGAATCCGAGGAAAAGAGATTATAAAAAGAATCTCATATTTCCAAAATTCGTAACATAATCGTACGAACTCCAAAAATTTCGTTCGACATATGCACGCGATCATATCGACGAGCTCTACAACTTTTATGAAGGAAGTTTTCCCAAATTCCGTACGTAGAAAAGTCGATTTTTCTTGAATCGCACAATTCGAGCTTTTGTTAAAACGAATATTTCGAAACTTCGATAATTCAAAAAATTGAATTATTTCGGGTAATATTCGTGCAAAAGCACTTTAATCAATTCGCACAATTTCACGAGACGAAATGGAAAATTGCGGGTATTACAATCTACCCTCCTTAAAGAAATTTCGTCCCGAAATTTAATCGCGAGTCCATTTCTCCCGATTTAAAGTTTTCTGTAGTTTATACAGAATAAACTGTAGAAATTTTCGAAACTACTGCTCTACGTATAAAAATACATCCGTATACTGAGTATATACAAGATTCCAAAAATAATGTAAGTGGTAAGTTTCGAACTCCTGACCTCAAACACGAAGGTCTTGCTCCCAACCACTGAAGCAAGAACTGCTTTCATTAATATATGTTCACTTGTTATATTTATTATGTCATAGGCGACATAAATAAAATATAAGTGGAGGCAAGTCTCGAACTCCAGACCCCCTAAACCAATGCTTCGCTCCCAACCACTGGAGCACAAGCTATGCTTAATATAATGTGTACAAACATTAAACTTATTATGTCTTAAACGAACATAATAAAAATAAACGAGAGGCGAGGTTCGAACCTCAGACCTCTTGTACACGAACTTTACACTCAACCACTCGAGCACGGCTGCTCACGTTATTATCCATACCAATCCTTTTATTTAAACCAACTGTTTCAACTGTTTCAACAATTCGGCCCAAAACATCCAAGACTGTTGCAGAAACCCAGCCCAACGTATCCAAAACTGTTACAGAAATCCAGCCCAACTCATCCAAAACTGTTTCAGAAACTCGACCCATCATGTCCAATACTGTTTCTGAAACTCGGCCCATCAGGCCTCCACCCACAGCTACAGTGATGCCTTGATCCGAGACAGGCCCAAGTACGGCCCACTTGTGTCACGGCTTATCCCTTCCGTGATTTACGGCAGTCAAATCTGCTTTCGGCTAAAGCTGTCTGCCACAGCATCTCGAGGTTCGGCCTGTCCCCTTACACGCTCTCCACGCGCCAACAACTTTTCCGGGTTTTCGGATGACTTTAATCCAACGCGTGGATTGAATCTCAGAGATCGTCCATCCAACGGTGGAGATCTGCTCACCTCGTTCTATAAATAGGTGCATCCTGGAGAAAAACTGTTCACACCAAAGAAAAGAAATTTTCCCCAGCCATTCTCTCTCAAACTCTGCAGCCTTCCTCTCGAAACTCAAATCCTTTCTTCATCAATTTCAATCCTTCTCTTCTGATCTTCTCTCCCATCTAGTTGATTCAATCCCATCTTTCCTCTGAACTTTCAGATCTTCAATCTTTTCCTCCAAATCTTCAATCCTTCTTTCTCAGATCTTTTCTTCCATTTGAAGATTCGATCTCATCTTTCCTCTGAGAATCTCAGATCTCCAATCACCAGTTCAACAACTCCAATCCTTCTAACAAAATCTCCTTCAAACACTAAACCATGTATTCCTCGATTTTCACATCCTCTCACCCCATGACCCAAGAGCCACGAACTCTGCAACTAATGGAGCTCCAAACCCCGCAACAAATGGAACCACAACAACAGCAACCAACAGAGGAGGGAGGAAACACCCAAGCAGCTGGAAGTAGTGCCAACATGGATTTCTGGCGAAGCCGTACCAGGTGGATTCCTACTCCAGAACAAATAAGAATCCTCAAGGATCTTTACTACGTCAAGGGATTTAAGTGCCCAACTACAGAGCAGATTCACGAGATCTGTCTCCAGCTGAACCAGTATGGGTATGTTGAGGGTAAGAACATTTACTTTTGGTTCCAGAACGTCAGGGCTCGAGAGAAGCAGATGAATAGGTGTAATCAGGCTGCTCCAGTGCCCATGAGAACTAGTTCTCTTGGTACTGGTAGATCCATTGATCTCAATTTTGGGTCCACTGGTTCTACTGGTGCTGGTGGATCCATCGACATCAATTTTGGGCCAGCTGGTGGATCCATTGACATCAATTTTGGGTCCACTAGTTCTACTGATGATGGTAGATCCATTGATCTCAACTTTGGTTCCACCTATTCTACTGGTAATGAAGGATTTCTTGATTTAAATTCTGTTTCATATTCTTCCTCACACTTCAACACTAATACTAGTACAACTCTTTTGGCACAACAGGAGGACAAACATCCCTGCAACAACGAGGAGGAGATCACCAGGAGGTTCAAACTCTTCCTCTGTTCCCCGTGCACGGCGAGGACGTCTTTGGTAACCTGAAGACTACTTCCGAGGAAGGTAGTGCACATGATTACTATTTCGGTGGCTCAGGCGGTTACAACCGTGGATCTCCAGTTTCTCTTGAGCTCAGCCTCAACCCATCCGGAGCTGCTGACTAGGCTTAGTACAGCATAGTCCTCGTTTTCCTTTTTTTTTTTTTTTTTTTTTTTTTTTTTTTTTTTGTAATATAAACTCAATAAGATGGTGTGCATGTTTTCTTTCCTGTTTGTTTAACCAACAACAACACCAAGGATCGAACCTTGGTCACCCAATACTATTTTCAAAACCATAAACAACTCTACTGCACACATCTTTCATAATGATGCAATAAAAACAATCACTCAAAAAGAATCCAACAATCAAATATGTCGCATCGAGATCTAGCTAGTATCCTCTGAGTCAAACCAAACACAAACAATTTCATCGATAGGATTAGGGATTTATAAAGCTAAACACATCCTGAGTTAGCTAGGAAAACCCACGTCTTTAGAGTTACTCTTACAACTCTTATAGAATCTCGATAATTCCATCTATCAATTGCTTCAACAAAAACTCACCACAATTCAATCCCTAACATTTAGCGATTCAGAAATCGAATCAAACTCCATATCACATAGTAATTCACTTGAACCACTATGGATACCTAACAAAGTCACTAAAATCAATATCCGAAATTGCGTTTAACTATATCACCTAAAATCAATCACCAAAGGCACACACTCTCATCCAACATCATTCACAAGAACTGATTCTAACTCTCCCAATTAATTACACCAAAATCAACTCCATTGCAAAACTTTAAGTGTCCCGCCTACTTAAACTTAAAACACACAACAACTTCAAATTCACTGCAGTCCATCTCCATACTGCGATCCAAAACTTAAGAAAACTAGTTCACCACACAAGGGCCACAAAATTCAATTTCATTCACTTGAACAAAACTATATTCACAAGTCACGGTCAGGTCATCAACCCATGGTGTTCAAATGAATAAATTTCAAATCCAGTTTTCCTTGTGAATCGTAACGTATCGTTCCAAAATGATGCAAGCAACATCAACCACGTATATAAGACACATCTCGCGAACTCAATTCAAATTCCGAATCACCAAAACTACTACTAATTCCAATTCTACCAACAATCCTGATTCTGAAGGAATTATAGTACTCAACGACAACCCAAAACAATGGTCTCTCATCTCTAACCATCGAGCACAAAATAAAACTCTTGTCTCGCACCTTAGACCCTGCTTAACAACTTACAAGCACAAGGAAGAAGTAACCACAATAATTTCTTCCCTAACCTCAACCCTACTAACAAACTCCACAAGGACATCTCATTACAAAACAAGATATTTAGTCCTTGATACGTACATCCCATCCAAAAACATCTGTATATCCAACTTAAGAAGGAAAAATCTCCATCAATTTATACTCGTATCCAACCTAGGTACATGCATAGGTCAACATCATGCCTCCAACCAAACACTTCAACATACGAAAGAACTTCATTTCCATAAAACAATCCTCGTTGACTTAACAGAGTTGAATCAAGAGGTTCCTATTCCTCAAGGATTGTGACTCGCGGTCACTGAACTTATTCCAATACGAACCTACAAGACAACTGTAAGGTTCTAAGTACAACCCCTTCGAATATCCATCACCTAAGGAGTATAGTATGCTTGGCTAAGACATGTATAACACTTAAAACACAGTATAAGTCAAATACAAATTCATATTAACCAAGTCAATACTATAGGGAAGGTAATCACGTTCCCTAAACGACCTAGCGGCCTAAACAACTCCCAACACTCACGCATACCCAGTGACTTAGCCAATACCGAAGAGCACACGATGGGGATCCGCTGCAGACGGGCCATCACTCGGAAGGTATTGACACATCACCAAATATGCACCTTACGCTCTGATACCAAACTGTCACGCCCCGAATTTTAAATACAATTAAAATCCGAAAACATGAATTATACAACTTAATAGAATAAACGTCCTGAATTTTTTTCTCACAACAACCACACTTCACAACTCTCAATAATACATCTCACAATTTACAAAGCTGTAAACTGAAACAAAAACTCTAACCCGCACGATCTCCGCCTTGATCTTCCTGACCTGTAGGATTTCCCGCTACACCATTTGAATTTAATAGTGCACCGGGAATTGGCAACAACACAAAACCCGGTAAGCTTTAAAGAAATCTTTAAAGCTCGTATGAGTAAACAAGAAATGAACGGTTGATTTATTAAATCATATTTCTTTTAACTCCAGCAAAACAACCAACAATCACAACAACCACAAAGCAATCCACAATCCCCAAAATCAGTCACTAAAATCACCACTCTAAATCACCAAGGATTAATACGGGATCTAAACTCACATATTTCTTTCCAAAACCCCGAAAGCGTATTTATACAAATACGGTGACTGACAGACTAGAGCTCTAACTGAATCGTAGCCCATCACCTGGCCTAGGTTAAGGCATCCGACATGATTATCAATATCGTAGTTCATCAACATAGGTTAGAACATCCGATACACATACTCAACTTAGCCCATCACCCAATAAGGGTTGGGGCGTCTCTTACACTCGACCAATCGTAGCCCATCATCCACCTAGTATTAGAGCATCCGATTCCCCCATACTGGTCACTATGTTGACCCTAAACTCAACCAATCGAGTACAATAATATTCTTTCACACAATAGGATCAATAATACCATGATACGTACTATTATTGTGTATATATATGTACTCAAAATACAACTCCAAAAATCACCAATCCATACTCAATCATATCATCACTCAATACCACGTCATTCATAAATTTCCAATATAATTTCACCAATCACTATCATCATTATAAAATCACACATCTCCATGTCACACCAATCCATATATAATCACGTAAATATATATATACGTAATTATCCGCTCAGGGATAATCACTAATACCAACTATAGTCCAAGCATAAAAATCGTGAAATTCATTTTGTATAATTAAATCATTTTACTTACCTATGGACCGTAGTTGATCAAGCCCATATGATTTAAAACAAATATTTATTTCATAAATATTTTCACACAATTACGACAAAATAAAGTAATTAAATTTACTCGGTTCGTAATATGAACCACGTGAGGTTTACTCACCTCTAAATTCCCGCTGCGTCTTCTTAACAGCTCAAAATACAATTTCACGAATCGTCCGCCAAATCAAACCGTCGATCACCTAATCAAACATGACCTTAACTTAGCCAATAACTCAAAAACATAATCAAACGACAATCCAACGGTCGGATTGAAATTAAATGATGATCCAACGGTCGGATCCTCACGGATCGCCTTCCTAATCACTGTTTTGCATTTATACGAAGATCCAACGGTCGGATCTTCGCCCATGACCACACAAAGCCACTGGGACAGTCATAAGATCATCATATCAAAACTACAAGTCCATCTGACGGTCCTAACTTCACATATCACAAATCTAACGATCGAAATCGATCGAAACTTAAAAATTCATAACTTCATCATACGATATCCAAAAATTGCGTATAATATATCAAAATGATCGTATTGAAATATAGAATCTGAAAATGTACAGAAACCATATTTTTGATCCCCGGAGGTGGCCGGAAAGGGCCGCCGGAGTTAGTGGCAGAGCCGCCGCCGACCACCACCAATGGTGTCGGGGCCGGGCTGCTCTTCTTCCTATCATCAAGCCTAACCATTTTCGTAACTAGCATGAAGTCTGAAAACGAAAGGAAGTGGTCGGAAATTACCTAGAACAGTTGGGTTTGGCCGGAAATTTTCCAGAAACCGGCGGGTGCTCCATTCGACGTAAAAAGTTCCACCACTCAGCTCGATCTCTTCATGAAACTTGTTCATATCCTCAATCTGAGTTCACCAGTCCAAGAATATTGAAGATTGGTCGCCTAGAACTCGAGATATCAGCGTTGACTCAAAATCGAACTCAAATCGGGCCGAGCTTCCCTCCGCCGCTACAGGCCGCGCCGCGGTGCAAGGCTGCCACAGACAGGTGCGCAAGGTCAAGGCGAAGCCAATGGAAGAAGTCTGACGAGGACTGGTGGCCGGAATCGAGAGATATCAAGCTTGTTTCCAAAACGAGCTCAAACCGGGCGGAGCTTCCCGCAGCCGCTGGTGGCCGTGTCACGGTGCAAGGCTGCCTCTGGCAGCTGCGCAAGGCTGAGACGAAGCAAAAGGAAGTGGTTCGACGCCGTTTGGTGGCCGGTGGAGGTAGAGAGAGACCGAAGAGCCTTTGCTCTGTTTTCGGTTTCGGTCGAGCGAGAGAGAGAAAGAAGAAAAATAAAGAGAAAAAGAAAAAGAAGGAAGGAGACCCGGAGGAAAGGAAAAGAAAAAGGAAAAGGAAGAAAAAGAAATTTCTAAAAGAGAATCCGAGGAAAAGAGATTATAAAAAGAATCTCATATTTCCAAAATTCGTAACATAATCGTACGAACTCCAAAAATTTCGTTCGACATATGCACGCGATCATATCGACGAGCTCTACAACTTTTATGAAGGAAGTTTTCCCAAATTCCGTACGTAGAAAAGTCGATTTTTCTTGAATCGCACAATTCGAGCTTTTGTTAAAACGAATATTTCGAAACTTCGATAATTCAAAAAATTGAATTATTTCGGGTAATATTCGTGCAAAAGCACTTTAATCAATTCGCACAATTTCACGAGACGAAATGGAAAATTGCGGGTATTACAGCAAGGACTTTTCTGATTAAATTAGAAGTGCAGAGACTAAACTGATGAACCATTGAAAGTACAAGGTAGTAAGTAGAATTTTATCCTTAAAACATACATAAGACAGCATTCTGAATTGTTCGTCACTTAATTGGCATATTGCTTCCCTTTCTAGTTTGGCTTTGGCTGGCCGAGCACTTGTTGAGCAGTTGGTTGCTTAGAAGAGCCACCGTTTCCCTTGGAACTGCTACTCTTTCCATTTGAACCCTTTTCCCAAAACTTCTTGAGGAGAAGGCATGCTTACAACTACTTAAGAATACTTTTTTTGTCCTAGCTAGGGATCTTGTTATCCTTTGCTTTGCCCTATGTATTTTTTTTTTTTTTAAAGGGGTTTGGAACCCAGCCTAGCTAGGAGGCTCAACCCCACGCCCGGTTCCATTTATTATATTAATAGTAAAATTTTGCATCGGGGGGGGGGGGGGGGGGGGAGGGGGGGGGGACATAGCACCTATACCCCGAGCTACAGATAAACAATGACAATAGCAGGTGTCTCCCCTAACCAAACATCATCAACGGAACAGCTACTAGCAAGATGTGCAAGCCTATTTGCAACACCATTTGCTTCACGGTAAATATGTCGGATTCGAATGGATTGGAAAGCGTCAAAATACTCTTTACAATCATAGATGAGGGTTGAAGGTGTCGTGGGGTTAGTTTGTGAAATTGTGGGGGAACTTTTCTATAACGAGTTGCCCTAATGTTTAAGTAACATGGAATGTTGAAATTCTTTTACTAAGTGAATTTTATTAAATCGAACCAAACAGTACGTCCTAGCTAGCAACAGAAACTACAACCTAATGCCAACTATAGTTTTGTGGAAGCATCACGGTCACACACAGATCTGACGTCTCGTTCTGTTCTCGATTACTTTAGCTAATTGAGATGTCAAATGATCGAGCGTGGTTCTACAGAGAACTTAAGTGGGTGCACTTACAACATAACGTCACATATGACTCTTTATTTTTTTTGAGCTGGTGCCAAATTTTATGATCTAAGTCACTCTTTTTAACGGTACATGTATGACTTATCGAAGAGTTTCTTAATTTGAATATTTCTTTCTTGTTTCCGATTAACTTCATATATACATGAGTTTGTATTATCATATCCAACAGAAGAAGTTTAACAGAAAATTATGTTATCCAAAACTGTGGATACGATCATAACCCTAAAATCTAAGACATTGTTAAAAATTGTGAACTTATTTCCAATGCCACATATGCATATTCATGCGTAGTCTAGGGTTACTGGTATGACTAATCAAAAGATCATATAAATAAACAGATCAAACTTAGACAAGGAGTACTTGACGTTTTGCATATCAAATCATGTGACACGACAGTCTTCGTTATTTTTCAAAGAGTTGATCAAAACGAGACCGTCCTTCCTATACCAACAAGTTTTCAGATGGTAAGATACAACGCTAGCTCCTTGCTGTTAAACATAAGTGAATTTGAACGCTTTAATTAATAGTTTTCCATTTGCTTGAACTAGTCCCAGCCTTAGTCATGAATTCGTGGAAAGTAATCGGAAAGAAATTTTTGCATGGACTTTTTCTATTGAACTAAACGGTACCTTCAAATGTAATTTAATTCTTTGAGTGAATTGGTTGATTTGTTAAATGATTATGTAACGTCCTGGAGATTACTTATGAATCTTTACATTTGCATTAAAATATATCAAAAAAAGGAACCCAGTTATTTATTTATTTTTTTATTTTTTTATTTATTTAAGAAATATGCATATACATACCATGCCAGTTCATTTGTTTTGGTGACCAAAAGACCATGATCAGTGAATACAACAAATCTACCCAATTTGCAGAGTAGAATTTTGCGAATAGCTACTGACCATGGAAAACGTGATAATGAAGAGAGAATCCACTGCAGATATTTAATTTGAATTCGATGAGACGCGGCTAATTGAACTGATGTTTGAATATACTCTAACTGAAACTTCTCTATGTTTTGACCCTCTATTTACCAATAAGTAAAATTTTTTGGAAAGAAATTAAGGAAGTTTAGCTAGTCATCTCACCCACGAAAACTAGGTTTTCATGCCAATTGCCTAGGCCTATATATAGTTCCACGTTCGAAGGTCAAAATTCAACCCCTAAACCGTCGTAATGCTTCTAGCCAGAGAGAAAAGGACTACAAATTGTTCAGACTCAAAATGCAAAACCTTATTATATGTCGCTTTAGAAGAATCACTCTATCTAGCTGAAACTTCTAGATCTTAATTTTGATCCTCTACATACCATTTTAGGTAAAGCTGAGGTCGTAGGCATAGCGTCAAACTTCAAAGCTCAAGTGTGAACCCAATATTTCCCATGCACGGAGTTGTAGCTGGCATTCATATATATGTGAAGCTTTGTTTTTTTTTTTTGTTTTTTCGTACCAAGCTGAATTTCTTCGTACTAATATCTTCAAGTTCAAAAATTCAACCCAATGCTAGCTATATGATTTTACTTGGAGCTTAATTTGGTGGAAATTACATAGATTAATTAGACCTAGAAATATGAAATGTGAAAAACTAAGGTCAATATTTATATATTTAAACTACATGTTTGAAATTAAGACCTTAACAACTCTTCATTTCCCACTGTTATAGCTAGGAAAGTATTATGGATTTTGTATGCCAGCCAACATGCATGTATACAATTTGAATTCTGGAAAGTAATTGAAAAATTTGTTAACAAATCTTTTTCCCAACATTTTTTTGTTTAAATTTTTTTTTAAATAATAAGGGATTAGGCGATATTAGTTCCTCGGAGGCAGACAATGTAGGGAACAAGTCCCACCCTCAATCCCGAAGGAGAAGGGTCTGCCACACTCTGGGAACCCACCCCCCATCCCCCTATTTTATTAATAGAAGAATAGTTGACAAATACAAAAAAAAAGTTGGGGGGATTAGACCAAAACCCAACCACCAAAAACAAGACAAGGAAGAGACAAACCCCCTTCCTAGACACTAGTTTTGGTAAAAGCAAATAAAAACCTATGTCTTTACGCATAGCGATAATGAGTAACATAAGATAGATCCCGACCATAGAATCCAGCAATGAACCTAGGAGGTGAAGTCCACCAAATAGAACCATCATTTTGAGCACCATAATTAGCAAGAGCATCAGTTGAAGAGTTACCTTCTCTATAAATATGAGTAACACGAAAATGTATGGATTGAGTAAAGTGCAGACAGTTCAACCATTCCACTTTGAACCTCCAAGGTATTAGATTGGGCGAATTGAAATAGTGAACTACGTACTAGAGTTGAGTCTGTTTCAAGCCAAATATGTGTCCAACTTCTTGCCCAGGCAACACGAAGAGCCTCAATGACTGCCAGAATCTCAGCATCAATTGCACTATTAACAATGACTCTATAGGCAAAGGCACCCTTAAATAAACCATCCGAATCTCTAAATAATCCTCCAAAACCTGCTACCTCTGGGCTACGAAATGACCCATCAGTGTTTACCTTTAGCCAACCCACAGGAGGAGGGGCCCATCTTACTGGAATAAATTTTGGAGCTTTGAGCCGCAGAGGTGATAAACTCAGTAACTGGAAGGCTGGCAGAGAACCCAGAGACGAAGAGCACGGTGCAAAATAAAGAGAAGCAGAGTCCTTGAATGAAAGAAGAAAAAAGTGTTTGAAATTTGCCAAGGAAAAAACCTTATCATCAAACCTCAATTTATTTCTCTCAGTCCAGATGCACTAGATGGCATTACAAACGGCAAAGCACCAGAGTTTTCTAGACGGAGCTGGAAAAGAGTCAAGCACCATTGGTGATAATAATCCAAGATCCTCTGTCTGATTCGAAAAACTCAAGCGAAAAAGCTGAAAAATCCAACTCCAAAAACTATGTATCACACTGCAGTTGTAAAATAAATGAGATAAAGATTCAACATTTTCACAGCAGAAATCACACCTGGAGCAAAGTGAATAACCTCTCTACTATAGCAATTCATCTGTGAGCATTCTACCATGGAGAACTTTCCAAGTAGCCATGCTTTTACGTGGTTGAACTGCTTTATGCCAAATGAATTTGCACCAAGGTATAATTGGGTGGGAGGTAGAAATAGAAATATAAGCATCCTTTGCTGTGAACTGACCTGACGTTGAAACAGGCCAAATTGCTTGATCAACCATCCTATTAATGGGCAGCGAAACCTCCAAAATTTGGTTGGCCAAGTCTGGGAAGGAAGAAACGAATAGAGAAGGCAACGACCAATTTCCATTTGTGATGAAATTGCACACTGGCTCCTTAATGAAAGGTTTCAACTCCGGACCCAGATTATGAGTAACTGAAATTGGATTGCCAAGCCAATTATCTAACCAAAAACGAACCTGTTTTCCATCTCCTACCAGCCAATGAATCTTAGAATAAAACATTGGCCAAAGCTTCTTCAGGCCAATCCAAACCGAAGATCTTTGATAATACTGTAGTGCTTGAAAAGAAAGTGTAAAAAATCTATCCCGCAAGAATTGAGCTGAAGGGGAAGATAATTGAATAATGCCCCAGCATCTGGTAAGGAGCAAGGCTCGGTTAAGAGTGAACAAATTATTTAGGCCCAATCCTCCTTGATCAACTGGAAGACAACATTTAGTCCATGCAATTAATGTAGACCCTTTCTTGAGAGGGTCACCTGACCAGAAGAAATTACGTGTCCAAGCTTGAACTTTAAATAAAAGTGAACGAGGCCACTCATATACTTGGAAACTGTAAATAAGCAAGCTTTGGATTACCGAAGTGTAGATGTATAGTGGCCTATGTATAATGAATGACCCTCATGTTCTAACTAAAGCCCTTCTAAATGATATTACTGAGATAGACTTAGGAGGATTATTTGTAGGCTTGTAGCCGTCTTAGCTAGCTGATTTCTTGTTCCTTTGCTTTCTGGGTAAATTGCCTTAAAAAATAATAATAATAATAATAATAATAATAATGGCCGGGCTGATATTTTTGTTTTCTCTTCAAATTCAAGGAGAAAAGACCTTCCGGCATAGCAAATATTTATTAAGAAGATTAAGAGTGCACAAACTGGCATACCAATTGCATCGTTTGTTTCATTATGTGATTAGCCGTTACTTCCCTATATAAAATGCATATTATTCTTATCATTCGTCTCATCAGTTTTTCTATATGTATATATATTCGGTTGCAATGGTATGCTAGTAATTAATTGGTATCAGCATATTCCAACACGTTTGGTCGATGCTGAGAGCAAGCCTTCGCAATAAAAAACCTAGCTTTCATGGTTTTCACTCTCCATTTGGAATGCGCCTTCAAATTAAATTAGAAGGACATCCCTACGTACTAATTCTTAAAATGATATAAAGCAAGATAAGTATGAAAAAATGAACTACATGTGTATTTCGTTTCTTCCATCTGTTACACAGCTAGTGAGATTTATTCAAGGGGCACCAGCCACCCAGTTCAACAAAAAAAATACAACAAACTGAAACAAAACTTTTACATCTTAATTGCAGAATACAAAGAATAAAGATATGTAAATGTTTATCAACAAGAATTGCAACAACAATGAGCTGAGATACCTTAAAACATAGACAATAGACAAGGCTGCGCAGAATTGCATGTTTCACTTTCTATTTTCGGCCGTATATGTCTTGAGCAGTTGGTGGAGAACAGCCACCGTTTCCATTTGAACCACCCTTTACCTTTGAACTCTTGTCATACATTTCTTGAGGAGAAGACATGCTTGTAATTAACTGTAGAAATATTTTCTTCTGTGTTGATTAAGAATCTTGGTTATGGATCAATACATGAATTGCCTATTTATAGCAAATCGAGTGGGGTTTTGGGAAATTGGGGTGAACCTTTACCAATTATAGCATTACCCAACTAAGCAAAGAATTCATTGCTGTTAAACAGAAGTCTAGGGTTTCTTGAAGGATTTTCCTCCATGGAAGTTTCTTTCATATTTCCGATTAGTTTCCTTGATCGACCCGTTTGATGATTTAAATTTCATTGATATGTGAATAGCTAACATTACCGACTTTGAAAGTTTGAATTCAATTGAAGAAGTTTACCAGAAAATAGGGATTATCTAAACTGATCAACATGGAAATTCTCAAATTATAGATGATATAGTCAAGACCGATCAACCAGCAGCAAATTCTATCTCATACCCACCGCTTTCTCACTGTATATCTTCCCCGAAAACAGGGACTTGGACCGATGACTAGGAAAAAAATCGGAAATAACCAGCTGCGCAGATAACTGTAAGGAAGGGATGGAGCAAGTGCGTAGATGATATCTGGGGATTGGGGATTAATTAACCCATGTTTAAAGCCAACACGATACCTCCATAGAGAGGTGGCAACACGTCGAGTCTGCATATATATATATATATATATATATATGTGTGTGTGTGTGTGTGTGTGTGGACGTACTTACAGGTTTCGGAAAGTAAGAGTTTGCTGAATATGTGATTAAATGTGAAGTCCTCAAGAACCATATGGTTTAACATTCAAACCATCAATGGTCTAAATTTTTTGGCCAGAAGGGCTTCCTATGAGTTGCACCGGAACTTGCATCTAAACCGTGTTATAAACTTGAACCACACACTATATATTAAATAGATTCCGTGTCAGAGTTTTTATTGGTTTTATTGTTTTTTTCTTTATTTTTTATTTTCTAACACAAAAGGTGCATCCGTCCATATCAAGCAAATTTATTGTTTTTTTTTTTTGAGAGAAAAGCAAATTTATTGTTGAATGATATTTTTCAGCTTGTTGCAAATTTCCATTCCATAATCTTCAGTCACATTTGACGAGAAGCTAATTACTTCGTAGGGGATCGATGCACTAGCTAGTATTGGCCATTCTGCAAATGTATCTAGCTGGAGAAACTGTTTTCCATTTTCAGCCATTTACTCTCATGGCACGTTTACTTACCTGGAACAGTGATGAAAATGAAGGGAATGATTCTGGTGTATGAGATTTCCTGCATTTACTAACATATATGAAATATCTGCATTTACTAACATATGTAGGTACTGGAATGGCTGTGGGTCACCTCGTTACTAGAAATCAATTCCTGAATATGGGGGAGTTTGATAACCAAAGGGGGACATGGGTTTAGGAATCATTCCCATACCGATTATTTTCTTCTCCTATTCCAGTTATCTCCGATTCATGACTTATTCCATTCTAGTTGTTTTCAATTCATATATTTTTTCATTCCAAGTAGTAAAACGTGCCATCACTTTTGATCTATCAGGCATTGGTTGTACTAGGAGTGATCATCTATAGTTTTACTATATAGTTCAAACTATATAGTTCAAAAAACCAAAAAAAATCTTAACGACTTTTATGCACTTCAGAGGTACAACATGAATACCAATATACCACTAGAGAAACAATTTTGCACACCCAACAAATCAAGCACATGTAAAACAGAAAGTACAAATCCTCAAATGGATGAAAACTAAATATTGGACTGAAACTAGGGCTTATGGCTTTATTCATTTACAAAGTTGCATATACCGACAATGATATATTTGAATCTAGGTGCAGCTCATTCTTCACAAGTTTTAGATTGACAACCCCAAACATACCAGCAATCGTTTAAGACTCACAGAGTTACTTAAAGGGCAAGAGGTCCAATAAGAAGCTTGAACCAGCACAACGTCCCTAAACAGCCCAGAATGCCTACCTCTCTTGACCTGCGTTGATACTTCGTCTCTTATGACTATGGTTTCATGGCTTCATATGCGAGTTAGTCATGACCTAACTATATATGGTGATAATTCGTCTCTTATGACTATGGTTTCATGGCTTCATATGCGAGGTAGTCATGACCTAACTATATATAGTTGTTATTCTTATCATCTTCCTAACCAATTAACTGTTAGATGATTATATATTTTACTGGTGTTCAATACAACATTTTTATCGTCAATGTAATTGAGTTGCTCACTGTTTAACTTGATATTCCTTCTATGACAGGATCGACTAGGTTTGGTTATTTGAGGTTCCTGTCGTATTCAAAGATCACTATTTGAAGATTTTACTTTTGGTTACTATTGATTAATTATTAATCAATCGTGTATCAGAGGAAAAAAAATCTAAACCTCAGCAAAATGGTTAAAAAAGAACTTGAATGTTAAGAATAAAAACATTGCTACGTACATGGATTAGAAACAAGCCTTCATGGTCTTTGGCTTTTTATTTAGTATTGAAGTTAAGTACATCATTTATGAACGGAATCAAAGAATATATAATATTACATATGCAAAGGGATTGATTTGTTCTGAGGTGGGTAGGTGTGTTATTAACTCGCTAACGTAACGGATGTAACTTACTATCTCACTCCCGATCAAAAAAAAAAAAAAAGGAATCGATTTGTTCTGAGAGTTTATGACAACTCAAAAGAAACAGGCTCTTTAGTGACGTATATATTTCTCCGCTATCTATAGAAAACTACAAACGTACGATATAACCTTTTGCTATATAAGCTGCAGATATGTATGCAATATAACGTACACTTCACTTGGTTTCCTTATATTACCTTCTTCCCATTTGACTTTTAATTCCTTGAGAGTCCTAAACAGTTGGTTACGAAGACGATTAATTATCTTTTTTATTTTTGAACTCAAAATGACAAACTATATTAATGAAATCAAGGAGAGTACATTAGGTGGAGAGGAGTTTCTCTAATATTGTGGGAACAAGTCCACACAAGAGAGTAACAAACCTGTGCCCAGAGCACATTTAGCCAACTTATTAGCTAATACATTGGCTTCCCTAACAACATTAGTAACACAGACAATTCTGTAAGATAGATGGAGAATGAGATCGAGATGTCATCCACCAACCTACCAAACTCCGAAGTATCTTCACCCTCAGCTTGTATGGCATTAATTAACTGCGATCCTGATCACATGGTCAGCAACTGACCATGGATTTTCTGGTCACTGACCGTTCGATTGAGATCGGACGGTTGACAGCTAAGTAATGAGATTTAAGATGAGAGCTGTCAACCGTCCAATCTCAGAAAATCCATGGTCAGTTGCCGACCATGTGATCAGGACTGTAATTAACTGTAGGCAATCAGTTTCAAACACAACTGGAGCCAAACCAAACCAACTGTCGGCGCGGTTGATTTTGATGCTTCTTCCTCATTGATGGGTTGGTACGTGTTTTGGTGGTCAAGTTTGTGGGCTTGCCTAGTTTGGGCCTACGGAGTTTTCTTTATTTTGCCTTATTTGGGTAAAAGTTAAGTCTTTATCCTTCTTTGCTTGTGATTTTATTGGTTGAGATTTTGTCTCAGTAATGTTTTATCTTTAATTTAAGGGAGCTTCTATTCATAGGTCCAAATTTGGCATTTGGACCACCTTACTTAATAGACCTCCAACTTACTTTTACAAATAACCAATTTGCTATCTACACCTCTCTGATTTTCCTATAATGCCAATCATTCGATAAAATCAATAAAATACCTTTATTTTATTATTTATTTATTTATTTTTATTTATTTTTAAGATTCTATTCATACTTTCAAAATCAGTAGTTGGATCTCCTTCAGTTTTTGAAGATTTGGAAGGCAATTTTTTTTTTTTGGAAGTTCATCCTCCATATACGAGTAACAGAGGTGCTAGCATTTTTCAATGAATTGTCGACTCTTGGTTAGAGTAGGCAACAATACCATGTTTGCTCATCATCTCGTACAAATATGTTTTCCAAGTATTATTTTCATTGCATTTAGGTGTCATTGTCCCTAAACTGATTCTCTCCTACTTGTTTCTATAGCAACTTGAAATGAACATGCATGGTCCTTTTGTTTTAGATATGTATGGGATAGTGGAGGAAATTACAATAATCAACCATGGGACTAGTGCATTCTCCATAGATTTATATCAGAGGGTTGAATTTTTCATCATATCTATAGAATAGTTCCACATAAAATTGCTCTGCACTGATGATGTGTGGGAAGATCTTGTGGACGTTACCTATTGCTGTGTTTGTCATATAAACATGTTGGAGTACTACTGCTTTTTGTCGCCGCTCGTTCATATGTTTGATTGCATTCAAAATAAATAGGGCTTCATCAACTGAGGTGTCTTTGTATTTCTCATTTTCTCTCCTTTTATTATATATATTTTTTTTATAGCTAGCGCAATGATAGATCTTCTAAATTGTCAGTTGTGTGAGCAAGGAAGTCTATCACTTTACTAGGACAAAGTCAAATTCAGAAAATTTTGACTTCAATGTTATATAACGTTTGGCGATATATATTTTAGGGTTTACATTGGAGGAGAATATTTTTCCCAAGTTGAAGACTATTACTGTTCGTAGAGATAAGAATAGATTCCCCGCAACCCCCCCCCCCCCCCCCCCCCCCCCTATTAGTGTCTTTATTGATAATTTGACATGAGTTGACAAAGTCAACTATTACTTGAAAAAAGGAAGAGGTCCAAATACCAATTTTGGAGGTATGAATAGAAGCTCCCTTAATTTAAGCTTGTTCTTTTGCCCAAAATAAAATAAAATAAAATTATAACTCAAGGTCTCAAGCCATCGGTAATTGGTATGTTGTTGTTGTTTTTTTTTTTTTGAAAAGGGGCTGGTGCAGCTGCCCTCAAGCCTTGATTAATGAAATTGCAGAATACAAGAGGGGGGGGGGGGGGACGTAGAGCCTGAACCCCAGATTACAATAAGCATAAAGAGAACACCCTGGAATAATACCAAAACTCTCTCCAAAATCTATGTATTCTAACAAGCACCAATTAGGAAAGAGTGCACGAATGGCTACTCTATTTGCTTTGATATAGCGGTGACATACCGAAAAGAGTTATCTATCCCGAAGAAGCATCATTACAAATAGCACAACTTTCCCACTATGTTGCCGCACGGAAATAAATCCGGCGACACTCAATTTCATCCTGCCACTAGGAGGTTGCGTCCATTTGATCAAGCAAATAGCTCGCCGCCTCGCTAGGCCAGACAAGGCACATTGAGTGTGCATACCGGGACCAAGCCCACATCGTCCTATCAAATAGTGATAGGGACTTATTTCCGGCATCAAGCCACATTTAACTAAAAATAACAAGTAAAAAACATAAAATAAGAACTGTTTGGGCAAGCCCAGGCCCAAATATCACCGTGCCCAAGCAAACAATCAAGCCTGCAGGAGATGCCATGCCACCGTCTTGACTGTACCTGTTGAGTCACAAATTACTTATGCAATTGTGCCCCATAATTATGAAAATTGATTTGTCTTCCATGCTCTTTTACCCTTTTTAATCCATTTCCTTTTATTTGTAGGAAACCTTGCATTGAGAATAAAATGATTATTTGAGGCTTGAAATGCGGAGATTTGAAGCTAGGGAAAGAAGACACGGAGATTGGAAGAAAATTGCAAATCGACTTTTCTGGCGATTTTTCCTGCAAACTTTTCCGGCGACTTTTCCAGCGAGCCGCCACTCATGGAGGGTCCTTTCTCCAGCTGTCACGCCCCGGATTTTTAATGATAAATTCAAATCCGAAACATGAATTAAACCACTTAATCAAATAAACGTTCTGAATTTTCTTCTCAATATAATCTCACCACAAGGTACACAAACTCCAAATCTCGAAACCTCGAGTTCATTATTACAATTCACTCTCACAAGCAATATTGTAAAGCTCTAAATGAGCATAATACACCTCACAACTTACAATTGCTGTAAAACTCTAACAATTGCTCTAACCGCACGATCACCGTCCTGGTTCTCCTGTCCTGTAGGATTACCCGCTACACAATTTGAATAGTGTACCGGGAGTTGCAACAACACAAAACCCGGTAAGCTTTTGACAGCTAGTATGAGTAAACAAGAAAGAACTGTTGATTTATTAAATTACAAGACCACCACAAACCCACGTTACTTTCTCACTCTCATATATATATATATAGACACTTATGAGTTACTCTCAATTTAGCTCATAAGATCACTCACTCTCATATATATATATAGACACTTATGAGTTACTCTCAATTTCGCTCATAAGATCACTCACTCTCATATATATATATAGACACTTATGAGTTACTCTCAATTTAGCTCATAAGATCACTCACTCTCATATATATATATAGACACTTATGAGTTACTCTCAATTTCGCTCATAAGATTTCCCAACATTTGGTAGACAGACTCATATATATATATAGACCCTTATGAGTTACTCTCAATTTCCCTCATAAGGTTACCATATATATATTGACACTTATGAGTTACTCTCAATTTCACTCATAAGGTCACTCCACATTTGGCAGACAGACTAGAGCTCTAACTGAACGTAACCACTCGTCCGGCCACAGACGTGATTACGATTTAATACTATTAATAACCACCAGCCCGGTACGAGAGCGTGATTCACTAATAGATGCCATGGTCACCTCGTGACCTAGTGATCTCCACAGATCACAACAATTTATTGTTCCTCAACAATAAAACTCAACACCTCTCACAATATATTGTTTCTCAACAATAAACTCAATACCTCTCACAATATATTGTTTCTCAACAATAAACTCAACACAACTCCAACAATACATATTATTTCACGTAATAATATATATACAGACATTCACACAGGAATGTCTAATACACCAACAATAGTTCATATGATTGCAAAATAAAGCAATTAAATATATTGGGTTCGTAATATGAACCACGTGAGGTTTACTCACCTCTAATCCAGCTGCGTCTTCTTAACAGCTCCATTAACAATCTCACGAATCGTCCGCCAAATAAATCCATCGATCACCTAATCCAATAATGATCTTAACTTAGCCAACAACTCAAAAGCACACATATACGGAAACCCACGGTCGGATTCTAATTTTAATGATGATCCAACGGTCAGATCGAAATTATACGATGATCCAACGGTCGGATCTGAATTTAATGATGATCCAACGGTCGGATCCTCACGGATCGCCTTTAGGATCATCCTCCAAAATTTTCACGAAGACCCCGATCTTCTTGAATCACTCTAACAAACATCTCCATAAAATTATATGAAAATCCGACGGTCAGATTCTCACGAATCGCCTTCCGAATCACTATTTCTCAATTATACGAAGATCCAACGGTCGGATCTTCGCCCGTGACCTCACAAAGTCACCGGGACAGTCATACGATCAACATATCCAAAATTGAAGCAAAACCGATGGTCAGATCTTCACAGATCGTAAACCGAAGATAAACGTAAAAACGTTAAATAGTAACGTCAAAACGAAAATCCACTATTTATCAACTTTTTCTAACATGACCATGTTATATATCAAAACGCTCGTATGGATGCATAGATCATCACCTAGATAATGAAAACTCGAAATATGGTCTGATGCGCCGCCACAAGCGGTGGTCAGTGGGCGGTCAACGCGGCGGTCAACGCCGGTCAACCACCTCAGATGGCAAAGTGACCAACTACAAACTGGTTCAAAATGAAAGGGTGGTCGACTTTCATACCTGGAGCTAAGCCTGGTTCGGCCTAGATCGTCCTAGATCAAGCGTTGAAGTTGGATTAATCTCGTGCGTCTGATCAGATTCCAGATTGAATCAGGGACGTCGAAATCTTCAACTCGTGATCTTTCACTCCACACTCCAAATCGTCAAGCAAGGAGGATATGAGGATGATCAGGGGAAGGAGGAGATCACGAAAATGGGGAGGATCGGCCCGTGCAACGCCGGCGTCGATGAGATCCGGTCGGGTCGGTTACTTCGCCTGGGGTCGCTTCGATCCAGGTTTGGGGGCAACGGCGGTGCAAGGCAGTGGCACCAGGCGACTGGGCGGCTTGCGGCGATCACAAGGAGGGCCGGGTCGTGGCCGGAGGACGCCGGAGGCCGGAGATGGGTCCGGGTCGGGTCGGTCGAATAGTTGCGGGTCTGAGGGTTTTCGATCGAGAGAGAGAGAGAACCGGAGGGACTATTTAGCAAAAAGGGAAAAGTTTCGTCCTTAATGAAAGAATTTGGAAAATTTCTCTATTTATAGAAAAAACCCAATTTTAAAATATTCATAACTTAATCATACGAACTCCGAATATTGCGTTCCACATGTCCACGAACTCGTATCGACGAGCTCTACAACTTTCATGAAGGAAGTTTTCCCAAATTTTGAACGTATAAAAAGTCAACTTTGTTGACCCCCTAAAAACGTTCGTTTTCGAAAATAAAATCGTTCGAACTAATTCCACGACTTCTCCAAGCTTCGTACTCGCTCCTACTATCGTGAAATCATTTCTAAAAATCCACGGAATTTAATTTGGATTTTTCGGGTATTACAATCTACCCTCCTTAAAGAAATTTCGTCCCGAAATTTGAGCGTAAGTCAATTCCTCTCGATTAAGGTTGACCTAACCATAGAATCTCCATCTTTTCCAAATCTGTAGTAATCTACAGAGCCTCAACCCTTTGTATAAAAATACATTCCTATGGCCACTAAATCCTTTCATCACAAACGTAAACGCACAACACAACTGTTCAACATCAATCCACATCAATTACACAAAATCATCACATGGATCATCTCATAGATCCTCACATAGATCTTCACATAGATCATCACATAGATCTTCACATAGATCATCACTCTGTACTGGCATACAAGCACAGTAAACACTCTCACAAAGTGTTTCGCTACTCAATTAGCATCACGGTAAATCTCCATAGTAAAACTTAAGATGCATCACTCAAAACAAATCATCCCCAAAAGCACGCCAATAAATTATGTCATCCAATGATGATGACTTGGGCTTGCTCAATCCTTGGGTTAAGCACTAGGGCTGGCCAATTGGGCCTGAAGAAATCGGACCATCCACATTTCGAACCGGCCCAAACCACTTTGGGTTTAACATTTGGGCCTACCATTCGGGCTTACTATTTGGGCTTACTATTTGGGCCTACCAATCGGCCCACCAACTTCCAGCTCGGCTACGGTATGAAATTGTACATACCGTATATACGTATGCATACCGTACAGATCGTATATACGTATGCATACCGTACAACTGTATATACGTATGCATACCGTACAGACCGTATATACGTATGCATACTGTACAATTGTATAAAAGTATACATACCGTACAGACTGTATATACGTATGTATACCGCACATACCGTATATACGTCCGTATATCAAGCATATACGAGATCCAAAAATATTTGTAAGAGGTAAGGTTCGAACTCCCGACCTCAAACACGAAGGTTTTGCTCCCAACCACTGAAGCAAGAGCTGCCTTCATTAATATATGCTCACGTGTTATATTTATTATGTCATAAGCGACATAAATAAAATAACGGGGGAGGCAAGGTTCGAAACCTCAACCTGCCGCACGAAACCTTTGTCCCCCAACCACTGGAGCACAAGCTGTGCTTAATATAATGTGTACAAATTTTATACTTATTATGTCATAAACGAACATAATAAAAATAAACGAGAGGCGAGGTTCGAACCTCAGACCTCTTGTACACGAACTGTACACTCAACCACTCGAGCACGGCTGCTCACGTTATTATCCATACCAATCCTTTTATTTAAACCAACTGTTTCAGAAACTCGGCCCATCATGTCCAAAACTGTTTCTGAAACTCGGCCCATCAGGCCTCCACCCACAGCTACAGTGATGCCTTGATCCGAGACAGGCCCAAGTACGGCCCACTTGTGTCACGGCTTATCCCTTCCGTGATTTACGGCAGTCAAATCTGCTTTCGGCTAAAGCTGTCTGCCACAGCATCTCGAGGTTCGGCCTGTCCCCTTACACGCTCTCCACGCGCCAACAACTTTTCCGGGTTTTCGGATGACTTTAATCCAATGCGTGGATTCAAATTCTGAGATCGTTCATCCAACGGTGGAGATCTGCTCACCTTGTTCTATAAATAGGTGCATTCTGGGGAAAAACTGTTCACTCCAAAAGAAAAGAAATTTTCTTCCGAGCTCAAGCCTTTCTCTCTCAACTCTTCAGCCTTTCTCTTCTCAAATCCCCAGTTTTTCACTCTCAGATCCTCAATCTTTTCCTCCAAATCCTTAATCCTTCTTTCTCAGATCTTTTCTTCCCTTTGAAGATTCGATCTCATCTTTCCTCTGAGAATCTCAGATCTCCAATCACCAGTTCAACAACTCCAATCCTTCTAACAAAATCTCCCTCAAACACTAAACCATGTATTCCTCGATTTTCACATCCTCTCACCCCATGACCCAAGAGCCACGAACTCTGCAACTAATGGAGCTCCAAACCCCGCAACAAAAGGAACCACAACAACAGCAACCAACAGAGGAGGGAGGAAACACCCAAGCAGCTGGAAGTAGTGCCAACGTGGATTTCTGGCGAAGCCGTACCAGGTGGATTCCTACTCCAGAACAAATAAGAATCCTCAAGGATCTTTACTACGTCAAGGGATTTAAGTGCCCAACTACAGAGCAGATTCACGAGATCTGTCTCCAGCTGAACCAGTATGGGTATGTTGAGGGTAAGAACATTTACTTTTGGTTCCAGAACGTCAGGGCTCGAGAGAAGCAGATGAATAGGTGTAATCAGGCTGCTCCAGTGCCCATGGGAACTAGTTCTCTTGGTACTGGTAGATCCATTGATCTCAATTTTGGGTCCACTGGTTCTACTGGTGCTGGTGGATCCATCGACATCAATTTTGGGCCAGCTGGTGGATCCATTGACATCAATTTTGGGTCCACTAGTTCTACTGATGATGGTAGATCCATTGATCTCAACTTTGGTTCCACCTATTCTACTGGTAATGAAGGATTTCTTGATTTAAATTTTGTTTCATATTCTTCCTCACACTTCAACACTAATACCAGTACAACTCTTTTGGCACAACAGGAGGACAAACATCCCTGCAACAACGAGGAGGAGATCACCAGGAGGTTCAAACTCTTCCTCTGTTCCCCGTGCACGGCGAGGACGTCTTTGGTAACCTGAAGGCTACTTCCGAGGAAGGTAGCGCTTTTGGTTACTATTCTGGTGGCTCAGGCGGTTACCACAGTGGCTCAAACGTTTCTCTTGAGCTCAGCCTCAATCCATCCGGAGCTGCTGACTAGGCTTAGCATAGCATAGTCCTTGTTTTCCTTTTTTTTTTTTTTTGTAATGTAAAATCAATAAGATGGTGTGCATGTTTTCTTTTCTTTTTGTTTAACCAACAACAACACCAAGGATCGAACCTTGGTCACCCAATACTCTTTTCAAAACCATCGAGAACTCTGCTGCACACATCTTTCAAAATGATTTATCACAAACAATCATTCAAAACCTAGCAATCAATTAAGTCACACAGAGGTCAAGCTAGTATCCTCTGAGTCAAACCAAACACAATAATTTCGTCGCTAGAATTAGGGATTAATAAAGCTAAACACTTCCTGAGTTAGCTAGGAAAAACCCACATCTTTAGAGTTACACTTACAACTCTAAAAAAAATCTCGATCATTCCATCTATCAATTGCTTCAACAAGCAATATGTACCATCTTAGCGTCCACTAATCGATACTGGTACAACACTCAGTATCTCACCCACGAATCACCTCACTGCTCATTTGGTGGTAAGTCAACATCTAGTGGGTCAAAATTCTGTGATTATAGCACTTCACACTAACCACGTCATAATCCATAATCTGTCCTCACAACAGTATCTGGCCTCATAATTTAGTTATACAACCCTAGCACTCCTAGAGTTGAAAACAACGTTATTACCTAAGCTCATACATCAACACAATGTCTCTTCACAGTCAATCCTATCACGAGGTCATATCAATCTTTCCATAAGTCAACCATACACAAAATCCATCATAGTAACAACGAATTATGCATTACTACTCAACAATAGTCAGTGAAGCAGCACTCCACAATAATTTCCAATACCATCCGCAGACCTCAAACCACACCCCGACATTTAGCTAATATATAGTAGCTATCCTAAACACCAAACAACTGTGCATGAATGAATGCTCCATTATAACACAAAGAAGCTACACAAGCTCCACCACTTCACTTACAAGTCAACCTATGCCATGATAACTTAACATACTACCCTTATTAAAGGTAACATAAGTATCTCCCAAATTACATCACTACACTCGAACACCAATATAGTCTTGAGAATTCTGCCTCATAATCTCTCACACTCCTATCATCTTGAGTTGGTGAGATCAATTCTCTTTTCAACTATTCCTAGGGTCTCAATCTCTTTCACCATTTCAACCCAAGAATAACATCCATCACATCAACTACAGGTAGACTAGGCAACTCAACCTCTAATGCCTCCACCTCATCCTCAACTGTCTCCATAGAAAGATCCTGTCCCTACATCAGACTCGACCTCTACCTCACCGACTCATCAGAGTTAAATCCAGAGGTTCCTATTCCTCGAAGATCACAACTCGCGGAAACTAAACTTATTCTAATACGAACTTACAAGACAACTGTAAGGTTCTAAGTACAACCCCTTCGAATATCCATCACCTAAGGAGTATAGTATGCTTGGCTAATACATGTATAACACTTAAAACACAGTATAAGTCAAATACAAATTCATATTAACCAAGTCAATACTATAGGGAAGGTATTCACGTTCCCTAAACGACCTAGCGGCCTAAACAACTCCCAACACTCACGCATACCCAATGACTTAGCCAATACCGAAGAGCACACGATGGGGATCCGCTGCAGACGGGCCATCACTCGGAAGGTATTGACACATCACCAAATATGCACCTTACGCTCTGATACCAAACTGTCACGCCCCGGATTTTTAATGATAAATTCAAATCCGAAACATGAATTAAACCACTTAATCAAATAAACGTTCTGAATTTTCTTCTCAATATAATCTCACCACAAGGTACACAAACTCCAAATCTCGAAACCTCGAGTTCATTATTACAATTCACTCTCACAAGCAATATTGTAAAGCTCTAAATGAGCATAATACACCTCACAACTTACAATTGCTGTAAAACTCTAACAATTGCTCTAACCGCACGATCACCGTCCTGGTTCTCCTGTCCTGTAGGATTACCCGCTACACAATTTGAATAGTGTACCGGGAGTTGCAACAACACAAAACCCGGTAAGCTTTTGACAGCTAGTATGAGTAAACAAGAAAGAACTGTTGATTTATTAAATTACAAGACCACCACAAACCCACGTTACTTTCTCACTCTCATATATATATATATAGACACTTATGAGTTACTCTCAATTTAGCTCATAAGATCACTCACTCTCATATATATATATAGACACTTATGAGTTACTCTCAATTTCGCTCATAAGATCACTCACTCTCATATATATATATAGACACTTATGAGTTACTCTCAATTTAGCTCATAAGATCACTCACTCTCATATATATATATAGACACTTATGAGTTACTCTCAATTTCGCTCATAAGATTTCCCAACATTTGGTAGACAGACTCATATATATATATAGACCCTTATGAGTTACTCTCAATTTCCCTCATAAGGTTACCATATATATATTGACACTTATGAGTTACTCTCAATTTCACTCATAAGGTCACTCCACATTTGGCAGACAGACTAGAGCTCTAACTGAACGTAACCACTCGTCCGGCCACAGACGTGATTACGATTTAATACTATTAATAACCACCAGCCCGGTACGAGAGCGTGATTCACTAATAGATGCCATGGTCACCTCGTGACCTAGTGATCTCCACAGATCACAACAATTTATTGTTCCTCAACAATAAAACTCAACACCTCTCACAATATATTGTTTCTCAACAATAAACTCAATACCTCTCACAATATATTGTTTCTCAACAATAAACTCAACACAACTCCAACAATACATATTATTTCACGTAATAATATATATACAGACATTCACACAGGAATGTCTAATACACCAACAATAGTTCATATGATTGCAAAATAAAGCAATTAAATATATTGGGTTCGTAATATGAACCACGTGAGGTTTACTCACCTCTAATCCAGCTGCGTCTTCTTAACAGCTCCATTAACAATCTCACGAATCGTCCGCCAAATAAATCCATCGATCACCTAATCCAATAATGATCTTAACTTAGCCAACAACTCAAAAGCACACATATACGGAAACCCACGGTCGGATTCTAATTTTAATGATGATCCAACGGTCAGATCGAAATTATACGATGATCCAACGGTCGGATCTGAATTTAATGATGATCCAACGGTCGGATCCTCACGGATCGCCTTTAGGATCATCCTCCAAAATTTTCACGAAGACCCCGATCTTCTTGAATCACTCTAACAAACATCTCCATAAAATTATATGAAAATCCGACGGTCAGATTCTCACGAATCGCCTTCCGAATCACTATTTCTCAATTATACGAAGATCCAACGGTCGGATCTTCGCCCGTGACCTCACAAAGTCACCGGGACAGTCATACGATCAACATATCCAAAATTGAAGCAAAACCGATGGTCAGATCTTCACAGATCGTAAACCGAAGATAAACGTAAAAACGTTAAATAGTAACGTCAAAACGAAAATCCACTATTTATCAACTTTTTCTAACATGACCATGTTATATATCAAAACGCTCGTATGGATGCATAGATCATCACCTAGATAATGAAAACTCGAAATATGGTCTGATGCGCCGCCACAAGCGGTGGTCAGTGGGCGGTCAACGCGGCGGTCAACGCCGGTCAACCACCTCAGATGGCAAAGTGACCAACTACAAACTGGTTCAAAATGAAAGGGTGGTCGACTTTCATACCTGGAGCTAAGCCTGGTTCGGCCTAGATCGTCCTAGATCAAGCGTTGAAGTTGGATTAATCTCGTGCGTCTGATCAGATTCCAGATTGAATCAGGGACGTCGAAATCTTCAACTCGTGATCTTTCACTCCACACTCCAAATCGTCAAGCAAGGAGGATATGAGGATGATCAGGGGAAGGAGGAGATCACGAAAATGGGGAGGATCGGCCCGTGCAACGCCGGCGTCGATGAGATCCGGTCGGGTCGGTTACTTCGCCTGGGGTCGCTTCGATCCAGGTTTGGGGGCAACGGCGGTGCAAGGCAGTGGCACCAGGCGACTGGGCGGCTTGCGGCGATCACAAGGAGGGCCGGGTCGTGGCCGGAGGACGCCGGAGGCCGGAGATGGGTCCGGGTCGGGTCGGTCGAATAGTTGCGGGTCTGAGGGTTTTCGATCGAGAGAGAGAGAGAACCGGAGGGACTATTTAGCAAAAAGGGAAAAGTTTCGTCCTTAATGAAAGAATTTGGAAAATTTCTCTATTTATAGAAAAAACCCAATTTTAAAATATTCATAACTTAATCATACGAACTCCGAATATTGCGTTCCACATGTCCACGAACTCGTATCGACGAGCTCTACAACTTTCATGAAGGAAGTTTTCCCAAATTTTGAACGTATAAAAAGTCAACTTTGTTGACCCCCTAAAAACGTTCGTTTTCGAAAATAAAATCGTTCGAACTAATTCCACGACTTCTCCAAGCTTCGTACTCGCTCCTACTATCGTGAAATCATTTCTAAAAATCCACGGAATTTAATTTGGATTTTTCGGGTATTACACCAGCAAAGGAGGACCATGGTTGTGAGAATATCCCATCATTGCTGGGGGACCATGGTTGTGAGAATATCCCATCACTTGAAATTCAAATATCTCCCTACACTTTGTCCTTTTGTCACCTTGCCAATTTTGGACCATTTGGGGGAAAATGGTGTAAGAGCATCTCTTGCACACCTTGGGACCAAAGTGGACATACATAGCTGATCAAAGAGAGGCCAAAGACTAATTCTTCAGCATTCTTGACTCCATTCAATCATCTTCATCCTATCCAAAATCCATTTTTCTCTCTAGAGAAGACACCACCATTTCCACCACTAAATCACCATTTCTTCCACTACAATCTCCATTTCCTCCACCACTGAACACCACAACTCACTTTAGAGATTCCAAATTTCACTATTCTTACCAATATCAAGAGCTTGGAGCAAGGAGAAGGAGGTGACTACCACCACATCATGTTCTTGGAGACCCATCTTCACCACCTCTTCCGGCATCATCAACAGTCACCTTTACTCCCTATCTCTTTATGTATTTGATGTTTAATAGAATGTTGAAGCTTGTGTATCTATCTATGTGTGAGTAGTGAACTAGTTGGGGCTAGGATTAAAAGCCCTAGCCAAACTTGCTTGTATTGATGCTTTTGTTTATAAATTGATGCAAATTCATGTTGTCATTCTCACATGCTAAGTCAATAGTTGAATGCATTACTTAGACCTAATCAATTTGAGTTATGTGTTTTCCATGACATGAAGTTTTTCCTAGAGATTGATTACCTTTAGGCAAAAAGGGAGCATGAAAGCACACCATGTGTGCATGTGAGGATAGTGAGCTAAAATCACCTAGAGATAGGATTGGTTTGCTTGCTTGGTTACCTAAACTCTAAGCTTTATGCATTAGGGGCAAAGGATTGAGACCTATCTGGTAATTGAATTTGTCTCTAGGTAGTTAGCTCTAGACTTATCCAGTTAGAGTTTTTTTTTTTTTTTTGATTGGAAGACGTCAATAGAATGAAAGGGGTTTAAGCCTTAGTAGTCCTATCCGGATGCTAAGAGGGTAGTTGGACAATTAGCTTTGCATCATTCATATTCAATTGCTTTAATGCTTGCAAGGGAGGCAAAAGGTGAAACCCGATGCCCTAACTCCCATCCATTTGATAACAACTTGTTTAGTTTAGCTTAGTTTATATTACTTGCTTTCATTGTTTCAATTTGAATAGAAACCAATCTCAAAATCAAAATCAAATCTCTACACACCATCTTGCACATACTCACCATGAACTTTGGTTCACTTGTGAGCCTTTGTTTGTGATTGTACATTTGCATATTTTTCTAGTTTTTCCTTAGGTGTTCCTTAGCTAGGAAAGGATTTATCAATCCTCGTGGGTTCGACATCCTTACTTAATCCCCTATTCTATAACTTGTACTTCTTGCACTTGAGGGTGACTTCAATGCTAACAGTACCACCCTTGTCTTCTGACCATCGGCAGCAACACCACCGTCCCCAACTTGACGTAGAGTGATCACGATCCCTCCGTTACATTGGATAGAGTCGTTGTTCCTCCCCAGAATGAAAACAATCAACCAAAGGAAGATCGGATCCGATTGATTCGATCCAGGTATCATCGATCCCAGCGTTGCCGCCATGAAGAGAGCACCACCAGGCGACCTCCAATCCTGCAACATCAACTCGAACCCACCCCTAAGCCGCCCGCGCTTCGTTCTGGAGTCAAAAGACACTAGCTCCGCCGCTAGCCGTCGTTGTCCATCCCCATCGGATCCTCCAACCGATCCTGACAGCGCCGCCAATCCCCCGCAGCTCTTACTTCGACTGGGCCTCTCTCCTCCGGACACGCGGTCCCTTTGAGCCTGTCTGACGACGACGCCGCAAGGGCGCGCCGTCGGACAGGGCATGACTCTCAACGCTTTAGGTTTTCTCCTCCGCTATTTTTGGAGCTCTCTCACATGCGATAATCGCCGTAATTGGTATGTTGTTTGTTCTACTAGCTATTTGGTTTTGCTTCTACAATAACGTACAATTAAAATCCTTTTACAATAAAATGCCCACCTGCGCGACAATTATCAGACAAAGGTCAAAACTCAAACCCTAATGCCCACGTACTGCTCCTACCCTGCTTCTAGTCGGCCAGACAATAAGGACTATTCATTACTTGTACTCAAAATTCTTCTGTTTTTTTTTCTTTCTTTGGCAAAGAGTTGGACTGAATGTAAATGGATAATAAAGCTTTCTTTGTACCGATCTGCAAACTATTCAATTTTCTAACTAAGAGTTCATTTCCCATTTTAGCCAGGGCATTTATATATAAAAACGCAAATAATTATCTGGTACCGCAACGGTTGACATTATCGTTTAATCGGCTAATATATATTTTTTCATTTTTTGTTTTGAATAATTGAGAGCCCGTTGAAGAATGGAGACAAGATAGACGTACACAATTAATTTGGATAATAAACCAGCTGCATGCATGCTGCCATTGGTGTCCATATATAACTGAAATGCACTTGAATTGATCAGATCTATCTCAGACCCATTTGACATTAGAATGGATGTTTAATGGATTGTGCTCTCCAATTGGGATTGCGCCGTCAAAAAAATTAGATAAGCATCGATTCATTCTATAATTCATTATATCATAAACAGCAACACACTTATGGACAAACTGAGATGAATAACTGTGTATTTATTTCTTCAATCTATTACACTCTACTACACTAGTTTTATTCTGGGGGCACCAGCCACGTACCCAATTCAGAATGCTACAATATATATAACCTGCTGGATCTTTTTACATCTTTAATCGAATTGTAATGTATCGAAAGAATAAAGAGATGTAAATGTAAATTTAGCATATTTGTTACAATGCATAATCGATCAATGTGAATATATGTATATGACAGAAGTACTAATAATTAACAACAAGCTGCACAGACCTTAAAACATATATAAGACAGCATTCTGAATTGTTCTTCACTTAATTGGCACATTGCTTCCCTTTCTATTTTGGCTTTGGCTTTGGCTGCTGGCCGAACATTTGTTGAGCAGTTGGTTGCTTAGAAGAGCCACCATTTCCCTTGGAACTGCTGCTCTGTCCATTTGAACCGTGTCCCAAAGCTTCCTGAGGAGAAGACATGCTTACAACTTACAACTACTTAAGAATACTGTTTTTTTTGTCTTAGCTAGGGATTTTGTTATCCTTTGCTTTGCCCTATGTGTATTTATACATAGATGAGGGTTGCAGGTGTCGTGGAATTAATTTGTGAAATTGTGGGGGAACTTTTCTATAACGAGTTACCCTAATGTTTAAGTAACATGGAATGTTGAAATTCTTTTACTAAAGGGAATTTTGTTAAATTGAACCAAACAGTACGTCCTAGCTGGCAATAGAAACTACAACCCAATGCCAACTATAGTTTTGTGGAAGCATCATGGTCACACATAGATCCGGCGTGTCGACGGTTGAGTGGGTGGGCTTATAACATAAAATTACATATAACTCTTTATTTTTTGAACTGGTATCAAATGTTCTAATCTGAGTCGCTCTTTTCAACGGTACATGTATGAGTTATTGAAAAATTTCTCAATTTGAATATTTCTTTCTTGTTTCCCATGAACTTCATATATGAGTTTGTATTATCATATCCAACGGAAGAAGTTTAACAGAAAATTATGTTATCCAAAACTGAATGTAAGAAATTGTTAAAATTTGTGAACTTATTTCCAATGCCTCATATGCATAGCCATACGTAGTCGAGGGTTACTGGTATGACCAGTCAAAAGATCATATAAATAAATAGATCAAACTTAGACAAGGAGTACGTACTTGACGGTTTGCATATCAAAGCACGTAACACGATAGTCTTCGTTATTTTTTGATCAAAATGAGACCGTCCTTCCTATACCAACAAGTTTTCAGATGGTAAGATACAACGCTAGTCTGGCCGTTAAACATAAGTGAATCTGAACGCTTTAATTAATAGTTTGCCAGCTTGAACTAGTCCTCAGTCATGAATTCGGGGAAAGTAATCGGAAAGAAATTTTTGCTTGGACTTTTTCTATTGAGCTAAACGGTACCTTAAAATGTAATTTAATTCCTTGAGTGAATTGGTTGATTTGTTAAATGATTATTTAACGTCCTAGAGATTACTTATGAATCTTTACATTTGCATTAAAATGTATCAAAAAAATGAACCCAGCCTTTTTTTTTTTTTTTTTGGTAAGAAACATGTATATATATAGAGATACCAGTGAATACAACAAATCTACCCATGCCAATTTGCAGAGTAGAATTTTGCGAATAGCTACTGACCATGGAAAAGGTAATAATGAAGAGAGAATCCACTGCAGATAGTTAATTTGAATTCGATGAGACGCGGCTAATTAAACTAATATTTGAATATATGACTTTAGTACTCTAACTGAAACTTCTCTATGTTTTGACCTCTATTTACCAATAAGTATAAATTCTTGCAAATAAAAGAAGTTTAGCTAGTCATCTCACCCATGAAGACTAGGTTTTCTTGCCAATTGCCTAGGCCTATATATATAGTTCCACGTTCAAAGGTCAAAATTCAACCCCTAAACCCTCGTAATGCTTCTAGCCAGAGAGAAAAGGACTATAAATTGATCAGACGTCTCAAAATGTAAAACCCTATTGAATCTCATTCTTATATATGTAAAACTCTATATATAAAGCTGACCAAAAAATTTCTAAATAGTGTAAGGGCTCTCAATCGACCGTGTGACCGATCAAGCAAAGAAATTGATGAAAATGAAATAAAAGAAACTTATGCACATAATTTTTTCAAGATAAGAAACTCAATTAGACATATGCAAAGAAAGTTCATGTGGTATTTACAAGAAGTACTTGACGGTTTAATATCAAAGCAAGTAACCCTGTGCAAATAACACATGATTGAAATAGTGTCCCATTATATATATAATGAGTTCGAATCTAACATGAATTTAAAATAGTTATTGGTCCCAACATATACGAATCAGTATATATATTTTTATTTTAAATTCTAACGTGCACGCATACACATCTACAGCACTACAATTGATTCGAACTTACACATGCATTTATATTTGCATTTATATTCGATTCTGTTAACCATTTAAGTTGACATATATTTGATGATTCTTAACAAATTAATATTAAGCTTCACAAATGACAAAAAGGAATAATGGAATTCAACGTTTGAATCTCTAGCTAATTGAATAATGGAGACAAGAGTCAACAGAGGACCGACAAACAGTTCTCATCACATGTTAGATTCATAATATTAACGTTCAGATTCAAAATATATTAAGAGTTAAAAGTTATCAACCAAACTAAGGTACTCATTCTCAACAAGTGAGACTTGTGGAGAATTTTCAAGATATACATATATACAAGTAATTCACTCTAATCACAAGAAAACTTTTTTTTTTTTAAATGTTGTGGAATTACCAAATTTTTAAAAACTCTTTTTGAATGTCACAATTTTCCAATATTGGGCAACACTCTACAATTCTACATTCTCAATAATGCCTCGATTATTTTATCAGAACCAACCTCTCCATGAATTTTGCTCTCTATATGGGAAGCCTATATTACCTTATTAGAATTTATATTGATAGAAATTGTTCTTGTTTATAGACTAAACTAACATGCACCTACTGCTCCAACAAACCCGGAATCCCTAAGTCGAGATTTTGAGAACTTCTGCTCACCCGGCGGCGCTCGGGGCAGGTGAGGGTTCGCCTCGCCGCTATTGGGCCGCTGCCGGACGGGTGTTGAACGCTATTTGCTTGGGAGGTCAGAGGGACAGGCGTCAGGCTCAAGGTGGTGGGCGCGGCTGGGTGAGGTTCCAGATGACATCTCTGGGTGTGTTTGCGTTGTGCAGGGATGGAAGGTCCGGCGTGGGTTCCGCAGATTCGGGCGGCGGCGTGGATCTGATGGTTTTGAGCGGCGGCGAAGTTTTGTGGAACTGTGCGGCGGTGAGGATCTGGAGGTTCCGGGCATCCGGGCAGCTTGGGATTCTGAAGGGGTGAGTGGCAAGGCCAAGCGGTGGGCGTTGTATGCTGTGTCAAGCCGGAGCGGCTTGGTTGAGCGTGGTCGGCGCGGCAAGATATGGTGGACATGTGGTGGGAGCGGATGGCTCTGCACGGATGCACGAGGAGATGAAGTTTAGGCCTACTCCAAATCCTGTTTGAGCCTTGGGGGTTTGGGTTTTCTCCGTTGAGCTACCCCAGTGAGCCTTTCATTTGGGCCTTTAGCTTTTTAGTTTAGTCTTTTGATTAAAATAATTCCCTACTTTGTTAGGTAGCTATGCTTCTAGGTTTTAGCGAGCGTCATCGAGTCTAGTTTACTCTGCCTATTTACTATGTAGTAGTCAATAGTCTATAGGCTCCCTTTCTCAGCATGGAATCGTCAAATGATTGGACCTAATCTATGTATCACTGTGCTACTACCACAAACTCTTTGTCTACCCTATGATAGTAGAGGGAGAATATGTAATGACCCTTTATGACTTTAGATGAATGATAGTCGCCCTATTTTGGTTTGTTAAAAAAAAAAAATAGAAATTGTTCTTGATCTTCCGTTTTATCAGTTTTTCAAAAATTAAGTAATGTGATCACAATTGAACTCAACGAGCATATACTTTCATGGTGTCTGCTCTCCATCTGGAATCCCCCGTCGAATAAATGTAAAGTAAAAATGCAGCCATTCACATGAATTATTATATATATTGAAAAACAGCATAAGTTATGAACACATTGAAATAATAAATATGTATATTGTATATATTAATTTCTTCGATCTAGTACACAACCAGTGGGATTTATTCTGGGAGCACCAGCCACTCCTTTTCACAACAATAAAACGATATGTTTACATATTTGAATAGACTTGTAATATGCACAAAAAATTAAGATAATTTGTAACTATAAGTTAAGACTTGCATGCATATATCTGCAGAGACCGGAACAGAGAAGAGTATCATTCAGGAATTCTTCGCATAACAGTTTTCCTTGTCATTTCGGCCGGCCACGTACATCTTGAGCAGTCGGTGGCCGAGTGCCACCATTTCCATTTGAACCACCCTGTCCATCTGAACCCTTTCCCAACACTTCCTGAGGAGAAGGCATGCTTGTAATATTTCTATTTTCTCAAGGATCTTGGCGATGGAGATATGGATCACTTTTGCTTTACCTTAGGTGCTTATTTATACAGACATAGTTGAGGGGTGCCATTGTCGTGGAGCTAAGGAAATTGGGGAGAAATTCTGGTATATTAATTTATACCCTAATGCATGTCCAAGTAACACAGAATGATTAACTTAATTTACTATAATGAGTGATTTTAAAAACAAAATATATAAAAAAATAAACCAAACGTCCTACCAAACCAATTTTCAAAATATAGTCTCATGTCTTGGAACGAAATTTACTATAAGTTGTATATCAAAATCAAACTGTCATTCACATTAACATACAATGTGTATGTTGAAATAAACAGGAGTGGGTTTGAATGGTTAATTAATTGATTGCATGCGATTGCTATTTCTCCTTCTAAGCCATGCATTCCTGTAAATATTGATGGAAAGAAACTGTCGATTAAGATTCGACTTAGATTTTGTTATATTGTACTAAATCGTACCTTCAATAGCAGTTAATAATTCCTAGAGAATCATTTTTAGACTTCGTGGCTGTCATGAATCTTTACATGTGCATTGCAATTTATTAAAAATTGAGCTTAATTATATAAGATATATATATATATATATATTTTAGGAATAAGATATCTAATTTATTTTCAATAAAAAAAAATATATATCTAATTTGATTACGGCGACCAAATACCTCAATTACTTAGAGTTACAAAATATAGAATTTAGTCAATTTGGTAGAATAATTAGTGCCAGCATTGGGTTTAGGCGACAAGAGAATAGATCAGCTGAGTAAAAGAAAGCTCAATCTATAAAGTTATATTACCATATTGTGCAAAAAATTGTTCCCAAAAAATATACCCTTAATAGTTTTGTTAAATTTTCCTTCCTTCTTAACTCAGCTGAAATTTGATACATATTTATTGTAACTGCAAGAATAATTCACGTGTAGGGTACTAATTTTGGAAGACGAGGAAAACTGATGTTTGAACATTTGACTTTAGTATCACTACTCAACGCACCTGACACTTCTCTATCTTTTGACTTCCAAAAAAAAAAAAAATTGTTCTTGGTACCCTTATGAAAACTAGGTTTTGGTTTCCGACCTGATTGCGTGTATACCACCCTTGCTACTTAATTGGATTCACTGAATGCTACACTATATCTAAAAGTGACCTTATATATGTAATTGGCTCAGTAGTTAAACCTAAATTATGAGCGAGCATGGCTCAAATCTTTGGTTATCAAGATGTTATTTTCTTCTGCTAGCTCTTTGGTCAGAATTCAACTCCTACCTAAAATGCCCACGTACTAGCTCCGGCCTGAGAAGGACTACCTACTTATTGATCGAGCTTCTTCAAGAGTATATATGATGAGTTACCCTAATGTCCAAGAAACATATAATTCAGTATATCTTTCTATTACTATAATGAGTTTTATTGAATTAAACCAACTCATCGTCATAAATTCATATATCATGACTGTTCAGTTTTCCAATATAAAACTACTAATGTAAATAACTTCTTTTCAACGGTATAAAACTTCTTCAAAAATTTATTCAAAACTCTCTTTCTTGTTACCTGTTAATTTGCTTGTTCAGCTTTTGTTTGAATATCCTTATTTTGTGGTTAATTAATATCACTGACTTTGAAACAAATGGTAAGGTTGAAAAAACAATTGTGAAATCCAACCCTGCACACTTCGACCAAAGAAAAAAAGAAAGAAAGCCTATCTTTTCCTTGAACCAAACATACAATGTGTTGGAGAGACTACCTTCGATCTTGATTAAAAATGAGTTGATCTCTGAACAATTTCCTACTAATTTCCATTTATATCATATTCCAATGGAAGATCCAGTCTCATCAAATTGAAGTCTGATCACAGATCTATGCCACCAGTGGGGCTTGCTTTGACCCAATTACGAAGTTTGTCATCAAATTTGAGTTTATAATATATATTCCAGGAGACCAGGCCAATAATTAATTATTTAATCGGTCATATTTTTTTCATTTGACCAAAGAACTACTTCATGCATCAACCTGCCAACTCATAATGAAGACCTCTTCAGATTCTCTAACTTGCTAGTTGCTACTACACATATAGTTGAGGGTTGCTGGGAAATAATTTTTTTTAAACTTGGTCAGAAATTTCATGAGGGTTGTCCTTTTTCAATTTCATCTACTTTGCTGATCGAGTTGATCGAAATCACTGTCCTTCTCTACCAACAAATTTTCAGATAGTTGAATGCAATGCTAGCTGTTAAATGTATGCACGTTTGAATTGTTCACATAATTGTATGTCATTTCCTGAAGAATTCCTTAGGTATGGATTCCTGAAAAACATATCTCTATAGAAAGGAACTCTTGACTTGGACTTCTTTTGAGCTAATTTGTAACCTCATTTGCATGTAAACATTTGTTTCATTTTTTACCAAGTTTTTGGTTCAAGGTTAATAATTTTATCACCTTCGTGGAGATTTTATGAATCTTTGATTTTCATTACAAAGTATTAGAAAATGAGCAAACGTATCATGTGTGTTTTCTGTTATATAAATATGAGAAATTTTATTAACACATCCCTAGATACTTAATACACATTCTAATTTTTCTACATTTAAAATCAGATTATATGGGTAAATGAAATGACTAAAAAAACATCCATATTAGAAAAGGAACTATAGTTGGAATATGTTTAATAGCTTTTAATATTGTTATAAATTCAAGTTGAAATCTTTGTCATGAGTTCATGACAAGTTTGATTAGTAGCAATTAATTACAAAATTCTTATGATTGTTCATATTGTTTCTTGGTAATTAATAAAAACACTACTACAAAATATGGGCTATTAGGACACCCTATAAGGACACAGTTTTATTGAGGTGTCCTAATATCCTTAAGAGGACGAGCTAAAAAAAACAGGAGCAGCCCCGCCCTTTTTTTCGCCAAAAGTTGAAATTCTCAATTTTTGTTTTCCCGCACACATTTTAGTTGACCGCTCTCTCACTCTCTCTCATCTCTTCCTCGTCGAATGCACCAAACAAAATTTGAGCTCAGATTCTTTAGCTCTGAGGAAAACAAATTCACTCACCATGGGTGATTCTCTCTCCTTCTCGATCTATCTCTCACCTTTTCTTCTGGCCAGATCTGTATGCTTTGGTTCATGATTATTCTCTCTCAAACCCTCGTTTTCTCCCACAGCCCCTCTTTCCCTTTCTTACCAATCTCAATGTCACCCACCAAATTGAGTTTCGAAGAACTTGGTGGCCACTAGGTTGACCTGGATTCAGGGGTTATTCGCTTTGGGTATCTCAATTCAGTCTCGTCTCTTGTCGAATCCGATTCAACTTGATGCTTCAAATTCAACAGCCGGGTTTCTCGTGTCGGGCTCGTCCGAGCGGCGTGTGCAAGCACTTGATCGAAGCAGCAGTAGCAACATGTTCCCCTCCACCTCTGTCGCCAATTTGGTGAATATGGTATGTAACGTCATCTGCTCTTGACAATCTTTTCCTTCCATAAACTTGCAATGTTGCATGTGATTGTTGAAACTTGGGTATGTGACCCTTTTTTTTTAGTTAGGTGCGGGATGAAGGAAATATTTTGACCAGGGCAGGCTTTACCCTTCTAGGGGTTGATCGATGTTGATGAATGAGATATCCAAGGGGTGAGCATTCCCTTTTCTGTGTTACAGTTTGGCCTCTAATAGAAATTTTATTGCTTCTAAATTTACTAGCAAAGGCTCCTTTGATATAGAAACTCTAGTCCCACAGTTCCTATATTCATGCTTATATCTTTCTTTAAGTTTAACTGCATTCTGTCACACGAGCAGTACATAAATCAAACTAAGTATAGTAGCTTGAAGTAGATTTTAAAGATTTAACTCTCACTCTGAAAGGAAAAGACAAAAATCTTTTGAGGAGTGTTACCGAAAAACTTTTCCCTGGTCGAGTTTCAGCAATCATGGGTCCTTCAGGAGCTGGGAAAACAACATTTCTTTCTGCATTATCAGGAAAAGTAACTGGATGCACTGTGACAGGTTCAATTCTAATAAATGGAAAAGCTGAACCAATGACATACAAGAGAATCATTGGCTTTGTGCCTCAAGACGATATTGTGCATGGAAACTTGACTGTGGAGGAAAATCTCTGATTTAGTGCAAGGTGCAGGTATGTGATTTACATCTTTAAAAATTTCTCCATCATTGCTTGAAAAAAAAAAAAAAAATAGTTGCACCATAATGTACCATCAAATTTTTCTTATTGACAAACCCTTACGGCCCTAGGTTCATCATAAAAAATATCTGTCTCTTTATTGGGTGTTTCTCAGTCATCCTTTATCAGACTTCTATATTGTCACGCCCCGAATTTTGAATAATAAATTCAAATCCGAAACATGAATTAAACCACTTAATCAAATAAACGTTCTGAATTTTTTTCTCAATATAATCTCACCACAAGGTACACAAACTCCAAATCTCGAAACCTCGAGTTCATTATTACAATTCACTCTCACAAGCAATATTGTAAAGCTCTAAATGAGCATAACACGCCTCACAACTTACAATTGCTGTAAAACTCTAACAATTGCTCTAACCGCACGATCACCGTCCTGGTTCTCCCGTCCTGTAGGATTACCCGCTACACAATTTGAATAGTGTACCGGGAGTTGCAACAACACAAAACCCGGTAAGCTTTTGACAGCTAGTATGAGTAAACAAGAAAGAACTGTTGATTTATTAAATTACAAGACCACCACAAACCCACGTTACTTTCTCACTCTCATATATATATATAGACACTTATGAGTTACTCTCAATTTAGCTCATAAGATCACTCACTCTCATATATATATATAGACACTTATGAGTTACTCTCAATTTAGCTCATAAGATCACTCACTCTCATATATATATATATATATACACTTATGAGTTACTCTCAATTTAGCTCATAAGATCACTCACTCTCATATATATATATATATAGACACTTATGAGTTACTCTCAAATTCGCTCATAAGATTTCCCAACATTTGGTAGACAAACTCATATATATATAGACCCTTATGAGTTACTCTCAATTTCCCTCATAAGGTTACCATATATATATTGACACTTATGAGTTACTCTCAATTTCACTCATAAGGTCACTCCACATTTGGCAGACAGACTAGAGCTCTAACTGAACGTAACCACTCGTCCGGCCACAGACGTGATTACGATTTAATACTATTAATAACCACCAGCCCGGTACGAGAGCGTGATTCACTAATAGATGCCATGGTCACCTCGTGACCTAGTGATCTCCACAGATCACAACAATTTATTGTTCCTCAACAATAAAACTCAACACCTCTCACAATATATTGTTTCTCAACAATAAACTCAATACCTCTCACAATATATTGTTTCTCAACAATAACTCAACACAACTCCAACAATACATATTATTTCACGTAAATAATATATATATAGACATTCACACAGGAATGCCTATTAATACCAACTATAGTTCATATGATTGCAATAAAATAACGTAATTAAATGTATTGGGTTCGTAATATGAACCACGTGAGGTTTACTCACCTCTATTCCAGCTGCGTCTTCTTAACAGCTCCATTAACAATCTCACGAATCGTCCGCCAAATAAATCCATCGATCACCTAATCCAATAATGATCTTAACTTAGCCAACAACTCAAAAGCACACATATACGGAAACCCACGGTCGGATTCTAATTTTAATGATGATCCAACGGTCAGATCGAAATTATACGATGATCCAACGGTCGGATCTGAATTTAATGATGATCCAACGGTCGGATCCTCACGGATCGCCTTTAGGATCATCCTCCAAAATTATCACGAAGACTCAGATCTTCTTGAATCACTCTAACAAACATCTCCATAAAATTATATGAAAATCCGACGGTCAGATTCTCACGAATCGCCTTCCGAATCACTATTTCTCAATTATACGAAGATCCAACGGTCGGATCTTCGCCCGTGACCTCACAAAGTCACCGGGACAGTCATACGATCAACATATCCAAAATTGAAGCAAAACCGATGGTCAGATCTTCACAGATCGTAAACCGAAGATAAACGTAAAAACGTTAAATAGTAACGTCAAAACGTAAATCCACTATTTATCAACTTTTTCTAACATGACCATGTTATATATCAAAACGCTCGTATGGATGCATAGATCATCGCCTAGATAATGAAAACTCGAAATATGCTCTGATGCGCCGCCACAAGCGGTGGTCAGTGGGCGGTCAACGCGGCGGTCAACGCCGGTCAACCACCTCAGATGGCAAAGTGACCAACTACAAACTGGTTCAAAATGAAAGGGTGATCGACTTCCATACCTGGAGCTAAGCCTGGTTCGGCCTAGATCGTCCTAGATCAAGCTTTGAAGTTGGATTAATCCGGAGCGTCTGATCTGATTCCAGATTGAATCAGAGCCGTCGGAAAAGTCAAACCTTGATCAAGTGCTCTACACCCAAAATCGTCATGCAAGGCCTATATGGGGATGATCAGGAGGAAGAGGAGATCACGAAAATGGGGAGGATCGGCCCGTGCAACGCCGGAAAAGTGGTTTTCCGGTCGGGTCGGGTTCTAGCTTCGGGGGGGGCTTCGATCTCCATCTGGGGGCAGCGGCGGGGCAAGGCGGTGGCAGGGAGCGGCTGGGCGGCTCGAGGCGACCTCGGGGAGGGCCGGGTCGTGGCCGGAGGACGAGCGACGGCGCCGCTGGCGTCGGGTCGGGTCGGCGGGTCGGCAAGCGTGGGGAGGGTTTTGCGCGAGAGAGAGAGAGAGAGGGGGGGGACTATTCCGCAAAAAAGGAATTTTTTTGTCCTTGAATGAAAAATAAAATCAGAATTTTCCTATTTATAGAAAATTCCCAATTTTCAAAAATTCATAACTTAATCATACGAACTCCGAATATTGCGTTCCACATGTCCACGAACTCGTATCGACGAGCTCTACAACTTTCATGAAGGAAGTTTTCCCAAATTTTGAACGTATAAAAAGTCAACTTTGTTGACCCCCTAAAAACGTTCGTTTTCGAAAATAAAATCGTTCGAACTAATTCCACAACTTCTCCGAGCCTCGTACTCGCTCCCACTATCGTGAAATCATTTCTAAAAATCCACGGAATTTAATTTGGATTTTCCGGGGTATTACATATATGCTAGTGAGGTGGACACTGATACTACATGTTAGTCTCTTATGTCACCGGCAATTATTTCCTCATTATGCAAAAGCTAAGGATTTGTTGAATGCAAAAGAAAATGATCATGATGCTATTGCACTGGCATTTCTACTTATCTTCATACATGATTCTATTTGGTTGGGTACTTTCCTAGCTACACCCCACCCATTAGATATAATAGGTAGTCATCATATGTTAATATTAAACTCTGAATCAATAATCATGTAAGTTTTGTGTCAATCAGTAATTTTCTTTGCTTCACTCTGATAGCGATTACATCTTGTTGGTGGTCACCTTGATACTGCAGACTGTCTGCCAACATGCCAAAACCTGATAAAGTCCTGGTTCTTGAAAGAGTTATTGAGGCTCTGGGACTAGGGGCACTGAGAGATTCCGTGGTAGGTACTGTGGAGAGGCGTGGAATCTCTAGGGGTAAAGGACTGGGCGAGCAGTACATAAATCAAACTAAGTATAGTAGCTTGGTATAGGGACTGGTCCTAGTTTTATTTTGTGTTGTCTATTGAGTTATATATTTAATTTTTGCTTACAATGGCCTGCTTTTGTAACTGATTTCCATGTTGTAGGATTGAATTTTTTATTTTTTATTTTTTGGTTGCAGGATTTTGGTTTGGGTACACTTGTGACTATCTTGTGGATTTTCTTATTGCAGGTAATTGCTTTACTTCCTGCATCGTCTTAAAATGTAGATGTTTTTCCATTTATTTTCTGCTATTTGTTATTGGTTGCACTATTAGTAGTGACTAGTGAGATTGTTTTCATACAGAGGCTGCATCATATAGTATTGCTGTTTTCATGGACATGTCATTTTGGGAGACCCTTGATTAGTTTTCCTCAGGTATCTTTCATTCCTTTCAATAATTTTGTTGACTTGATTAGTTTAAACTTGATACACGTATCGATATGATTAAAGTGAACCAATCTGAGAACTACTTTGTAGTTCAGATTTCCCCACAAAACTGTACAATGCTTTTATGGTTGCAATAGAGAAAGGAAACATAACTATTGCTGGTAGTGGCCTGTTAGAAATGTATTAGATTAGCACTATTAATTTGGTACCTCAATCCTTTAATAATTGTATGTAGTGCTTATGTTTTTCAGTGCAGATACATTGTATCAATTATCTAAATTTCTGTTTATTGGCTTGTTTGTTTAGGTTTTGATTTTGGCAAGGACAAATCATTGGAGTTCCTGAAGCTCTGGATCTATTGAAGGTTGATAGAACATATCTAATGAGAAAATTAGTATAGTAGTTACATATCTAATGACTGCTGGATATATGTTGGTTGATCTTTTACCGGTTTTCCTTCATTCATTTTCTCTTACTTGACCTGTAGAACTCAATCCATTTGCAAATATGGAATAAGCATTTTGTTTTTTTTATTCCATTTCTTCAGGCCTGGAGGAGCACTAGAGATTTGTGCTTGCATGTTTGAACTCTGCATGTTAGTTTATTAGTTTCAAAATTTCAGTTATGTTAGTTTGCTTGTTTTGATTTCTCATACGCTTGTCTCTTGACTTAAACTACAAGATTGTTTTGTCAATTTCTCAGCTATAGGTCATACACACCAAAGAAAAGTGTGTTTAGACTCAGGGACAAACAATCTCACAAGAGTATTGCCTGTATGTGTCTATTATATACTTTGTTTAATTTTTCAGAAAACTCCAAAGGACAAGAAAGCAACTTTACGGTCCATGGGCTTGTAGATAAGGTATTGTATCTTATTACCAGTGATTATTATTTTATTTGGCTGATGAAAGTGCAGTATTTATCGGATGTATTGGAGAAACGTTAATGGTCTGCATTGGTATAAATCAGAATGCTGAGGTACAGTTGGTTTATTTTCTTTTAGACAGTGATATTATCTTTTCATTTGTACTACAGGTTATTTCAGGTGTCTTGGACATTCTAAATTTTCAGATTCCTCCATTTGTTCGGATAGATCTTTTCAGATCATTCTAACTCAAAGCATTGAGTATAGGTAATCTAAGTTCATGCTTATTTAAATAGTTTGTACTTGGGTGTAGAGACCGAAACATGCATGCTTGTATTGTGTCTGAAGTAGATGCTTTGTGTTGTGTTTGAAGTAGATGCTTTGTGTACTTTTGTTTAAAGGTTACAAACTTACAATTCAATTAACACTAAAATATCAATTATGCGAAAACCTTTTTTTGTTTGTTTGTTTTCTTTTTTTTCCTTTTCATTTAAGCTTCTTCCTGGATTGTGGATTCAAATTATATATGTCTTTGATTTTGCTGTTAATCTTGCAATGGATTACTGTTCTGGAGAGCCTGACTTGTACACTTAATTCTTTGCTTTATGACAAGATGGCTCTTTTATATCATTGTCTTTGCTTAGTAGACCATAGATATAGACATAACTTAACCTGAAGACACTCCCACTGGCTCTGGTGTCTACAGCATTACTAGTACAAACAGTCTCACATGAGTGTTGCCTGTATGTGTAGCAAATACATGTAAGAACGGTTTTCTGTGTAGTTGTCATACCAAGCACATGGCTATCTTCATTCACCACTAATTTTTCTTTTTCGACTGATTAGGCATGTATCAGGAATGTCTTCAAAAGCTCTACTATACCAAACAACACGTAAGCTTCTACTAAATAGTCTTCGATGATGTAGCCATTTGTTTTCTTTCCACTCTATGCACTTAATTAAGCTGATTTTAACATAATATAGATTACTGGAGTGTGCCTAGACAAATTTCCATATACTGATGGTAAAACTATATATCTCTTAGAAATCATTTCTATGATTTACATATTTATGCTTTAATTTTCCAGCTTGTTCACTTATATAACTTTGTAAAGATTTTATAAAGAGAATTCAGTTGATAACTTAAGTTTGCATGTGACCTCAGAGTAAATGGCCTAGTACTATATTTTGCTTTCATTTATTTACTCAAATATATTCTCGTATCTGATTTTTTGTTTATTTGCTGTTACCAAACAGTTCAGTACTCATTGCATATAAACTGTGTTGGGACAGCAACCATGTCATATGTTTGATCTTATTAGTAGATTAACTACCTTAATTTGATTTGTAGCTTCATAACCATGAAATTTGTTAAACAATTGATTATGTGCTATATTTATCAGGTTGTGATTGAAGATATTGGGAATCAGATTTAGCAACTATAAACCTACAAGGTGCAGTAGATTGAATTACTTATTGACTAGAATTGTTGAATTGTAATTTGTTACACTTTAGATTTGTTTGTATATGTATGGATATGATATTCTAGTTCAGTTAATAATACATTTGGTGGAGTATTTTTGAGCTGTGTATAATTGGAGGAAGATTACTTTTTTTTTTTTTTTTTTTTGGATTCTTTACAAGTTTTAAGGACACTTTTTCAACGTCCTCTATTACATTCAAGGACATTGTGTTTGAGTATACATGACTCTTTTTAAGTGTCCTATTTTAGTTTTAAGGACACATATGAGTGTATTTTTTTGAGTCCTCTTATGGATTTAAGGACTCCATTTGTAGAGCTTTTAGGACACAGTTTGTGTGTCCTAGTATAGAAAAGAGGACACATAGTAGATAATATGAGGATGCAATTTAGGTGTCCTCTTATGGATTTAAGGACACCACATCTA